>NC_091628.1:14848484-15151515 GCF_027580195.1 Bos mutus | reverse complement strand
AAATGTCCAGAGTGTTCATCACATTCTCAACACAGCCCAAGGTTAAAAAAACACAAACTTCAATTTCAGCAAATTGAGTATGCCAGGAATAATCTTCCTTATCCTTCTGAACTTTACCTAAAACCTACTGATACCCATAACCACCCTCGTTTCCTCCTCCCCACTTTCAGAGGGTGTGGATTTCTCTTCCTCTTCATCCCCGGCTAATCCCTGTTCATCATCCTTTTATTAATTTATTTGGCTGTGCTGGGTCCTAGCTGCAGCATGTGGGACCTAGTTCCCGGACCAGGGATCAAACTCCCAGCATTGGGAGTGTGAGGCCTGAGTCACTGGACCACCAGGCAAGTCCCCACCATCCTCCAGCTCCAGCCTTTCAGCGAGATCATTTCCCCTTAGTTCCGCACGTCTCCCCTCCACTGTCTTGCCTTTCAGACCGGGCCCTCTCGCTCCTGAACACACGCAGCAGCACCATCACTGCCTGAGCGCCCGTGTTGCCCTCTGTCTGCTTTGCTCTCAGCTCCGCCCTGTGGGTCCAGCTGGCCTCTGTGATCTCCTGGTGTTCTCCGTGTATCTCTGTCTTGTATTTGGCGAGCTGCGTTATCATGGCTATTTCTGTCTCTCTCTCTCTTTAGGCTGTGAAGTTGAGGACCACGTCTTAATCATTTTTGCATCCTAAGAACAGGGGCTCCAACATTGTGGGAGCTCAAAAAATATTTGTTCACAGGACTTCATCAATACAATTCTTCTGTAGACTTCCTGCTTCTCTATTATGTCTTTCCTTGAGTTATAGAAACTAGAACAGGGAGCAGTACAACTATTTCCCTTGTATTTCTTTTCTCTCTTATATGATCCAATACTCTACTAGCTTTGGGGGCTATAACTACGCACTGAGTTGGTCTGAATGAGTCCTGAACCCTTTTCTGCCTTATAACTGAGAACTCAAAGCTCATATTCTAATAACTATAATCTGTATTATTATCGCCTAAATTAACGTCATTACTGCCCACACTGAAGCTTAACTGCTTGTGAGGCAGTACAAACAAAACTATTTGGAAATAGTTACCCATGTAAGGAAAAATACTCCACCTTTTGTCTCTTTAGAATGACACATTTACACATGATCTAACTGCCATGTATGGGAGGCCAGCAGCACTATGGCAACATATCCACTTGCTAATTTTAAACAGCAATTTATTAACGAACTACCTTCATTTGACAACACTTATTTTTTTAAAAATCCATATTTGACTATTTCATATCAGGCCTTTTATTAACTGTGGTGTTTTTCATTTTTTCAAATTTTTACCTGCCCAGAATTCATTTTCTTTTCTAACAGTCCCTCCAATTTCTCTTAGGGAGCCATCAATATCAGAGGCCAGCATCTTTAGTGCAACTGACAAATCAACTGACCACCAGGCCCTCAACCAATGAGGGCTGCTGAGAAGCTGCTAACACTAGGCTTCACCTTGGGCTTGAGGATGTGAAGGCAAATTTGTTTCTCCTTTTTTTTAAAAATTTATTTAGCTGTGTCAGGTCTTAGCTGTGGCTCGTGGGATCTTTCATTGCTTCACATGACTCTTTAGTTGTGGCACATGGGGTTAGTTGATCCAACATACCCAGCAGGTTGGATCTTAGTTCCCCAACCAGGGATCAAACCCATGTCCCCTGCACTGCAAGGTGGATTCTTAACCACTGGACCACCAGCGAAGCCCCCTATCTTGTTATATTAGTTTCCTAGTTGCTGCTGCCAAAAAACTACCAGACTTGGCAACTTAGAATTCGTCTCCCCAAATTGCATAGGCCAGAAGTCTAAAATCAAGGAGTCAGAAGGCTCCAGGGGACAGTTTTTCCTGGCCTCTTCCAGCTTCTAGCAGCTTGTAGAGCTCCTTGGCTTGTGGCAACATAACTTCAGTCTCTGTCTCCATCTTCTTGTAACCTTCCTCTCAATGTGTCTTGCTGTCTTAAATCACTCTTTCTCTTCTAAGGACACTGGTCATTGGATGTAGGGACCATCTGATCTCATCTTGAGATCCTTCATGTAATTGTATCCACAAAGACCCTTCTTCTAAATAAGGTCACACTCTGAGGTGACACTCCAGACACAGCTCTCCAGATGCTCAAGAGAGAAATCTGAGCAACTCCTATTTCCCTTCCTGCTTTCCTCTAGTTTGGTGATTTGGAAGTCTGGGGCCCCAGCTTTGGCTAACCTCTTTCAAGGGCTGCCTCAGATATTGGATGCCTTCTATCAAGGTACATGATAAATTGGCAACGTCAGGCAAGCTTTCTCACTTGGGTTGAGGGTGGCAATTCCTCACATTTTTTCATTGCCTTCTCATCTTTTTTCTTGCCTTGTTTGTAAATGGAAGGGCTAGATCAATCATTTGGAATTGTACTGGGGTTTATATGCAGCAGCAGAATGTGGTGAATAAACTGTGACAGCCATATATTTCTTATCTTCTTTGTGCTAAATGTACTTCTTGATGCCAGATTTCACGGATGCCAGTAAAGAGGGGATAAGCAGTGCTGACTGACTGGGCAGAACCTACCCAGGCTAAGTCATCTCTGAAGCAGGTCAGTGTGTGCTTGCTCTTACTCTTTAGCCCCCACAAAAAACTCATAACCACGGGAACTGAAAAAAACAGACACCTAATGAAGAGGGATTCACGATGGTGAACACAGGTGAATAGATGGGTAGATGAGTGATATCCCATTTTGGTAAACAGAAAATTGATCTTCTTATTAATGAATTAGTGAGAATAAAAAATAAGATGGCTATTGCAAGCATCAGTTTTTTTAAAAAACTGGAGTATAATTGCTATACAAGGTTGTGTTGGTTGCCACTGTACAAGGAAATGAATCAATATGGATACTGTGCTCTGTGGCATGGGTTATCTCATCGCCAGTTATAGCACTTTCACTTTCTTTTAGGGAACTACCCTCACACGTTCTCAGAAGTTCTCAGCCTCTGTGGTTTAGATCAGGTTTAACTCACCCTTTGGTTTCATAGGTGGAAATGTGCACCAGCCTGGGCTACTGGGTGACTGACCTCCTGACAATATATGATTGATTCAGGGGTAAACAAGTGACCAAAATTGATCCCTAGAGCCAATTAGCATCAGTCCTTGGGAATTATTGGCTGGAACTAGTAGGAAAGAGGATTTTTTTTTATTCATTGCTAAGCTGGCAGGTGATGGACAGGGAAGCCTGGCGTGCTGCGGTCCATGGGGTCGCAAAGAGTTGGACATGACTGAGCGACGGAACTGAACTGAGGTTGCCAGTTTAGAGGGGGTGCTATCTGTGTCAACACCTCAGCCCACCTAAAGATGAAGTCCACGCAAGGGAAGCAGGCTGAGGGACAGGGACAGAATCCTGCTGACGTGACCTGGGTGTCCACATCCAGTCGTACCTCAAGCCCAGCTACCTTCTGAACTTTTCATTACATGAGTGAATAAATTGTTTATTTATTTTTTGCCTAAGCCAGTTTGAATTAAAGTTTCTCTCACTTGCTGCCAAGACTCCTGATAAATGTAGGAATTTTCTGAGGTCCTAAGGAATGACTAGGGCTATTATCCAGGAATAATGATAACCATCATTTATCGTTGGATTTTGTGCTAATTGTTTAGATCTGTCTTCTCATGTAATTCTCATAACACTCTGTGAGGTGTGCGTGTGTGTGCTAAGTCGCTTCAGTCGTGTCCAACTCTGCAACCCTATAGACTGTAGCCCACCAGGCTCCTCTGTCCTTGGGGATTCTCCAGGCAAGAATACTGGAGTGCATTGCCATGCCCTCCTCCAGGAGATCTTCCCGACCTAGGGATTGAACCCATGTCTCTTATGTATCCTGCATTGGCAGAGGGTTCTTTACACTAGCGACACCTGTGAGGTTATCAGTGCAGTTGAGTTCAGTCGCTCAGTTGCGTCCAACTCTTTGCGACTCCATGGACTGCAGCACGCCAGGCTTCCCTGCCCATCACCAACTCCTGGAGCTTGCTCAAACCCATGTCCATTGAATCGGTGATGCCATCCAACCATCTCATCCTCTGTTGTCCCCTTCTCCTCCTGCCTTCAATCTTTCCCAGCATCAGGGTCTTTTCCAATGAGTCAGTTCTTCACATCAGGTGGCTGAAGTATTGGAGTTATCAGTGTCCCCTATTTTAAGACAAATTACAGCTGAGATAGTTTAAGAAACTTTCTCAAGTTTACAGTTAAACTTTCTCAAGTTACAAGGCCAGGATTTGATTTCAAGTTGTTGTTTCCAAAATTTATGCTCTTAACTAGCAGAGCATAATGCCCTTGTGTTACTCAGAGCTCTTAGTTGCAAACAAAATAACATATCTGGCCAGTTTATGTAGGTCCAGACGCTATATAACCAGGGATATGTCCAATCTCACTGCGACGCTCCAGTGTCTCCACCGCTTCATACCACATCACAGGCCTCCAACATGTCAGGCTATCTAGCCCCCACCAGCATAAGATCATTCTGGGAACACGTGCCTTTTTACTTTTGACTTTTCTCTTCTTGGAGTCCGGATCCTACGTGGGTGCCCCTAATTGGCAGAGCCCAAGACACACACACACACACACTTGTGCTCCAGCAGCAGGGGAGGCTGGGAAATGAGTCCTGCCTTCTACCTCTCTCCTCATCATCATCACTACTCATTTATTTGGCTTAGTTACTCCACAGCCTGTGGGATCCTAGTTCCCTGACCAGGGATCAAACTTGCATTCCCCACATCGCAAGATGGATTCTTAACCACTGGACCACCAGGGAAGTCCTGTTGTCTGTCCTTTGAGTCAAGAGGCTCAGTGGCCACAGCACGACAGCAAGCTGACGTTTTTGATTCTAGAAATCTTAATGTGCCATCTTTGGACCAAACCAGTCTTTGAAGTGCGTTAGAACTGCTTGGGAAGCTTGTCAAAAATAGATGCCTGAGCTCCAACCAAAATCTCCGGCAATGATGCTAGGGCGTCTATATTTTTAATGAGCTCTCAGGGGATTCTGATGAACGCTGAAGCTTCAAACACACGGACCCAGAGGTTTTTGTTGTCTAAACTGGTCCACATCATGCTTGTTCAACTACCACTCCTCATTCCCCTAAACGCAGGTATTACTCAGTTCTGATAAATGCTGAACTGAAGATGCAGTCCTTCTGGGTATTGATACGCACTAATTAACAAGAATATAAATGTGATTTTTTTTTTTAAAAAAAAGCTCTTTATGATTAGCTGGTAAAAGGAAATTCTCTGAACCCATCTTTTCACATTATTATCTTAGAAGCACCACCGTATAACGAGTGGGTCAACTAACACAAGCTGATGGGGTTGACAAACACATTTGTCAACGCTTGTCTTTATTGACAAACACGTTTGACTGGCAAACATTTTTAACTCTAAGAGTCTCATTTTCCAACTATGACAATTTTTATTACCAGTGTATAAGGCTGTTGGAAAGAAAAAAGGACTAATTTAAAAGACCATAAAATATCTAGTTAACATGAAGACTGAAAAATGGCCACAATTTCTAGATTGATTTTTTGGGCCAGTTTCATAGAACCTGCTGTCAGAAGTAGCAAGCTTAGGTTAATGAATTGCTTTCTTAGAGCGTGTTGTGTGTGGCTGAGGTATTAAAGTATTATGTACTCTCAGGGGAGCAAGACACGTTGCTTTCAGCCATTACTCAAAAAGATAAAAATCATCTTAAGTTATATACATTGGCAGCTCCATTTCTGCTTTTGTGTCCAGTGATAAAAGGAACAAGCTAATTTTTATCTCAGAGGACTGATTATATAAAGGGAAAATTTTAGTACTGAATACCTGATCATATGACCTGATCGGCCAACATCAACCCATCCTGAGGAAACGGAATGGAAGTTCTATAAAAGGCCGCACAGTGGAAAGGAGGTGATTAGAGAGACTTGAAAATGAGCTTCAGAATGCTTTCCAATATTCTAGCATAGGTTCTTGACATTTTTCAGGCTTAAAGTAATCACGTACCTTTGCTGGTTGCCATTCTTTTATCTATAGCTCTCTTTTATTAGCAAAGCAGAAATTGATAGCTAAATGTAACCTGGCTAGCTTAGTTAAAATAATACTTAAGTTGCCAAAGCAGTTACCTAAGACCTCAAAGTACTTCAATAACATTCACTAATTCCCCTGAGGAAAATAGTCACAAGGCACCCACTCTGAATTTCATCCTTAGCATCCTGCTGAGCCCACTTACCCTCTCAACGTTCTGTACTGCCAGGGTGTTCAGTGATCTCCTGGGCCCCCTAGGCAGCCAAGGACAGAGTTCTTATAACCTAACTATTGCTCCCAGGGACTTTCTCATTTTCAAAGGTGTCCAAGATTACACAAAATCTAATGAAACTGAATTCCCATTGATAGTATAATCTTAAACCCTGCAGCAGCTGGCTGGTAAAGATATTTGAAGAATGAAAATGTTTAAGCATCAATTTACTCAGTCGAAATGATATTCCACTCTTCATAATGCAAGTATTATCAGTACTGGTGATTATAGCCATGTAACATAAAATGATTATGTTTTAAAGAATATTTAATATAGGAAAGTGACTGTATCAGGGAGAGGGGAAGGTTTACAGGGACATACATAATAAGTGCAGTGATTCTCAAACTTGACAAAGACTCATTAGAGATAATTGTTAAAAATGGAGACTTCTGACTTTAACCTCAGGTTCCCCTTCAGTAGAGGTGGCTTTGGGAATCTGCATTTAAACAAGCTCCCTAGGTGACTCTGATGGAGATGGTTCAAGGATTACAAATTAAGGCACAGATCTAACTGTATTCTCCAGTGCTTAAATGAAAACATTCTGTCATGTCCTGGAATTCTAAAGATTAATTGCTATCAACTGATATCTGTTGAATTAATCTGGTGCTATTTAGCTCTTAAAAAGGATGCATATAATCCTCAATAATTAGGCCTAAGAGGAGGAAAGGAACAATAATTTATAACAAATTCTGAGAAAACAAAAACAAAAATCCCAGACAGCTCTATTTAAATAATGGCAATTTGGTAATATAGACAGGAGTTCAATGGACTAATATTCTGATAACTGATGACCATTATTAGCGAAGTTTCATACAGGTTTTCTTAGACCATACAGAGCAAGGTCTTAAACTCACCATACAGCGCAAGGGTCTAAGGCATGAACACAGACATGTTTATAGAGAATTCTCGAAGGCCAGTAAGGTAGACCTTTGGTGTCAGGATCCATCAGGCCAATTCCTATGTGATGTTTATGACATGACCAAGAGCCACTGTCTTCTGTAAGGCTCCATTTAGCTTCTAAAACCGGGGTAAGTGCAGTTCCCTGGACTTCCTAGTATCTACTGATTCAGGGACCAATCCTGATTATATTTCTCACTGTACACCACCATGCTGGTGCGATTCTTCAAACACCACGGAACTAATGCTTCAGGGTTTTGGAACGTGTGGTCAGGCTGTAAGCAGCTTTAGATAGGAAAGAACTCTCTGCAGGAGGCCTCTTTTGTCTTGTCACTAACCTTAAACCAGGCACCCCTATGCTCTGCTCATCTCTGCCCCTAGCACATCTTTCAAATCTTTTGATCACACAATACTCTGCCTAACCTGTTCTTCCCATAGGTCAAAGTAGTAGAAATGAAAACTAAGTAATTAACAAGATGACCTGATCTCTTCCCTAGCTTCCCCTTCAGTAATCTCACGAACCAACTGGGTGAACAAGATAACATCGACAAGCCTGCACACAGTCTGTACGCAGTGGGGGATGGCAACAACCCTGACTCCCAGTCTAAATCATCAACTGAGGTTACTTCCCTTTTTCCTTTTAAAAACTTTCATGACTGAGTAGAATATTCAGAGGTGGTTTTAGAGGGCACTGATTCCACTGTCTGCTCAGATCACCAGCATTCTGAGTCAAAGCAACTTTCCTGAGTATTTATTTTTGACTGATGAGCAGCCAGACTTGATTTAGTAACAGGTCATTTTTTGAACTGCTAGCTTGAAACGACCCTGATGCTGGGAAAGATTGAAGGCAGGAGGAGAAGGGAACGACAGAGGATAAGATGGTTGGACGGCATCATTGACTCGATGGACAGGAGTTTGGGTAAACTCCAGGAGTTGGTGATGGACAGGGAGGCCTGGTGTGCTGTGGTCCATGGGGTCACAGAGAGTCGGACACAACTGAGCAACTGAACTGAACTGAGCTTGTCATTTTTTTAGGTTTCAGCTTCAATAACATCTCTTCAGACTTCCCTTCTCTCTTTACTCAGGTAGGATTTTCATCCTCAGTTACCTGTTGGGAGTGTCCCACACCCTGTCTTTAGAACACTTACTACAGTATGTGACTCCCCCACCCAGTTTTATTGAGTAGTTGACATACGTCACCGTATGTGTTTATGGTGGACAGCACGATGCTTTGATTTACGTATTGTGAAATGACACAATATGATCAGCTAACACCCATCTTCTCATATAGGCACAATAACATGAAAACAAGGATTCTCCTTGTGAAGATAACATCTAGGATTTACTCTCTTTACTTTCCTATCTACCACACAGCAGTTGTTAGCAGTCGGCACCTGTCATCTACCTCTACAAAGATTAGATCAGGTGCTGCTGCAGCTGCTGACCTTCAACACCCCCTGGAAGCTCAGGGTGAAGAGCAGAAATGAGGCCCTCTGTGCTCTGGGAAAAACTGCCAGAACAGGTCTTCAGATAGTTATTTTTAGGAGCTGGTTTTATGAACCCAATTCTTTTATCTCCTCATATCTAGAAAAGCACAAAAATACTTCATGGTTTTTTCCTTCATCCTCCACTGCTGCTCATGACTGGAAGTAACCTTCATGAGACTTGCAGAAACCTGCTGCAAAAATATGTGCTCCCCCATCATCAAAATCACCTACATACTGACCTTCCCCCCTACCTTATTGGAGCAGTTTCTCAGAGCTATCTGAAATACTGTCTCCCGGGCTATAGTCCTCATTTTGCCCCAAATAAAACTTAACTCAAAACTCTCATGTTATGCTTTTTTTTTTAAGTCGATATCATGTGCACTTATTTTTTAAATGACATCTTCTGCTCTCCCACTTATCATGAGGCAGGGAATCTGGGTTACGTACCTGTGAACACTCCGTAGTGACTAGCACAGAACCTCCTTTCATGGACAAGGGCTACGAATGTCTGGTTCACCACTGTGTTCTTAGCACCTAGAATACACCCGGGTATTTAACAAATGTTTACTGAATGAACAAGTGCAGTATTTCCTCAAGAAATATTTACTATAGGAAAATGATCTGAAAATTCAAAGGCTCTCTTTCTTTGATACTCTATGTCCAGATTCCTATCATTTAATGCTTAGCTTTTGTATTGCCAAGTGTCTCCTTTGGTCACTTCCCCAGTTAAGGAAGAGAGAAATCCTGAGTCCTGTCTCCCTAGTCGTTTAGTTTCTGACACTGTGTAATACAAAATTAGAACTTAAAAACAAAAAACTCATTTCTCCCTGGGACTATAAAAGAATATATGCTTTCTGGAACAATCTGAAAACTAGAAAAGCCAAACAAAACAAAGCAAAAAACTCCCTCAAAACAAAAAGCAAAACCCAAAGAATCTCATAATCAACCAACCCAGGAAAAACCCACCACTGTCATATAATCTTTCAATATGTAGAACAATGAAATTTTGGTTAAAAAGCTAGTGTCAGCCCTTCTTGTGCCATGGTGCTCTTAAGAGCATTTCCAAATTGTCTATCTTATGTTTTTAAATAAATAGTTAATTTTTTATTTAAGGCTAAGCTATGTGGCATGAGGAATATTATTTCCCCAATCAGGGCTCAAACCAATGCCCCTTGCATTGGGAGTATGAGTCTTAACCACTGAACCACCAGGGAAGTCCCAAATACTTAATATTTGCAGTTATATTGGGATAATGAAAATCTGGCAAGTGAGTTGGGTTGAAAGACTTTACCCCCACAATGATCTGACTGGTTAGAATAAATCTTTACAGGACATTCTCTTTAAAAACATTGCTTGCTTCAGATAAGCTAATTAACATTAAAATAAATAAAGCAAAAATAAAAGGCCACAACTTCAGATATAGATGCATCTTTATTTATACATAAAAAATAACACCTCAGAAATTCTTTTCTAAAAAGTCTTTTAATCATAAAATCAAAATGAAAAGATTGAAAGACAGTGTATAGCTTTTTAATTTTGCACACACTATAGTCAGGGTAAATATTTAAGCTGCAAAAAAAATATACCTCTCCAAGAACAGGAAATGCATGACCTTCTGAAGCTGTAGACCAAACTTACATGATGGTTTCAGAAGTCAAACAACAACAACAAAAAATTAACATTCTCAAGTAGAAGACCTGGCGTTGCTGTTTTATGGGTGACTCTCTCTAGCGACTTTCCCCATGTTGATTCTTCCTTTTAGGTATACAACTCAAGAGAGAATTTTCCTTTCCCTAATAATACCTATCACTGCCACGGAAAACAGGGAAGTGAAGTGATATGGGCTCCTGTAAATAGTCTAAAAACTATCTCCCATGATCATATGTTTCTAAGCAATAATGTTAACATTATCCACCTTATATAAGAGACAGAAAGTACCAAGATGTTTCAGGATCAATTAATTTATATATAATGACTGATTATCTCTTCTGGAGCATGGAGCATGTAGGCCTTGGTACCATGTAAAGATCAACCTTATTTCTAAAAAATATCATTACTTCAAAGAACCATAAAACGTTCAAGTGACAAATGTCAAGAAGCTGCTACACCCAAACAAGATAAAAACTTCTTAGTAAAACTGTAGCTTTTCTTTTTCTTTGGGCATAGAGATTAATTTATGATATTTTTCCCGATACAAAAAAAAAATGTTATCTGATGAGACAGCTTTATTATGGGTGTAGCTACCACCTCTCACCTTTTGTTTCTTCTGCCAATTCCCCCACTTGCTAGAGCCATTGATTTACCGGTAATGTTGGTATTATTTGAAGCATCAAAATCTGAGATGACAATTTAGAGAGTGGAACAAAAATCGTATAATTTCAGGGACAATGAACTTAAAACGTCACCTTCACCAAACAGTAAAAAATGTTAAAAGTGTCTGCTTCACTCTTTGAACTTGAGTTGTTCTTTTTTCTTATTTTTAGGTTTCAAAAGAGGTCACAGTTCTACAAAATTGGGCCAAGAAGTAAAGAAAATTAAAAGTTCTTAGAAAATGTCAACAATCCCAATTTTCTGCCAGGTGGAGCACAGACTTGATTTTTCAGGCCTTGGGCAGCTTTGAAGAGGGGAGGAGATGAAATGAAGACCACTTTTCATCCTGTGCAAACAGCTGTTTTGTTTTTATTGTCAGTGTTGTTATATTGGGTTTAGTGTCTCCACAGGGCCAGAAAACTCTGGTTTGGCCTCACATTTTGTAAAACTGTCCTCAGGGCGGTGTGAAATAGCATTAGACCTCTGGAGAAATCTGTATGCAGGTCAGGAAGCAACAGAACTGGACATGGAACAACAGACTGGTTCCAAATAGGAAAAGGAGTACATCAAGGCTGTATATTATCACCCTGCTTGTTTAACTTATATGCAGAGTACATCATGAGAAACGCTGGACTGGAAGAAACACAAGCTGGAATCAAGATTGCCGGGAGAAATATCAGTAACCTCAGATATGCAGATGACACCACCCTTATGGCAGAAAGTGAAGAGGAACTCAAAAGCCTCTTGATGAAAGTGAAAGAGGAGAGTGAAAAGTTGGCTTAAAGCTCAACATTCAGAAAACCAAGATCATGGCATCCGGTCCCATCACTTTATGGGAAATAGATGGGGAAACAGTGGAAACAGTGTCAGACTTTACTTTTTTGGGCTCCAAAATCACAGCAGATGGTGACTGCAGCCATGAAATTAAAAGACGCTTACTCCTTGGAAGGAAAGTTATGTCCAACCTAGATAGCATATTCAAAAGCAGAGACATTACTTTGCCAACAAAGGTTCATCTAGTCAAGGCTATGGTTTTTCCTGTGGTCATGTATGGATGTGAGAGTTGGACTGTGAAGAAGGCTGAGCGCCGAAGAATTGATGCTTTTGAACTGTGGTGTTGGAGAAGACTCTTGAGAGTCCCTTGAACTGCAAGGAGATCCAACCGGTCCATTCTGAAGGAGATCAGCCCTGGGATTTCTTTGGAAGGAATGATGCTGAAGCTGAAACTCCAGTACTTTGGCCACCTCACGCGAACAGTTGACTCATTGGAAAAGACTCTGATGCTGGGAGGGATTGGGGGCAGGAGGAGAAGGGGATGACAGAGGATGAGATGGCTGGATGGCATCACTGACTCGATGGACGTGAGTCTGAGTGAACTCCGGGAGTTGGTGATGGACAGGGAGGCCTGGCATGCTGCGACTCATGGGGTCGCGAAGAGTCGGACATGACTGAGCGACTGAACTGAACTGAACCAGTGATGTGGTCACTCATGGAAAGTATCAGTATTTTCTCCCTGTTGGTGAGGTTACAGACATTCCAAGCATTATGGGAGAAACAATAAATACATACTATAGGAATATCTCTCTCTATTTTACAGTGAGGAAAGCAAAGCAAAAATAAGTATTCAAAGACCACATTTTTATCTTAAAAATGCCAAAAGCTTCTCAAAAAATATATATATATTAGGAATTTACATGAGGATGAGGAACTAGAAAACATCTCATCAGAAGAAAAAACATTATAACAAAATCAGTGAAAGTAATAGATACTCTTCTACAAAGTTTTGTGTTCAGAAAATATCACCCACTAAAAATGACATCTTCAATCAAAAGGCAGCTCTGTTCAATTTTGCTTAGACTAGGAACCTTTCCAATTTGCTCAGGAGAAAAAAATTCATCTTTTAAACAGGAACATTCTTGAGTGGGTTACTCTTATGGAAGATATCATTGTATTTGTATAGTCTAAGAAGTCTAAGAAGAAGAATCTGGCCCATAATCTGACTGAACACTCAGTTTTATACTCAATTTTCATGAAGCCTAAATGAACTAGGACTCAGAATCTTTCCCCATTAAAACCATGTGCATCAAAACTAGAACACAGAACTAGCAGAACAATTGGGATTAATCTGTAAGAAAGTGTAACTTCCAGAATTTGAATTTAGGCCTAACTGTTGAGAATTTTCTGTTTAACATCTTCAGAGGCAATGCTTGAAGCATCACAGACTTACCATCCTCCATCATGGTGGCTTTGATTACTTTCCATTTTTATATCTGGGGAATATGAGTTTGATTTTTTTAAAAAAAGTTATTCATGGTTGATTGCAGAGATCTGTCCACAATGAATTAGCTAAAACATGTTACATATAAAAATGGGCCAAGTCAGATCATCCCAAAGCAGTTTAAAGACTTACAAAGCTTTGGTGAAGAACACAGAGCCCGGGTCTCAGACTTCACACCATTAAAGGTTAATGGTGTGACCTCTGAAGGCATCCTCTAGGATTACTTACTAAGGTTGGAAAAATCAAAATGGTTTTTCCTTAGCACACGAAATAATGCACAGGTCCCTCTTTGTGACACCAACCAACCAAAAAACCCAAACCACAAAGAAAAAGCTCTGATAGCCCAAACAAGCAAACTGCTAACAAAATAGAAAAAACCTTCACACCCTCTGTTTTCAAGTAAATGTTGTCTGTTCACTGACTGCAGTTTAGAGGGAAACCAAAATAGCTTCAAACTCATGGATTCACTGGGAGGATCCCACTCAGTCTCTCAGGGCAGGCTGGTGACATCTGATGGTGGGTTCGGGCTGTGGGAGAGACGCCCTGGATCGGCCTGAGCAGATCTTATGGAGCACTTGTGAGGGTGGGTGGAAGGATCCTAAAAATGATTATTTGAAGAAAAGCCCACACGTCCTCAGAAGCCAAAGACACATAAATAAAATTCTCCTCTAAAAAGACACACCAATTTTATGTTTTCACGTGACTTTAAAGGATGCACAGAACAAGGTAAATCTTTTTGGTTTTTTTAGACTAAAGTCATCCTCTAATATTAAGAAACTCAAAAGAAAGGAATAAAGTTGGACAGACAGAAAAAAAGAGTATTCTTCAACTCTTCTTCATTGCACAGGGAAATCCCCCTGAAGTAAGAATAAGAAAATTCAGTAAGTTGGAAAATAATTCTCATCTGAACAGTATTTTCCCTTAAAGCCACACTTTAATACTGATGTAGGTTTCATCCAATTAAAAATCACAAAGATTTTACGAAGCAACCTTAGCTTTTATGCAATCACAATTATGAACCCTTGTCAGTTTGGGCTATGTACGAGTGATGTAATGGCTTTGAACCTTAACTTGCACAGAATTTCTCAAAAGCAATGAACATCTTCTGTGATCTTATTTAATAACATAAGAAAATTGCTAAGAAACCTCATTCTTTAATAAAGCATGCATATTTACTCAAGCTTCAAATCACACTTTTCATTGCTGCTTCTGACAAATGAAAAGCTTTTATTTTAGCATTCTGAATAGTAATGCCCCGTTAGGTTATTATCAGGACAAGTCTACTTTCCCAGGATAACATATTTTTTATTCCACAAGGCTGAATTTTCAAAATTCACACTTATTTAGAAAAAAAAAATCTGCAGGTTTATAATCTACTTTATTATAAAAGGAAATCAATTTTTACAGTTATAGGTAACTATTTAGAAAAAAAGTTCAAAATTTATCAATATGAAAATATGCCTTACTGAGAGATACTTACTTATAAAAACATATTGCCTTTGCCATGTGAAAACCTGCTGTTTAGTTCTCTAGATTTCTTTATCAAGGCTTTTTTCTGAGCTTCATCAAACCGATGAACTTTGAGATCTGTATCACGGTCAAATGGTATTCTCTCTTGGGGCTTATTTTTATCTTCAGCAGCCTTATTCTTTAATTTTTTATGATGAATGTCCATAAGAGATTCTGACCTTTTTGATTCCTGGGGAGAGCAAGACAGCAGAAATAAAAATCTTAGTTGGGATACGTCACTGGCAGAATATAATAATCAGGAAACAAAGGAATGAAGTGGTAATGGTGAACATTAAGGGAGGCTATTTACAAACCCCAACTGTTTTTCTTCTTTTTTAAAAAAATTTTTATTACTTTTATTTATTTGGCTGTGCTGGGTATTAGTTGCGGCATGTGGGATCTAGTTCCCTGATCAGGGACTGAAGCCAGGCCCCCTGCATTGGGAGCACAGAGTCTTAGCCCTGGGACCACCAGGGAAGTCCCCTTCTTTTTTTTAATACTTAAAAAAATTTTATTTATTTTGGCTGTGCCGGGTCTTCTTCACTGCACGAGGACTTTCTCTAGTTCTGGCGAGCAGGGGGCTACTCCCGACTTGCAGTGTGAGGGCTTCTGAAGTGGCCTCTCCTGCTGCAGAGCACAGGCTCCAGCATAGGCTTCAGGAGTTGTAGCACGTGGGCTTCAGGAGTTGCGGCTCTCGGGCTCTAGAACATGGGTTCAGCAGCTGCGGTGCACAGGCTTAGCTGCTCTGCGGCTTGCAGCATCTTCCTGGGCCACGGACGGAACCCATGTCCCCTGCATTGGCAGGTGGATTCTTAACCCCTGGACCACCAGGGAAGTCCCTCAATGGTTTTTCTAAATCTGAGACAGCATCTCTGAAGAAAATATGTATCAGAGGCAAATTCAATTCAACCAAAATAAAGGTATCTATGAACTCATGCCACGTGATCAAAAAAGAACAAGATGGACATGAAACTAATGTTTAAATAACCATCATGCAAAGCATCGTATGATGAGTCAGTGTTAATGGGAGAGAAAGGAGCAATTACTTTCTCTCTTGGGAGCCTGATTAAAGCTTCATGGACGCGCTGGTCCACGAAGCCTTTGTAGGTGGAATGGAAAAGACAGGCACCGCCAGGCTGAAGCGAAAGCACACTCAAAGCAGAAAAACAACGGCACAGAGGAGACAAAATCCAAGGCTGGTGCAGGTCACGTCTGCATGGTCCTGGCATAGACTGTGTGCCAAGAGGATTTCTGTCCCTTTCAGCTTTCCTTATTGCCCTCATTCTCTTTCTTTTCAGCTGGGGAAGGTGCTCACATTTTCTTTTTTTAAAAAATCGAAGTATAGCTGATTTATAGTATGATATTAGTTTCACATTTTCAAATATACCTAGGAGGATGAGGTTTCGAGCAGAGGCAACTGGTTTTTATAAATTAGAGATTCATCACAGACCTTTCAGTATTAAAGGATAAGACAGAATAGCCCTGGTTTGGAGGAGCAGGGCATGAGATGCAGGAGTACATGAGGGCAGTACAGACCAGCAGCCATCCAACTGCTGTGTGTGTGTGTGTGTGTGTGTGTGTGTGTGTGTGTGTGAGAGAGAGCAGGGCGTGAGATGCGGGAGTACGTGCAGGCAGTACAGACCAGCAGCCATCCAACTGCTGTGTGTGTGTGTGTGTGTCAGTGTGAGTGTGAGCAGGGTGTGAGATGTGGGAGTAGGTGCAGGCAGTACAGACCAGCTGTGTGTGTATCCATCCCTGGGGGCCACACAGAGTGGATTCCAAGGGGTATTGAAGGCACAGGGAATTTCAACGTTCTCTACCCGTGATTCTCAGCTTCTTCATGTAGCCTCACTTAAAATGGACTCGCCTGATAATGCATCTTGTGAGGATATCTACCCTTTTATTACAGCCCTTTTCCATTTAATGAAGAAGAGGCCTTTCAGAATCTTATTAGAGAACACTGTCTTGGGGAGCAAGGCTCCAGAGCATCAAATAAAAAAACCTGCAATACTGGTATGAACGAAACTTGTAATCAAGGAACGGTAAACCCAGGAGGCTTTGAGCTATTATTCTGTGTCTCAAACATAATTTCTCTTAAAGAGTGTAATATCCTTTTGGAATGGTATTTCTGCTGCTGTTGGAATGTTTCTGAATTCAGATACACTGCAGAATGGGACAATGAAAGACGGTAAGTTTTGCTTAACAACCACATCTCTTCCACACCCTGTCTCCTGTCAGAGAACATATTTGAGAGCAAAGACATGAAGAGAGCTCAGTGAAAGCAAAATAACTGGTAAGAAATGTTGAAGGCGGCAGCATCTTATTTCATTAGAAGACAAATTCATGGCACCTACCCACCTACGGTACAATTCAGAAGTGTCATAGAAATGATCATAATCATATTTATTTGAACAGAGAAATGAAGTCAGACTTTTTCACAGAAAGCCAGCCTCACCTGTCTGATGTGACAATGAGATCTGACTTTGTCAACTAGGTTATGTGGTTATTTCCTATAAACTTAGCTCTAGCTGGATGCTGTAATAGTTAAGAATTTATTTAAATTAGCACTATTTCCAACTTCTCAATCCCTCTCATTTCATACACTGATCATTTCATACATCTTTAGGAAACAAATTGATTTGCAAGTTAAGTGCTTTCTAAATCTTTATTTTTAATGAAAGTGGAGGTAAAAAGAATCAAATATTGCTAAGAAAAAATAACCTATCAATACACAGGGCATGGAGAAACAGTTAAGAACATAAGCGCTGAATTTGGAGAAACCAGAGTAGCAATGATGGTGCTGACATTTTCAACACTTGCTGATCACAGGCAAGTAATTTATGCCTACGTTTCTCAGCTGTAAAATAATAAACCCTAGTAGCAGTAATGTCCAAATATTTGGATGAGGTAGGAGTTAGGTCATCTAAAGAATACAAAGGATTTAGTACCATATCGGGGTACATAAGAATCAGTCAATAAATGTTAAGTATTCAATTTACTGAGCATTTACTATGTTGTAATCTGGACAACATCTAAATTTATAATCAATATAAATTAAATGTTATTATTGCCATTATGCGGATTTGGAAAGTGAGACTGAGAAATACACGCTGTTCAGGGGGCTGGAGTCGGGGCACTACAGTCCTTCCTGTCCCTGTTCATCCCGCCCTTCAGTAGCCAGTAGGGGGCAATGCTGCCAGCTTGTACCCTTTGGAAACATGGAAACAGCCCTCAGCTGAGAAGTTACTAAATGTCAAGCTGTTCTAATTGCAAAAGAAAAAAAAGAGACTGATGTGAAAGAAAAAATCAAAGTTGAGACAGAGTGAAAGTTGGGATATCATTAATAATAGTAATTTTTTGTTAATAGATCATTCTGAGGTTTAAGTACATAAATAGAAACTGTTTAAAGAACTGAATGACATCATGATAATGAACCATGTTCCTTTCTTACCCACTGCTGTATGTGAACATGGTTTCCTAACTCTTAACCATATGACTCTTAACTATACAAATGAACTAAATAAAGAACATATTTGATGCTGAAATCTGTCTTATTCTAGCAGTAACATTCATCGAAAGACCAGAAAGTAACTGGAGAAAAGGTCTTTCATTAAGATATAAGGTTTACATTTTACTTTTGACATTTAATAATTATCAAAATCTGAGATATGTTTATATTGTTTTTATCAACTGATTTTACAACTTAATCCAAAAGGAAGAAAAGTGTAAACATTTAGACTTTAGATACAGGAAATTAAAACCTTTTGGTTTCAATTTATGTGCATAGATTTGCTGAAGTGAAATATGACTTTTCAAATATAATCATAAAAGACTTTCAAGCGTAAAAGTGGATTCCATTAAGATAAAATTTGTGGCGTAATAGAAATGAAATTATGTATTCAAGGAGAAAAAAGGATGAAATAAAATTTCCAACTGTTAAGGAAGAGCTTGTTCATACATATTTTTAAAGGATAATAATAGATAATAAGTTGCTAAGGCATTTAGATTCCATCTGAAACACTGAAAAGAATAATAAAACAAGCTATAAATTGTATCTCTGCAAACTATTGAAACTTATAATGACATGTCCAGGAGAAGTTTTCTGAGGGGACAATACTCAGTAAATACTGAGTAAAAACACTTGGAAGGCCATCTCTCTCCACCCTTGACTGGTTGAAAAGAAAAACAGCTTCCTGAGCCCCATGACAGATGCAGTGAATCAAAGCTGCCACCATGGATCTCAGGAACCTGTGCTGTGAAGATCCACCCAGGTTCTCACACAGGTGTCCCGTAAAACAGATGGTTCTGTCTGGTAGTTTGGTATTAACAGAGGGGGAAAGAGAATGGAAAGCACAGGAGTAGGGTTAATCTGGGATGGAGAACTATAATGGAGAATATAATTATATGTGTACATATAAATGTAAAACATTTATACTGTAAAATTTAACCTTTTAGTGCAATTTCTCCACATTTTCCCTCCCTTCTTCCACTAATGAGATAATAATTCACTAATGAGACAATAAGGATGAAGGCAGACAGGCTATCAAGAGTTGGATGGGAAAGGCTGAAGATTTAAGAAAGAGCTGGAGGAAACAGAGAGCAGAGTTTGGAGAAACTGTGAGAAGCGGTAGAAGTCCTGCTTGCACTTCCTAGAGCTGGTGCTGAGGAAAACGGTCTACGCTGATGGGCCAAACTGCAGAAGGTAACAAAAAGTGAGCACCAGTGGACAAAGAAAAATGGTCAGTTTCCACTGACTGACCCCCTGAAGTAGTAAACTGAACACCAAGAAAGACAGAGGAATACGTTAAACCAGTAGACTATTATAGTCAATCCACACAATTCAAGTGGACTGTTGTTATGATAAAAGAAATGAGCTGTTGTATCAGTTTGTTTCAGGTGTGCCGTCTACCTGGTTTAGCACATTTGCATTCTGTGACTGACACAGAGGACCGAACTTATAAGTGAGTAATAAAAACATCTAGAAGCAGTTAGTTCACAGAAAATCACACCAAAAGCCAACTCATGTGAGATCAATTTGCTAAACGACCAGTTTGTTGATTTACCAAATTTAATAATTTAACAAAACGTGTATGTTTTATACTAATTTGTAAAAAACAAGGGCAATTAATTTTGAATGTGATAGTTTCTCAGAAGCTTTAGAAAATTCATGCTAAGATTCTAATTGTTTGGTTTTTCTTTTGCCTTCCTGTGCTTAGTCGCTCAGTCGTGTCCAACTCTTTTGCCTTCATGGTCATATTTTTTAAGATTGTTCAATTTATCAATACTAGGAGGTGGTTCAGTCTGAAAACAACATTAATATTTTGAAAAGAAGGTCTCATAAATAACCAAAATTTCACCATAAAACTCAAACCCTAATTTTTTGGAAGCATTTTAAAGTAAATTGCAGACATCATTACATGTTCTATATTTGTTTACACTGTTTTCTTTTAAAGTAATTTACATAGAATGAAATGTGCAAATCTTAACACTGCATCCACTGAGCTTTGCAACTTGAACTCCTAGCAATATGTGGGATGTACTTCCATCACTGCAGAAGCTCTGCATGTTCCTTTCTTGTCCATCTCCACACTCCTGCTCCAACAACGACTATTCTGATTTTTTCCCACCACAGACACATTTTGCTTATTGTGGAGCTTCATATAAATGGAATTATACAGTGGTACATGTGTATGAAATCTTGGGTACGACTTCCTGCACTCAGCATAATGACTTTGAGATTAATCCACAATGTTGCATGTATTTGTAATTTGTTCCTGTTTATTGCCAAGTAGTATTTCATCATATATATACTCCCCCTTGGCCCCCTGCTTACTGATAGATACCTGGGCTTATCAAAGAAATTAGCTGTTATGAATAAAGCTCCTATGAAGATTCCTACAGAAGTCTTTTTAAGGCTGTTGTGAGTGAAGCACTCTCAAGTCTGTGAAAACTTTGCTAACTATATTTTTAATGCTTATAGAACTTTTTATAAACTAATGCACTGGGAATAGAAGGTAGTTTTCCTGAACACCTAAATACCTTTCAGGAGCTGAAGGGTTCAGTGGTTTATTTATTCTTTGAGTGAAATACCAGGTTTTTTTTGCTGTTTTTTTTTTTAATGAGTAAGAGACAATTACAAAAATAATAGTTTGCCCAATGAATCCTGTTTTCAAATTTAAATTGAACTGTATTTTAAAGTTTCATACTTTTATTTACATCTTTACATCAAATATTCCAAATTGGCTTATATTTAGAAATGTTTGAATTGGGATCTCTAGGAGTTAATAGGGCTCTTTACTTTCTGATCATGTGCTACCCATCTCCAGGAATTGAATTTCTGATATACGATTCAAGTAAAAAATGAACTGGGGTGGGATGATTTGGGAGAATGGCATTGAAACATGTATATTATCATCTGTGTAATGAATCGCCAGTATAGGTTCAATGCATGAGACAGGGTGCTTGGGGCTGGTGCACTGGGATGACCTAGAGGGATGGGATGGGGAGGGAGATGAGAGGGGGGTTCAGGATGGGGAACACATGTACACCCATGGTGGATTCATGTCAGTGTATGGCAAAACTAATACAATATTGTAAAGTAATTAGCCTCCAATTAAAATAAATTAATTAAAAAAAAAAAAAAACACAAAACTAAAAAACCCCGAAAACCTGAAAATATTATGAGATGCATTAAAAAAGCCCACAACATGAGGATTATACATATATGTTTGTATACATATATGTACATACAAGAGTATTTTTCAGAACAGATGTATAGAAAAAGACTGAGATGAAAAGAAAAACATAAAAGAAAGAGAAACAAGAAAAAGAGAAAAAATGAGAAGAGCATTAAAAGATGTAAAAAAAAAAAAAGCAAGGTCATGCATTTTATTCTCTGACTTACATTGTATGAGGATACTTGCTCAGCCAATCTCTTATCCCTTCCTGATGGTATATATTCTTCATCCTTCTTACTGAATGACTTTCTTGCTTCTTGCATCTCCTGAGGAATGAACAGATAACACATTACGGAACCACATTATCAGGAAAAAATGAACAAGAAATACTATCATTTTAATTCAGATTAACAGGAGACTAGACAAAGCCAGGCCTGTTGATTCTCTTCCCACTAGAAATGGTAATATTCTTGGTAAGGGATCTGTTAGTCTCCTACTCTAACATTTTCCTGAAAACAAGAAAAAAAGCCCACAAAACCTCCATCCAATCAACTAACTGGATTTTATCAAACTCAGAGATGAGTCTGACAAACGGTAATAAAATGCAGATGAGAAAATAAGGCTTAAGAAGAAATCTTACATTACTGTTTTCAAAACCAGGAAAAGCACTTTTGAGGGAAAAAAATTAAGAGAAAGAAACAAAAGGGGTATAGAAAAATAAAAATAAAACTATCTTTATTCACAGAAGACATATGAGTGTCAATGTAGAAAACTCCACGATCTATTAAACAACTCTTAGCATTAATAAGCAAGTATAGCAAAGCTGGGGCTTCCCAGGCGGCTCAGTGGTAAAGAATCCGCCTGCTGATGCTGGAGACAGAGAAGTGTGGATTTGATCCCTGGGTCAGGAAGATTCCCTGGAGAAGGAAAGGGCAACCCACTCTAGTATTCTTGCCTGGAAAATCCCATGGACAGAGGAGCCCAATGGGCTACTGACCATGGGGTTGCAAAGAGTTGGACACGACTGAGCACACACAGATGTACGGCAAAGCTGTAGGATACCAGGCCAACAAACAAAACATACCAGCAAGGAACAATTAGAATTTGAAATTTAAAAAGATATACCATTTACTATAGCACACACACTGATGAAATACTTAGGTAAATTTCCAATAAATTCTGGTTAGAAAAAAAAAAATATTCAGCAAAATACAGCCCCAACCAGGAATGAATAAGGCTCAGACAAAAACAACTGAAAACTATTTTTCTCAAAGCATGTTTTTATACTGTTGCTATTTGCTTAGTCAGGTGAAGTGAAGTCGCTCAGTCGTGTCCGACTCTTTGCGACCCCATGGACTGTAGCCTACCAGGCTCCTCAGTCCATGGAATTTTCCAGGCAAAAGTACTGGAGTGGGTTGCCATTTCCTTCTCCAGGGGATCTTCCCAACCCAGGGATCAAACCCAGGTCTCTCACATTGTAGGCAGACGCTTTACCATCTGAGCCCAATTTTTATCTAAATAATGGACTAAAACAACACTGTACTCAATAAAGTATGTTAAAAAACGTAGGAGTAGCTCATTTCTCATTTTTCCATAACAATTTTCCCAGAAACAGATTCTTTACTTGTAATATTAAGAGAAAAATGATGTTCTGATAAGATGGAGGTGAAGACCTGACCTTCTAAGAGTAAATCTAGTCAAGACTGGGAGGTGAGATTATAACAGATCTTATTCAATTAGTTTATGCATAACACTTTCATTTCTTTCTAATCTTACTTCATTTAGGCCATGTTGGCATTAGTGGTAGGGAGATGAATGCTGGGGAATCAAATATAACAAGTAAGATGATACAATAAATTTTTTAAAAAAGGAGGGAAATGATGGAAAAAACATACAAAAAGGATATTTGGAGAGAGAGTAAAAAAGGAAACTTGACGAAGATCCATTACAAAAATAAAAAATTAGTCATGACCTTTATAAAGGATTTCCCTGGTGGCTCAGACGGTAAGGCGTCTGCCTACAATGTGGGAGACTGAGGTTTGATCCCTGGGTCGAGATCCTTTTGAGAAGGAAATGGCAACCCACTCCAGTACTCTTGCCTGGAAAGTTCCACGGACAGAGGAGCATGGTAGGCCCATGGGGTTGCAGAGTCGGACATGACTGAGCAACTTCACGTTATAAAGGACAGCTCTGTGATACTTTCTGTGATAAATTCTACCACAAATATAAGTCTGCAGTACTACATGCTGTGATATAGAACCACATAAGATCTAAGGGGTATTAATAATCCCTTTGTTAGTCTGTTGTAAATATACAACAAAACATTTTCAACCGTAAAAAGAATGACTAGATCTAAAGAACTCAGTCACAGGACCTAAAATCTTAAGTTCAAATTGTACTGGTTACTTTCTCTTCGTTCCATTTTTCTGTGTTATTTTCCTTTGAGGAAGACTTCTTGCATATCTAGCTGTAGGCTAGACATGTACTCACACACAATGAGGAACAGGAGGTCTGAAAAAAGCACAAATAAAAAGTCCATGTAAGGGATTTTCCCGGTGGTCAAGAATCCGCCTTGCAATGCAGGGGACACAGGTTCAATCCCAGGTCAGGGAATTGAGATGCCACAGGCCACGGGGCAGCTGAGCCTGCACGCTACAACTGGAGAGTCTGTGTGCTGCAATCAAAGATTCCACGCGCCACAATGGAAGATTCTCCATGCGGCAAGTAAGACCTGAGTAAGCCAAATAAATAAATATTTAAAAAATATTAAAAAAAAATCCATGTAAGCAAGGGTATTAAGTTGTCTTTTTGGAGACAATTTTAAAGGTGAAATTATAAAAATGCCAGTAAGTTATTTTTATAAAAGACCAGTTAAGAAAGAGCAGCCAGGCATTCCAACACTAGTCATTCACAGTGTGTGGCTCACATCTTTTTTAAAATTTATTTATTAATTGGAGGATAATCGGTTTACAATACTGTGTTGGCTTCTGTCATATGGCAACACGAATCAACCGTAGGTATATATATATCCCCTCCACCCCTCCAGGTTGTCACAGAGCCCCGGTGTGAGCTCCCTGAGTCATACAGCGAATCCCGACTGGCTCCCTATTTGACACGTGGTAATGTGTGCTTCCAAACTATGCTCTCAATCTGTCTCACCCTTCCCTTCCCCCGCTGTGTCCACAAGTCTGTTCTGTCTGTGTCTCCACTGCTGCCCTGCAAATAGGTTCATCAGGACCATCTTTCTAGATTCGGTATGTATGTGTTAATATACAGTATTAATTTTTCTCTTTCTGACTTACTTCACTCTGTGTAACAGGCTCTAGGTTCATCTACTTCATTAGAACTGACTCAAATGCATTCCTTTCTATGGCTGAGTAATATTCCATTATGTATATGTATTAATACCACGAATTCTTTATTCATTCATCTGTCGATGGACATCTAGGTTACCTCCATGTCCTAGCTATTGTAAACAGTGCTGCAGTGAACACTGATGTCTTTCTCAATGGCGGTTTCCTCAGGGCACGTGCCCAGCAGTGGGGCTGTGGGGTGTGGCTCACTTCTACCCCCCATCTTCCGTTGCCTCTCCCCCCAGGTGTGGTGGTTCACCTCACCTGTCCATTATAACTCTCGGATTTCCTTGAGTCTTCAGGGTAAAAGAGAACGTATGGTTTTGCCACATATTCTGCTAAAATGAGGTGATTTCCACACATCACCCACATTTTAAGAACAACACTATTTCACAACCAATTCTTCATGAAAATCAAAGTGTCTTAAGGAGCTTTCTCTGTCACTTGTGACCAAACATGATGCTTGCCAGAGGAGACATTCAATTTTTGGTTATAGAATGAAAATAGAAATCTTCATAATTCCAGGTACTAATGAACAAGACAAACAGAGTTAGGGGCATGAATTAAGTAAGGAACTGTTTAATTTAAAACTGATAAGTTATAATCATAAGGCGCCAATTAGTCAAGCATTTAAGACAGCACTTACAACTCAAGGAAATTGGAATTTCTGATGAAGTGAATTTAAGGAGTTAGTACTGGCTGGATTCTTAACAATGGAATATTTCATAATACGTGTAGAAATCCAAGAAAAGAAAATCTAATAATAATGATGTATTTTATGCATAGTTTTTCCTTTTTCTTTTTTTGGTAAATTATTCAATGTATTAAGGAAAGGGCTTTTTGCCTGTCTTGACAGTAATGTGAAGTTAGTTTAGTGCACTGGAGCTACTGCTACTTTCAGAGACACTCACTACTATCACTTAACTCACTAGGTTAATCTGTGCTTTGGTTTTTTCCAAGATATTTTAAAAGAAACTTTCATGGAGACATTTTGACGTATAAAGACTGGGGGATTTGGAATCAGAAAGGTCTAGAACGGAATTACTGTTCATCACTTACCAGCATTTAATTCCAGAAAAAATGACCTCATAGGGCACAGTATCTCCTTTCATAAAATGAGGTTAATAAACTTATGTCTCCAGGTTCTCTTGAGGTTTAATGAGACAATTTGTTGGGAAACAGTATAAATGAATACACAGGAAGCAACTGGTGTCGCTTTCTTTTCTTATAACTTTCCTTCAGGGGAAATCTTTTCCCTTGGGAATCATAAGCTAAGAAACAGTACCCTGGAATAATTCTGCCTTCTATTTTTTTCAAAATAGAGCCAACGTGGACAGAAATACAGGAACACACAAGCCCTCTCACCTTAGCTTTCCTTTCCCTGTCGGCTGGCGTGTCAGTCCAGACTGATCGGTCTCCAGATTTGCCATCAGCTCTTCTCTTAAAAGTTCTGGGCCCGAGACCAAAGTCTTTCATTTCTGGAGGAAGTTCAGTCATCCAAGATTCTCTCGTAATTGGTTTAGATGAACCCTTTAAGAGAAATAAAAAGTTAAACAAAAAAAAAGTATCCTGGAAAGTGTGGACATGTGTGCATACATGTATAGAATACTACCTAAGTGACTATGCTTCTCAGCTGAGGCAGATGTTAAGAGAAAAAGACATTAGGAGAAAGACAAAGGCCCGTCTAGTCAAAGCTATGGTTTTTCCAGTAGTCATGTATGGATGTTGAGAGTTGGACTATAAAGAAAGCTGAGTGCTGAAGAATTGATGCTTTTGAACTGTCGTGTTGGAGAAAGACTCTTGAGAGTCCCTTGGACTGCAAGGAGATCCAACCAGTCCATCCTAAAGGAGATCAGTCCTGAATATTCATTGGAAGGACTGATGTTGAAGCTGAAGCTCCTTTAAAACTATGGCCATGTGATGTAAAGAACTGACTCCTTAGAAAAGACTCTGATGCTGGGAAAGACTGAAGGCAGAAGCAGAAGGAGAAGGGGACGACAGAGGATGAGATGGTTGGATCGAGTCGGCATCACCGACTCAAAGGACGTGAGTTTGAGTAAGCTCTGGGAGTTGGTGATGAACAGGGAAACCTGGCATGCTGCAGTCCATGGGGTCGCAGAGTCAGACACAACTGAGCAACTGAACTGAACTGAAGAGAAAATGATTTAATAGATGGATGATTTTTCTTGTCAAATATGTTATACTTTCATCTAATTTATTGTTCTTTGGACTTAATGTTATCTTTTGCCATACTGTCATTTTTAATTGTGCAAATCTGTCAGTTTTCTCCTTTTATAGCTTCTGAGTTACCCTAGAGACCAAATTTTTATATACATACACATGCAGAAGGACATTTTTTAAATGTCTGTTATCAAAATTGAGATTTTTGATCTATGTGGTCGATTTCTCAGAGTAAAGTGTTCTGTGTATTTGAAACTTACGTCATCTCCTTTGGTCAGTTTTTCTTTCATTCTCTGGGCCCTCTTTTCAAACTCTGCTGTTACACTGGAGTTAACTGGTCCTTTGGCAGGCATCGGCCCGACAATGTCTTCCTCCTCACTGCTATCCGTTTCCTTCTGAAACAAGACAGGACCTTTAAACCAAGAGTGGAGTGACACATTACAGAAAATGATCCTAAATTACTCAAAATTTAACTGAGACCGATAACCTGGAAACAGAACGAAGGAGCAAACACCGTGTCACTGGCTAATCACTGAGCACCTTTCCTGTGCCTTCGTCAAGCGCACCCAACAGAGACCACAAACCCAGGGCGTGGGATCTGTCCCACCTCAGCCCCTGTGTCCACGGCAGAGCTCATTAACTCACTCAGCTCTATTCCTGATGGACACAGATGTGGCCTCACAATTCCTCTGAAATACTCCAAGGAAGTGGTCAGAGAAGACAGAGTTGAAGCCATTCTCTTTCCTGGTACAGAAAGAGCTCTTTGGAAGAAGAAACACATGAATATGACGTTCTTGGAAGCTATATTCGCCTCCATGATTTAGTATGGTCCACTGAAACAGAAGTGCTGTGCAGTGCCTTCCAAAATGCTGGCCCAAACGGGTGCATCTGGTGCCCAAAGTACTCCAGAGACACAATATTATTGCAAAAATGGAATTCAAATTGTTTTTGGTAAATCATTTTAACAAAGGGTTTTCATGTAAGACTTTGTGTTAGATGCTATACACACTAGGGTTTAAAATAGTCCTTGACCTCGAGAAGGAGAGAGGGTAAGATAAACAACAAGATGAATCACAATAAGATGTTTGTACTCCCGCTGGGACCGGTAGTTTCTTCCTCTTATTTTTTCAACTACCAGGACCAGGCGAGTTAATTTGTGTTGTTTACACTTTCCCTGTTAACCACTCAATGTTAACTCTCTGTGGTTTCTTCTCTAAACTTCTATAGCAATTGTTCTCAGTACAAATAACTGGATAATTATACCTTGTCTTATGGCTGACTCTAAGCCACACACTCTCTCAATAACTGGATTTTGTCTCATTTGAACCTCATAATAAAACTGGGAAATAGCATCATTATTCCTATTTTCTTTCTGAGGAAACCTAGGTTTAGAGAAATATACTTGGAAAGATTAAACAACTTGTCTGAGGTTGTAAAACTTGTACCTAAGACTTAAATATTCTAAGATCAAAGCCAGTATTTTTTCTACTTATACTACAGCAGACTATTATTTCCTTTATTTCAACTGCTAAAGATTTAACTTTAAATGTTTTAGCTTTTCTCAACAACAGTAAGCTCTTTGATGGCAAAGACATTATCTTAAACATATTTATAGCCCCCTACAAACTTAATACTTGGTGATATAAAACGAGCAGATGTATAATAAACTTTAAAAATTACAAGAAACATAGTATCAATAGAGTGTTGACATTTAGGATGATGGGATAAGCTAATAATATTTACACTTTCTTCCAATAAGAGATAGTTTTATAAAGGTAGAGGCCTGAAATATGTAGGAACTGTAACAGCTCCAACCAATAACTATTGCTAAGACAACCCAGTGTTTGTTCATGATGGTTGGAATCATGCTTTCTTCGGGAAACTAAAACCTTCTCTAATTCCTGGGGAAAACTGATAATTCTAAGCCAATCACTTTGGTCTCACTGCCCAACTGATTGGCTTGAGCATAGGCATATGATTCAGTGTGGGCCACAGAAATATGAGGAGAGGTCTATGGGAAACCTGGAGAGGTTTTCCTCCCCCTAAGAAGGGGATACAAGACAGGGTTCATTCCTCTGTCTGGACATTGCCACCTGCGTGTCAATCTAAGGACTCTGGCAGGCTTCCTGGTATAAGGAAGGGGTCAGCCTAAGAGGAATTAACATGCTGCAAGTGACAGAGGAGACATTCAAAACTGGGGTCCTGGGTGGTCTTGTGAGGCTAAGTTAACCAGCCGTGGAGTGTTCCTATCTCTAGACCTCGTCTTGGGTATGAAACACATTTTCCTTAATTTGGGAATACAGATTCTAGATCATTCAGGAAGTTATACAAACAACCCATCTGCTAACTAGGAAGGTTGAGACTAAGCTTCATTGTAAGTTGGACTTTCTGCTATTAGCAGCTAAAAGTGCTCTAGCTGGTGGCAAGCCAGCCACATAAATATCTGGGGAAGATGTGGACAGCAGGTATCAAGGCTCAGGGGTAGGAGCCTGACTGGCATATTTAAGGTGCAAGAAGCCCACTGTGGTCAGATCAAAGTAAGAGGAAACCAGGGAGTTAATGGGAGCCAGACTGTACAGGGCCCTGTAAGGACTCTGACTTTTATACAGAGAGGGGAGCAGCAAATTAGTTCTGAGTGTGACTGATGCGATCTGACTTTCTCTGGGCCACTCTAGCTGCTGTGTTGAGAAGAGGCAGCAGAGCATCGAGGGCTAAGACAAGGAGACCAACAATAACACAGGTCAAACAGGGTGATGGCTTGGGGCAGGGTGGCAGCCGAAGTGGCTGGATTCTGGGCATTTTGGAAGGTGGGAACAGACCTTGTCAGATCGATTTCTGTGACTAATGCCTGACACACTTATGTGTTCTACAATCATCTGTAGGTATTCTATATCATTCATTGAAAGAATGAGTAAATGCTGGAGTTCATGAGCTTAACCACTGAATTACATTTCCTTCAGTAACAACCTCTGTGGAACTGATGAATTCTCAGTGGAGATGCACAGGAGTCTATGAATTCACATATAGGATGGCACTGCAGAAGAGCAGACTGAACAGTGATTTAAAGTCCTAAGAATTGGGCTCTGAGTTTCGGCTTTGCTAAGCAGAAACTGTGCTATTTGGAGTAAGTTACCCAATTTCTCTGGCCTTTAGCCATCTCTAAGATACAGATCGTAATTATTTCATAAGGCTTTGGAGAAGCTGAAAATAGTATCCATATATGGAGAAAATGCATTATAAATTATATTCTTTAAATCTCAGCCATTGTTAAGGACTAGCCTTCTAATATGGAAAAGGCAATGGCACCCCACTCCAGTACTCCTGACTGGAAAATCCCATGGACAGAGGAGCCTGGTGGGCTGCAGTCCATGGGGTCGCTAAGAGTCAGACATGACTGAGTGACTTCATTTTCACTTTTCACTTTCATGCATTGGAGAAGGAAATGGCAACCCACTCCAGTGTTCTTGCCTGGAGAATCCCAGGGACGGGGGAGCCTGGTGGGCTGCCGTCTATGGGGTTGCACAAAGTCGGACATGACTGAAGCGACTTAGCAGCAGCAGCCCTCTAATAAGAAAACAGATTTCCTCCTTGATTTCAGAATCACTGGCTCTTTCTTTTCAAAACATCATGTACCCACGAGTGACGCTGTTAAATAATGGTACCAGAACTGGGTGGGACAAAGTTAATTTCAATATTTTATAATAATTATTTCACTATTTAAACATTTCTCAGCTTGCTCTCTTTTGCATCAAATCACAGCGATTCCTTAAACTGTTTACTGTATTCTACTTTCTAGGACGCAAAAGCTTCCCTTTAAGGATGAGAAGCATGAATAGACCACACCCTGTCAACACGTGACTGCCTCGTCATTTTCCTAACAGAATCTCAGGTCTGAGATGGCTTTTGATTTCATCTACCTATGCTACAGTCCTAAACTAGTATGACTATGACACATCTTACATTACATTTGAGTCAAATGACTATAGTTACTACTATGTAAAGTCTTGAGTTTCTTACATCTTGTTCTTTAATAGAAAAATCCCCAAACCTCAGAGTTGAAATCTGATGACACTTGTCCTGGATCACTTCTGCCTTCGTCACTTTTCTGTGTAGATTTAAGAAAACCGGGCGGTAGTGCAGGACCTATCATAGGCCTGAAAAAGAAAACGCACCTTTAAAAAGTCAGCTTTCAGTTGGCTTTTACTTTTCAGTAAAAGCTCACACAAAGAATAAAAAGCCAGGTAATAATAACAAATGTGGAAAATGAGAATCTTATTCGATGTATTATTTTTACTCTGTAACTTAGTATTCATGTATGGATGTGAGAGTTGAACCATAAAGAAGGCTGAGAGCTGACAAACTGATGTTTCTGAACTGTGGTGTTGGAGAAGACTCTCGGGAGTCCCCTGGACTGCAAGGAGATCCAATGAGTCCATCCTAAAGGAAATCAACCCTGAATATTCACTGGAAGGACTGATGCTGAAGCTCCAATACTTTGGTCACCTGATGCGAAGAGCCAACTCATTGGAAAAGACCCTGATGCTGGGAAAGGCAGAAGGCAGGAGGAAAAGAGAGACAGAGGACGAGATGGTTAGACGGCATCACCACTGGACTTGATGGACGCGAGTCTGAGCAAGCTCCGGGACTGGTGATGGACAGAGAGGCCTGGCGTGCTGCAGTCTCCGGGGTTGCAACGAGTCGGACACGACTGAGGCATTGAACAACAAACCTAGCATTTTTTCACCGAGTATCATAAAAAAACTTAATTTCTACACTTTAATTTTCTATTTATTAGTTAATGATTAGATGCTAAACCAGTAATTCTCAACCTTTGTGGCAGTGGTGTAAACCCACTTCCTAAAAGAAGTACGGTAAATAAAAATAATGACCAAAAAAAAAAGAATCCTTATTATGTATTATGGACTAAAGTCTGTGAAGATCTTTTTATCTTGTGCCTTGGCTTTCAGTTTTGATAGTCACTGTCCACTGAAAAATACCTTAGTGGCATTTTAATTACAGTCAGAACTACTTAAGTACAAATGGAGTCTTAAGGACATATGTAGCGAATGCATATAACAGCTGTTAGTAATTTATTTATGGTTACATGTGTCAAGGCAGTATAAAAACCAACATTTCCTCCTCACTAACAACCCCATTATGATGTGGAAATGTGTTACAAAGAAAAGAGTTCCTCTGAGACCCAGAGAGAAAGGAAAAGGTGGTATGCTAACCTCATTTCAACCAGAGAGTGCGTTTTCCGTTTCCCTAAAAAAGTCCTGGTTGGTATAAGTTGCTCCATTTTCTACCTAAGCAAAATGATGCCCAAGGACAACACAAACTCGTAAGCGGCAGACTGGAGCTTTTGCGTTGTTTGTTTTGTTCTCTTTTTGGCCACGCTGCATGGCATATGGGATCTTAGTTCCCCAACCAGGAATCAAACCTGTATCCCCTGCATTGGAAGCATGGAGGCTTAACCACTGGACTGCCAGGGAAGTCCCCAGAGCTGGAGTTTGAACCCGGTCTATGTGATGTTAGAGTTCATTTTCTTTCAAGTTGCCCTATTGCCACAGTCTGCGGCAACTAACACTGTTCAAAAGAGAAAACCTGCTGAAATTCTGGGTCTTCGAAAGAGAAAGTGCTACTTTTTGTGCAGAAAAAACAAAAAGAGGAATGATATTTTCTACTCTCTTTTATACTGTTAAGTTTCTCCATTCTATCTTTGCTCTTTTCCAGAGATGTCCCTGTGTTAGTGGAACCAACCAAGAGGGCAGTGATGTCCTAAGCTGAATTTTCCAGATGGCACTATGTTCAATCAGAATCTTACACACAGGTTTCCCAGCAGGGCAAAAACAGCACTAGAGTCTCAGGGTCTGGGTTCTGATCTCGGCCACGTAGTTACCTCTTGTCTTGGTTCATAAAACTGCTATGAACCGAAACAACTGTACATATGAAAAATGCGGAAGTGTGGTATTGAGAGATCAAATCAGTTGTCATTTATATAAGGAAGTACTGTAAGAGTGTTTTCTGAGTTTTTAGCAGATCTACAAATTCAAGTACAGCTCAACTCTCTGGCCTCGGGGAATTTTGTGAGGATAAAATTACTAATACATACAATCTTAAAATATAGTAAAGGAACATAACCATGGCATGCTACAGGCTTATGGAAGGTTTTGCTTCCAATATATACTACCATCTGTTTATTTCAAACATATATTATCGTCAAGATACAATTCTCAAGAAACTGCTATGCCTCTAATAACTGTTTTCTTGAAAGGAATATTACATCCCAGCAGTCAGAAAGTTTCCCATAAAAAGCCAGGCAGAAAATGTTAGGCTCTGAGGGCCACATTCGGTCTCTGCCACATATTTGTCTTTGCATTTTAATGGCACCTAATGATCATTCTTAGCTTGGGGGCCATACAAAAGCAGCCATGGATTGCCCAGCCCTCTTATTTCTTTTTTTTAATAATAAGCTCCCTTTTATTTGCAGACACCATTACAAAAACTGTTTTATATTCATAACAAGAAGTGTTTTTTTGAGTTGTAGTCAGAGGCAATTACTTTCAGAAAGTTATATGAAAATTAGAAGCTGACAATTGTGATTACAACCTCTGAATATAAAATGTACAACAGCCTTTCCTACTTGTTCTTGCACACTGGGATATAGTGTTAAGAATTATAAACAATTTGATGTGCAATTTAATATTCAGCATTTAAAATTTTTTTAATTTTGAGAAGACAATATTTACTATATGTTTATTCTGTGCAAGGCACTACAGAAGAATCAAACGTTTATATATGTATACAGATACGACATCTCAAGCACCATGACAATTCTGTAAGGGGTGTGCTGCTATCTTAATCCATGGATAACACATTTGAGGTTAGGTTAACTGTGTAATTTGGTACATAGGGATTTGCCTGTTCTTTCAATAAATAATTAAGATGTCTGACTTATATCCCTGGTTGGGGAACCAGGATCTCATATGTCAAGTGGTGTAGCCAAAAAAAGAAAGAAAGAAAAAAAAAGATCAAATACCAGGATTCTACTCATTGGCTATATGTGAAACTTTGTCAAAAAAAAAAGGGGGGAAAGGGTTATGTTTCACCCAGCCTATCACAAAACGCTGTTGTGAGTATCAAATAAGAGATGTGAGTGTTTTTCATGAATTGTTAAGTGTCATAAACATGTAAATAATTACTTTTCTTATGTGGATTTTAAATTTTTTTTCATTTCAAATTTATTTCAAATGTTATATAAACATGTAAGTTAAAAAACAATTTCAGGGACTTCTCTGGTGGTCCAGTGGTTAAGACTCTGAGCTCACAATGCAGGTGGCCCAGGCTCGATCCTGTGTCAGGGAACTAGATCACACATATCACAACTAATAAGACCCAACGCAGCCAAAAAAATAAAATTAAAAAACACAACAAACAAACAAACAATTTCAGACAACTCTTTAATGAATTAACAGACTTGAGAAAAGACTGTCCTGAAAGGGTACACATTCTTACCGTGGAGGAGAATCATCTTGCTTTTTAAATCCAGGAGGAAGAGCTGGTCCAAAAAACCCTTCATCATCATCATCATCATCATCGTCATCTTGATTTCTCCTTAGTTTTCTGAAAACAGTGTAATTTTATGCATGTATGTCAGAAACTTTTTCATAGGGAAATTTTAATTTTTTAAATTAAAATTTTATTAACTTCATTTATTAACATTTAATAACTTCATTTATTAACTTCAAAACATATTAACTTCAACTTTGGAGAAGGCAATGGCAACCCACTCCAGTGTTCTTGCCTGGAAAATCCCATGGACGGAGGAGCCTGGTGGGCTGCCGTCTATGGGGTCGCACAGAGTTGGACACGACTGAAAAGACTTAGCAGTAGCAGCAGCAGCAACTTCAACTTAGTTGTATAAACTCTGAAACAATAAATTTATCTTGCCAAGTAAAAAAGAAAAGCTACCACAGATCTTATACTAATCTTTTTCGGGAATTCACTTGAGGTCTAAAATAGAGACTGGTTACTTCTTTACACAGCAGTAACGTATCAATTTTCTGTATTTTCTGTGTTGATAAAGACTAATCAGTGAAGTTTCAAATATTCTACTTGTGAGATATTTTTAAGCTTAGAATTTATGACATTGGCTTTTAAATTCACTTTTGTAAGGGTTGCTATTTTTGTCCCTTAGTCATTAAAATGCATTAAAAAAAAACCCTTGCTATCCAATAATAAAGATTTGATTTCTTATCTACATGGGCCACTGGTGAGGAAGGCTAGGTCAGAGGGAATTCTTCATTTACTTAAACAAAAAGCACACACTGCACACATAAATTTTAAAAGAAGATGTATGGTTTATTCAGAATATTTAATCACTTCAATAATACCTTATGGAAAAATCCTTTATATAAGATGTTTATTGAAATTCTAGATATCTCCGGAGCTATATACTACTAAGATACATTTTTCTATAAAAGGTATAGTTCATGAGGAAATGAAATATGAAGTGATTTTTTCTTGTGCTGTATAAATGCAGGTTATGATAGCTCCTTGAGAAAATAAAGTGTTAGTCGCTCAGTCGTGTCTGACTCTTTTCGACTCCATGGACGGTAGCCCACCAGGCTCCTCTGTTCATGGGATTCTCCAGGCAAGAATACCGGAATGGGTTGCCATTTCCTTCTCCAGGGTATGTTCCCGACCCTGGGATTGAACCTGGGCCTCCTGTACTGCAGGCAGATTCTTAACCATCTGAGCCACAAGGGAAGCCCCTTACCAGCTATCTACTCTAACCAATAAGTACCAGATTTGGAGCTTGGTTTACCATTTAATGTAAAAACGGACTGACCGTGCCGGTGGACCAGTGTCGTCTTCTTCAGATTCTTGATTTCCTTCTTCGGACAAAGAACTACTGTCCTCGTCGCTGTCTGATGATTCTGAACTACTGCTTTTATAATTAGGAGGCAGAGCCGGTCCTGCAACTGTAAAAGATGTCTTGTGTTTGTCATAAGTAGTCACAACTGTTTCAGTGAATCTCTTAGCTCAGGGGTCGTCAACCTTCAGGATGGAATGTCTGATGATCTGGGGTGGGGTACATGTAATAATAATAAAGTGCAGAATAAATGCAATGTGCTTGAAATCACTCCAAGATCACCCCCTACCCCATCTGTGGAGAAACTGTCTTCCCCAAAACGGGTCCCTGGTGCCAGAAAGGCTGCGGACTGCTGCCTGAGCTGCCATTTCACACTTTACTTTCTGAAATTCACAGCACTGGCGGGCTGTCATTTATTACGGACTTTAATCTCCTTTGCTCTTGTTCTGCGTATAGCAGTTTAGTCTTTCCAACTCCAGGAAGGCAGAGATCATGTCTTATACAGCGTTAACTACGAGAGTCACAAAACTTTAAAACCTGAACTTACAGCAACAGCATGTAATTTCCCTGATATCTTACATTTTTTGCATTGGTTGTAATTTTGGTTGGTGCAACTGCCAAATGGTTTCATGTTTTTTTTTTTTAACTAACAGACAGCATATGGTAGATAATACATCACAGAGCTAACCAAACAACAAATCTGCCATTTCATACTTTAATACGTTAAAAATAAAAATTCTTCATTCTGGTTTCTGACTAAGAATCACCACTTTAAAAAATATCTTTACTAGCATTATCATACTTCTCAGTTAGTTTTCTGTTCAAGATGATTTCCAAGCAGAGATAAGGGCAGACACACTCTATCTTTCCTGACAGAGACTCAGAGAGGAGAATGAAGCTGCACTGGGGTGGGGATGCTGAGGGAGGGATAATGGTCTTCTGGGCCCACTAACTGAGCCACTGCTCTTACTTTATGGCTCAGCAAAAATTATTATTGCATGACGTTACCCAACATAAAATTGTCTCTGTCGATTCTGAGCAGTGATGCCAAAACTCTACTGCTGTAGTTCTCAAGCCTGGATGTTTAATAAATTCACCAAAATATTTTTTTTAAAAAGAGATTCCTGGGCACTTGCCCCAGAGATTTTGACTCAGTTGGCCTGGCGGAAGACTTGGAAATATGATTTTCCAAAAAGCTTTCCAGGTATGTTATTCACTCAATATTAACAAAAACTTAAGAGAGACTTCTGTGCATTTACCTATTTAATTCTGCCAACAACCTTATTAGGACAGTAGTATGAATTCTATCTTGCAGACAAGGAAACTGAGGTAAAGAGACAGTGTCTCGTCCAATTTTACACAACTAAACAGAGGAGTTCTGATATGACCCTCCTAACCACTACACCAAACAACATTCAACAAAGGGTCAATGTTCAACAAATATTTATTGAGTAAATACTTCTAGAGACATAACTTAGAAAATAAATTAAAAAGCTGACTGTGAACATGTGGGAGGGCAATTTTAAAGACAGAGGTCAGGGAAGGACCCCCTCAGAAGACATTTGTACGGAGACTTAAATGATGACAGTGGCCATGGAACAATCTGAGGGGAGAACAATCTGGGGGAATCACTGCTGCGAAGGTCCTATGGAAAGAACAAGCCTGAAGTGCTTGAGGGACAAAAAGGCCTGTGTAGCTAAAGCAAAGTAAGCAAAGTGACAAGACAGAACCTGAGAGTATAAAGGTGTTAGTTACACTGCACGCTTTGGGGTCAGACTCTAGCCATCAATTCCAGCTCAGCTGCTTATTAGCTGTGTGATTTGAATGTTATTTAACCTTCCCATGCCACGCCCTCCCTTTTTTTCTTTTAAATAAGATTGACTGATTTTTGGCTGTGCTGCGCTGCATGTGAGATCTCAGTTTTCCCACCCAGGATTGAACTTGTGCCCCCAGCGGTGGGAAGTATGGAGTCTTAACCGCTGGACTGCCAGGGAAGTCCCTATCTTAACAAATTGGATGTTTTCCAACTTGTTCCATTTTCTTCTATATATCACTAAATAAAGGAAGGACTTTTAGAAAAAAAAAAAAAAGCTAAACTTGTAACACAGCATGCCTAGCAAAGATCAAGCAGCAAAAGGCAGAAAACATTAAGAATTAAGGGACAGAACTCGTGTCTCCCACTGCTGTTTAAGATTGCAGAACAGTTAATGTCTTAGTATGTAAATGTTCCTCAACCATAAATGGAGATTACATATGACTTCTGATTGTGATGAATAATGCCTTTACTGATTTCTGGTTTATCTCTGTATGTAGTACTAATCCCAGAGAAAGCACCTTTTAGAATATAGCAAGAAGGGGAGAACACCACCTTCCACAAATAATCCTTTCTTCAAAATTCTAGGGGGTCATAGTTTAACATGAAAGAGATTAAAGTTAAAAGTTACAGTGAAGTCGCTTAGTTGTGTCTGAACTCTGTGTGACCCTGCGGACTGTAGCCTACCAGGCTCCTCCATCCACGGGATTTTCCAGGCAAGAGTCCTGGAGTGGGCTGCCATTTCCTTCTCCAGGGGGTCTTCCTGCCCCAGGGATCGAACCCAGGTCCCCCCCACTGCAGGCAGACACTTTACAGTCTGAGCCACAGGGGAATCCCTTGAAAGAGATTAAGAGATTACATTTCATTCCCATGATTGGTTCTTTCCATCTTCTTGTTTCTAAATATTAAGGAGGGAAGTTTTTTTCTTTTTTCCTTAATTTTTTTTCTCTTTTGCTCCTTTCTTTTCTTATATATGGGTGTTATCAATGTAATTTGTCGATTTGGCTAATTTTGGGTTGGTTCCAATCAAGATGAGGTTTTAATACTCTTTTGTAAAGTTCAAATGATTAAAAGGTTAAATGGGTTAAACATGTGCTGTATTATAACTAAGGGATAAATCTGCCTTGAATTTTTAAAGAAACACGTGGGATATATGTTTAAAGATGGGAATAAACAGATGAAGACAAAACTCCTCTGAGAAGAATGTAAGGCCTTATTTTTTTTTAAAATGATGCCAGGAAAAAGTAACATTCAGAATATAATTATTTATTTTCCCTTTGGGTTGTGTCAAAATAAATAATTATTACACAATAAAATAATACTAAGAAATGGTAATATCTAAAAAAAAGAATATTGAAAACATAAGTTGGTACAATATAAGCCCCATTACAGATTTTCTAATAAAACTGAGGATATGCCTGGCTTCACTTTTTTATAGGTATCATTCTTCAGAACCATAGAACGTGTCTCAAAATACTGTTTTAGGTGCCTGTAATGAACAATTCCATCTTACACCTAGAGCAGTGATGCATGTGATGAAGGCAGCTCTCCCACTGCAGTGGTAATTTTACCAATAGATTACAACTTCCGTAAGAATACAGATTATGCCTTACATATTCCATTATGTTCCCCTTGTAATATATATCAGACAGAATTATGCAGACACAAAAAGAAGTACTCAGTATACAGCACATCAAACCTCTTTACAGATCAGCGATTGATTATAACAGGAAACACGGACTGTGAACCCCAATTAAGCAAAATGTTATTCCCTCTAAAGCAATTCCATTCTTCTCACTAGTACATTTATACTACAAAAGAATTATATTATGTTTTCAATTTCAACAATAAAAATTTAGGGACTTGCCTAGTGGTCCCAAGCTTAAGACTGCACCTTCCGATGAAGGGGGTTCAATCCCTGGTAAGGGAGCGAAGATCCCATGTGCCTCTCAGCCAAAAAACCAAAACATAAAACAGAAGCTATACTGTAATAAATCCAATGAAGACTTAAAAAAATTCGTGGAAATTTGTTTTCTCTTTTGTTTCATACACACTTTCACAATAATCTTGATTTTGCCTGTTGATGAACAAAGTCTAAAATATTTACCGTCTGGTCCAGGAAAAGCTTGTTGATCCTGTGACAGGCTTAAGTCACGGAAATATCAAGAAGGAGCATCCAAGTGTCTTTTGATGGGAGTAGGTAGTGACATCAGAGAAAGCTGCCTAGAAAGAGCGATGGGTGGGCTGAGGTCAAAGGACGAGACTGAGTTAGCTGGGGAAAGGGAGTGTGGGTTGGGGCAAACGTGGTCCACGCAGAGGGAAAAGCACCCACAATGCACTGCAAGCCGAAGGGTCTGACGCATCCAGAAATGTGCTCAGAGTGGCTGGAGCCAAGAGAGGAGAGAAGGCGGGATCATGGAAGTGGGAGTGGGGTAGGGGATGCTGCTGTGAGGTCAAGCAAGGTCAGGACTGAAAAGAGTGCCTTGAATTTAGCAACAAGTTCCTGAGAAGGACTTCCTGAGTGGTTCAGTGGTTAAGAATCTGCCTGCCGATGCAGGGGACCTGGGTTCAATCTCTGGTCTGGGAAGACCCCACATGCCACCGAGTAACTAAGCCTGTTCACCAGAGCTACTGAGCCCGTACTCTAGAGGCCATGAACCACAACGACTGAGTCCATGTGCAGCAACTACTGAAGTCATGTACCCTAGAGCCGGTGCTCAACAATGAGAGAAGCCACCGCAGTGAGAAGCCCATGCACCGCAACTAGAGTAGGCCCGGCTTGTCACAACTAGAGAAAGCCTGCAAGCTGCAATGACGACCCAGTGCATCCAAAAATAAATAAATAAACAGAAAAAGCTATTTAAAAAAAAGGTGCTGAGAGACAACTGGTGGATTGTCTATTTTCACAGTGAAATTGGTGAGAGCAGTCTCAGTGGACTGGGAAGAACAGAAGCCAGGATGCAGTGGGTTAAGAAGAAAATGGTGAAGGTCCAGAGTTGGTCAGAGAGACAGCAGCAGCTACAGGGGGATGTGGAGTAGTCTTCATGAAGATGGGAACAATCTGAACGTTCCAGTTAAATGTCAAAGGCAAAGAACCTCCAGGAGAAGTGAGGGAAGGGGTTTTGAGTAAAAATGGAATGATTAGCCTTGGAAGGAGGTAGTTCCCCTCTTCCACTACAATCAAAGAGAAGCTGAAAGAGCCAGGCAGAGATGCAGGAGAGTTTTTAGGCATAGTACCAGAAAAGTGAGGAAGTTTTTTAAAGATGGTATCTACTTTTTCTGTGATGGAGAGAGAGGCTAAAGAAGAAAGAGTAGGCTTTAAAAAGTTAAAGTTGATCACTGGGGCGGAGAGCTGTGTGGGAAAACATCACAGGATGGCAGGGCAGAGCTGAGGACCCAGCCAGGGAGGAGGTTATGGTTTGCAGCAGCATTACCCTGTGGAGGGGTGAGGTTTCATTTAGCAGCATGTGGAAGCCCGGGTGTGGTTCCCTAGAGGTGAACATCTGGACTGAGCCAGGGTGGAAGTTTTGTCAGATGGATTTACAGAATTACTGGATGGGAAAAGGCAGTGGAAGACACTGACAAGAGAAGGGACGAATGGATGGACCACAGAGGCTAAGTTAAGCAGGGACAGAAACAGTAAAAGGAAGAAGGCCCATCAGGACTGAGGCAGAGAGGCTCAATGAGACTAAAACCAAAAAACAAAAAACAATGTGATGAGAGTAACTAAGCATATTAAAAAGCAGAGATATCACTTTGCTGACAAAGGTCTGTACAGTCAAAGCTATGGTTCTTCCAGTAGCCATTTGTGGACTAAGAGCTGGACCATAAAAAGCCTGAGCACTGAAAAACTGATGCTTTCGAACCGCAGTGCTGGAGAAGACTCTTAAGAGTCCCGCAGACAGCAAGGTGATCAAACCAGTTAATTCTAAAGGAAATCAACCCTGAATATTCACTGGAAGGATCGATGCTGAAGCTGAAGCTCCAATCCTTTGGCCACCTGATGCAAAGAGCTGACTCACTGGAAAAGACCCTGAAGCTGGGAAAGATTGAAGGCAAAAGAAAAGGGCGGTAGAGAATGAGATGGTTAGATAGAATCACTGACTCAATGGACATGAATTTGAGCAAACTCTGGGAGATAGCAGAGGACAGGGGAGCCTGGCATGCTGCAGTCCATGGGGTTGCAAAGAGTCGGACACAACTTAGCGACTGAACAATGAGAGTAACCAAGGAAGAATGATGTATGAACGAGGGCTGAGAATGAGACTGAATTTTTCAGAGATGTGGAAGATCCCTGGTGGTCCAGTGGTTAGCACTCCGAATCCGTGGTCTCACTGTGGAGGGCCTGGGTTCAATTCCTGGTCGTGGAAATAAGATCCCACAAGCTACGAGGTGCCTTCCTCCCTCTCCTCAAAAGTTTTCAGGAATGGAATAAGGCCCAGTGTGTGACTGCAAATGTAGCTGAGATGAGTGGTATGAAGGTCAGTGAAGATGAAGAGAATAAAGTCAGAGTAAGAAAGGCTCAGGTTCCACTCAGCTTCCACAAAGCAGTATCTGGATTTTGGGACTTGTCTCAAGAAAACATCTGCACCCAGTTTTAAAACATGATCTCAGGGGACATTTCTCAACATTCAGTTTTCCAGAGTAGTCAAATAAAATTAATCTGGTCCATCTCAAACCTTAACCCCACTTTTCTTCAATCATCGTTGAAGGGAACTTTCCTTGCTAAAATAAACACCTAACTTTTTTTTTTTTTAACACCTAACTTTTTAAAAACCATAGCGAAAACAAGATCTGGAAAGAAACCTCTAGGTGGAAACATGGCCTCTGGGTTGTCAAGAGTGCAAATTAGATTCAGGAATAGGAGGGTTATTCTTTCAGCTTTACTGTTTTCTAACTTTGGTCAGCCCCAGGCTACACATTAGAAAAAACACGAAAGGAGATGGATGCTCAGGGAAGGATCTGAGAATCTTTTTTTTTTTTTTTTGGCAAATACGAGGTACCAGTTATGTGTTAAGACTAGAAGACTACTGAGTAATGGGTGGAGACAGCTATATCAACACGTTGTTTCGAAAGTGTATTAAATACCTGTTGTATTTAAGTAGGGAAAACAAACAAACAAACAAACACAAACCCCCAAAGGTAGAGAGGGGGCGTGACAGTTTGGAAAGGCTTCGCTGAGCTGACGTTGAAGTTAGGGCCAAAGGATGAGGGAGGGCCTGGCGGGCGGGTAAGTCGCCGCCGCTTACCGGGGCTGGAGTCCCGCTCCTCGTCCTCCGCCGACCCGCCGGCCTTGAAGCCGGGCGGCAGGGCCGGCCCAATCAGATCCCTCGCCATCCGCGGGGTCAGACACTGCACACGCACACAAGTGTCTCCAAGCCGAGTCAGAACTCCACGACGGGCAGCCAGCGAGCTGCCGAACGCGAGGGAAACTCTTCCGGCGCCGGCCGATGACATATCAGCTTGTGATTGGCTGATCCTTGCTATTGGCGATAACGGAAGTGACGCCTAAGGCTTGCTGCGCACTCGCACGCAGGGTTGACTACCAGGCGGGTGGCGATGGGCGAGCTGGCTGGTGGTGCCGTTCCTCCCGCCGCGTGGTTCCCAGCTCCCGAGCTGACCCCCACGCTGGGGCCTCTACGTGACCGAGCCTCGCGACCGAACAACTGGATGCTGTGGGCGATGCCGCCGCCGCCGCCTTCGTCGCTTCCCGCAGCAGGGTCCGAGCCTGCCTTAGAGGCACAGCCCCACGAGGACGCCCGCACTTTCCCCGGGGCACCTCCCCCCTTCGACGCCCACATTCTTCCCGGGGCGCAGCCCCCCTTTGACGCCCAGTCCCCCCTCGATTCTCAGCCTCAACCCAATGGCCAGCCTTCCTGGAATTTCCAGGCTTCAGCGTCACGGTACTGGACACAGTCTCCTGGTGGTTTTCCTTGGCATCAGCAGCCCCACAGCACTCCAGGTAGGTTGTTAACGCCTCTCCGTACCACCCCTTATCTTTCTTTTCCATCCCTACTTCCTCCTCCTTTTCCACCCTTGTTCCCCTCTTCTCTTCTGATACTGCCTTGCACTCTTGGAGTCCGGTCATTAATGTCTCACAGTTTGTTCCACAGTTAGGTTTTCCTGACTTGTTCATTTAGTTCAGCAATTATTTGGTGAATTCCAACTATGAATCAGGACGTAAGGGTACAGCAGTGAGCAAAACATTCAGAAATCCTTATCTTAGGCCTTGACATCGCCTGGTGTAAGATGACAGAGACAATAAACAAAATAAAGCAGTGCGTATTAGAAGGCAGTAAGTGCTGTGGAGAGAGAAAGCAGAGTCACAAGCAGTGCAGAGTTAAATTTCAGTGTCAGTCATGAGTAAGGTGACATTGGAGCAGAGACTTAAGGGAGGTGAGGGATCAGTTGTTGTTTGGTAGCTAAGTCATGTCTGACTCTTTGCAGCGTCATGGACTGTAGCCCACCAGGCTCATCTGTCCATGGGATTTCCCAGGCGTGAATACTGGACTGGGTTGCCGTTTCCTTCTCCAGGGGATCCCGACACAGGGATGGAACCCGAGTCTCTTGCAGTGCATATGTCTGGGGGTTAGCCATGCAGGCAGAGGGACTTGTGAGTGCAGAGCCTTGAGGCAGGAACTGTGTGAATCACTATTCTTCCTAGAAAGGGTGAAAGTGAAAGTCGCTCAGTGGTGTCGGACTCTTTATGACCTCATGGATTGTAGCCTGACAGGGTCCTCTGTCCCTGGAATTCTCCAGGCGAGAATTCTGGAGTTGGTTGCCATTCCCTTCGCCAGGGGATCTTCCTGACCCAGGGATCGAACCTGGGTCTCCTGCATTGCAGGAGGATTCTAGAAATGGTGACTGCCACTGTTTTAACTCAAGTATTTATGACGTGCTCTAGCAAAATATTAAATAATCGTATAGTTTTTAACATTTATGAATCTCTTTTTGTTTTCCAGTTAAACATACTTATTTTCCACGAAAGCATGATGCAAGGGTCAATGACTTCAGCGTCTCTCCCAGAAGAAAACAGAAAAAAAAGGTAGTTTTAAAGATGTTCTTAAATGTGACACTTTGGTCCCTATGTCACTGCTTCATATCTCATCTTTCATAACTGTTTCTGTTTTGCCTTCATCATTGACACACCATAGCTTTGCTGTGAAAGTATCTTTAAGGGTCTTGGCTGTAAGTAAAAACTCAAGCAAAATCTTCTTGTGAAAAAGTGGAGAAATTGTACAAAAGAAAACAGTCAATCCATTTACATATAGTATTAGGAGTAATATGGGGAATTATGGTTACAGATAAATGTAAATGTGATTGAACTTCAATGAAGTAAAAAATATATGCTGCTGCTGCTGCTGCTAAGTCGCTTCAGTCGTGTCCGGCTCTGTGTGACCCCATAGACGGCAGCCCACTAGGCTCCTCTGTCCCTGGGATTCTCCAGGCAAGAACACTGGAGTGGGTTGCCATCTCCTTCTCCAATGCATGAAAGTGAAAAGTGAAAGTGAAGTCACTCAGTCGTGCCCGACTCCACTAGCAGCTTGGGAGGGGAAGGATGAAATGAAAAGTTTTTGTGTATTTTCAACCCTTGATTATATTCAGAAACTGAGCCTTAAAATAGACTTCCTTTATTCTGATGTAGCTTAACAATCTGGTCTTTTGACTTTTAAGATGTATAAATAATGTCATTATAATAAATTGAATAAGATCCATATCATGAAATTACTACCCTTCATTTTGGTATCAAAACTGTGTTGCTGATATTTACAAAATACTGTGAATATGTAATATATTTAATAACATAATCTCAACATTGAACAATGGGAGTTTACTTCCTATATAGTCTTATCATTGTAATAATCTTTTTTGTTTTATGTTTAAACATAAAAATAGTAAATTGGGAATAAGAAAATAACTAATATTTGCCTAGTTATTTTTTCTCATTTAGTAGTTTTATATATACACACACACATTGTTTTATTTATCCTAAAGGAAGAAATGCTGTTTTTACCCTGAATGTTTATTTTTAGGTTATTTGGACATATACTCTACTGCATTTTAATTACCAATTTGAAATCTATTCATGGTTTATATTAACTCTGTTCAGATTTAAATTTTTTTTTTTGGCCATGCCTTCTGGCATGTGGGATCTTAGTTCCCTGTGTGCCTGCTCAGTCACTCAGTCATGTCTGACTCTTTGTCACCCCATGGACTGTAGCCCACCAGGCACCTCTGTCCATGGGATTTCCTAGGCAAAAAACAAGGAGTGGGTTGCCATTTCCTCCTCCTGTGGATGTTCCTGACTCAGGGATCAAACCTTCATCTCTTGCCTCTCCTGTATTGTCAGGCAGATTCTCTACCACTAAGCCACCTGGGTAGCCCTGAACAGGCATCAGACCTTGCCCACTGCATTGGAAGCACAGAATCTTAACTGCTGGACCTCCAGGGAAGTCTTAAAATTTTTATTAACAAACCAGGCTTTTTCTCATGAATGTGTTAAACAGAATCACCCCTTCATTAGAAATATATTCAGAAGTTTCTTCCACTAAGAGTGTGTGAAAAATCAAAACCTGCATATTTTTACTGCTGATTGAGTTCTCACCCAAAGCCTAATGCCTCTTTCATTTTTATTTGCAGAAAAGAAAGGAACCCGTTTTTCACTATTTTTGTGATACCTGTGATCGTGGTTTTAAAAATCAAGAGAAGTATGATACACACATGTCCGAACATACAAAAGTAGGTTTCTTGGTTATCCTGATTTTATTTCACAAAATGGGTATATTTGGTAGAAATTCTGAGCTTTCTTCCTGTAAAAGTTTAGAGTTATCATAGAAATGTTGTTTGAAGACAAGTTGAGACAGTAGCCCTGGGATTTGCAGTTTGAGGGTGGGAGGCCTCCACTTCAGGAGTTGGTGAGATGGCAGCAGAAGAGAAGGGGGGTCTGGCAGCTGTTGAGAAGTAAAAAAGCTAGAAGTTCTTGGTTGGGTAAGTGCTCTTCAGTTTGTAGGAGTCACGCTCAACTTTAGGAAATAAGAACATTTTACAACATTGCTGATGTCCTGCGTTCACTCAAATGGAGAAGTGAGTGCTATGTATTATTGTACTATATACTTTTAGAGCGCAACTTGGTTTTGGAGTGAGTTTTGTCTTGCTGTTGACTGAACTGAATTGAACTGATTGTTGTACGTATTCATGGATAACACCACATAGACAGGATACTAGGTAATAATGCCAGAATATGTCTGTATGTATAGTAGAAGGGTACATTTTTTATGGGAAATGTTGAATTGAGTCTTTTTTTTTAAAAAACTCCTTACAGTGCCCTGAGGTAGATTGCTCTTTTAGTGCACATGAGAAGATTGTCCAGTTCCATTGGAGGAATGTAAGTTGTTTTTCTTTTTGATACACGCTCTTTTTACTTCGTTGATCTGTTATCTTCATAGCACTTTATCTACATAGCCTAATAATAAGCAACATTCATGAGCCTTTGTACTTGATAAGGCATTTTTATCATCCATTATTCAGTTTTGTCCTCAGCATCCACTGTGGACTAGATAAGCCTTGGCCCTGTTTCACAGATTTATAAAATGATTTGCCCAGGGCCTCAGAACTTATTCTTGCACTTGGGTTTCTTAGCTGCAAATTCTTTGCTTGTTTTACTAAACTGTGCTGTTTCAGATTGTTCTGTGTACTCATCATTTCTCTAGCTAACTCCCTCAATTATAGTCGGTCAGTCATATGAATATCTAATATTACTCAAGAAATTGATGACATTTGCTTTATAACCAAGATTATATCATGGCTTGCTTTTCTTTTTAATCAGTAGCACTAAAGACATGAAAAAAATTACTCTCTTTTCTTTAAAGGAAAAGTCATAATAAGGATGGATAAAACCTGCTTGCTTAGTTTTAAAATTGTCTCTGCTAGTAAATGTATTGTTAGGTACAGCGTCTTCATTATCCCCTGTAGTTCTTGAGATCTAGTCAAAAGCATACAGTATGCTTCCTGATATTCAGCAGGCCTTTTCCCCTCAGATGCATGCTCCTGGTATGAAGAAAATCAAGTTAGACACTCCAGAGGAGATTGCAAGATGGAGGGAAGAAAGAAGAAAGTGAGTAAAGAGTTCAGAACTTGTGCAGCATCTTTCTTTTACCCTGGCAGGGCTGAGGACTTCAAAATAAAGACCATCTGGCCCTAAGGAACAATTTGAAAAAGGAAATTTGGTCTTTTATAACATTGCAGATGTTCAGCTCAAAATGGCCAGTCCTAACTTTTGTTGTTGTTCTTTAGAATTGGCTTACAGTGACTTTGAGAGTATTGTTACTTGATGTATGATAATCATACAATTTTTATTATTGTAGTTTTGATTCATTGCATTCCCTTATAATCTTGCTGCTAGGGAATGGAACTGTCAACTGTATTATATGAGGCTATTATTAAATGTAGCTTTTGGTAGACCTAATAGGAACTCTTGATGAATAACTGATGTCATAATGGGAGTTTGCTCTTTGAGGGGGGCCACTATGTGCCCCCTCAGTTTGATGTTCAATACAAGGCAGTGATGGGTGGTGCTATGTTAAAAAAAAAAAGCATAATATTTTGCTATGTTTATTGTTTTTATTGTTTTTTAAAAAGTTGTTGAATGCTTGCAGTATGCTAGGCAGAGGGAGTATAGTGACAGGATAATCCAAGTGCCTGTCCTTACCTATAAAAAGACAGGGGACTTCCCTGGCAGTCCAGTAGTTAAGACTCCACGATCCCAATGCAGGCGTCATGGGTTCAATCCCTGGTTGGCGAACTAAGATCTGGCATGCCACATGGCATGGCCTAAAAAAAAAAAAAAAAAAAAGGCAAAGACAAGAAATGTTTTCCTGTAATTAAAGTCTAAGAAATTTGAGCCTACCATGATGACCTGTAGTTTTATACTTACCAGGGAGGAAAGCATAGTAGATATCTAATCAGAAATGGCAACCCATTCCAGTATTCTTGCCTGGAGAATCCCATGGACAGAGGAGACTGGCGGGCTGTGGTTTATGGGGTCGCAAAGGGCTGGACATGACTGAAGTGACTTAACCACCAACTCCAACTGGAATCTACCAGTGAAAAATCCCACGAAGACGCTATTATGTTGTTTTCTCAGGAAGGACCAGGATACCTAATCCTGAAGCACAAGACCAAATCAGAACTATTAGGGGATGATCAGCTGCACTTTTAGGTCAATAGCTGTTTTTCTGGAATTAAAAAATGAGAGCTTGAGATAGAAGGTTGTTGTTTACTGCTGTTTAGTTGCTAAGTCATGTGCAACTCTTTTGTGACCCCGTGGACTGTAGCCTGCCAGGCTCCTCTGTCTGTGGGATTCTCCAGGCAAGAATACTGGAATGAGTTGCCATTTCCTTCTCCAGGGATCTTCCCAACCCAGGGATCAAACCTGCGTCTCCTGCATCCCCTGCACTCTTTACCACCGAGCCACCAGGGAAGCCCTAGTTAGGAAGAGTTATTCTCAAAGGTCAAAATACTTAAAAACTTTTGACCAGCTGATTAAGCTTGTTCTTAGTTCAGCTTTAAGTTTTCAACTTAAATCCACTGTACGTATGCATACATAGTGCTATGTCAGGTGTTACACTCTTATGTGAAAAAGTGAGTTACTGCCCTTTAAAGCTTTACAGGCAATTCTGAGGAAAACCAGCAAAAAGATTTAGAACTAACTGAGAACAAATAGCTTTCAGTAAATGCGTGTATAGATATCAGTTATTAATATTGTACACAGAGTTGGATGAGTCTGGACAACTAGAGGAAGTAAACCTGGATCCATCCAGTCAGCATGGACTCAATGGATTTAATAGAATTTCAAGAGCATTTTTGGCCAACAAATGTAAGAACCTTGGCCACCAGGAGTAGGATGTACTAAAATGCTTTTTTCCTCATTATCTCCTGGCAGAATCTTATTTACCTTGTAAGACTTGCTTATGTGTCACTTCATTTGTCATTCTCTTCTTACTCTTCATTTCCTCTTAGCTCAGTGCTGTTGGAGCACCAGTCTGTAATGAGATAAGGAGCTAGTACCAGAATGTAAATCTATACTTTACTCCCTTGATTGAGAAAGTCTTGGTAAGAAGAGGTAGTCAGCTAACCTAAGTATTTTGCTTAGGGGCATAGTTGATTTATACCCTGACCTAGGTGTATGGCTAGACTGCCAGTCCATGGACCCACCTACCGTTAAGTATTGTTCACTACTTTCTGTATGAATACATAGCTCATTAATAGAAACAAAACAGCATTTTTTTGCATTATAAGTGGCCCTAGTCTTCAGTCAGTTCAGTTCAGTCGCTCAGTCGTGTCCGACTCTTTGCGACCCCATGAATCGCAGCACGCCAGGCCTCCCTGTCCGTCACCAACTCCCGGAGTTCACTCAGACTCACATCCATCAAGTCAGTGATGCCATCCAGCCATCTCATCCTCTGTCGTCCCCTTCTCCTCCTGCCCCCAACCCCTCCCAGCATCAGAGTCTTTTCCAGTGAGTCAACTCTTCGCATGAGGTGGCCAAAGTACTGGAGTTTCAGCTTTAGCATCATTCCTTCCAAAGAAATCCCAGGGCTGATCTCCTTCAGAATGGACTGGTTGGATCTCCTTGCAGTCCAAGGGACTCTCAAGAGTCTTCTCCAACACCACAGTTCCAAAGCATCAATTCTTCGGCACTCAGCTTTCTTCACAGTCCAACTCTCACATCCATACGTGACCACAGGAAAAACCATAGCCTTGACTAGACGAACCTTTGTTGGCAAAGTAATGTCTCTGCTTTTGAATATGCTATCTAGGTTGGTCATAACTTTCCTTCCAAGGAGTAAGCGTCTTTTAATTTCATGGCTGCAATCACCATCTGCAGTGAGTTTGGAGCCCAAAAAAGTAAAGTCTGACACTGTTTCCACTGTTTCCCCATCTATTTCCCATGATGTGATGGGACCAGATGCCATGAGCTTCGTTTTCTGAATGTTGAGCTTTAAGCCAACTTTTTCACTCTCCTCTTTCACTTTCATCAAGAGGCTTTTGAGTTCCTCTTCACTTTCTGCCATAAGGGTGGTGTCATCTGCATATCTGAGTTTATTGATATTTCTCCCGGCAATCTTGATTCCAGCTTGTGCTTCTTCCAGCCCAGCATATCTCATGATGCACTCTGCATATAAGTTAACACCTTTGGTTCTGCTACCCTTTGTACAGTACCTGGAATTGAGTATGTAGAAAATAAGTATTTGTGGACTGAATGATTGTTAAAAGGTACTGTATGGGAAGAATCTGGTGGCTCAGATGGTGAAGAATCTTCCTGTAATGCAGGAGACCCAGGTTCAGTCCCTAGGTTAGGAAGATCCCCTGTAGATGGGAAAAGCTGCCCCCTCCAGGTTTCTGGTCTGGAGAATTCTATAGACAGAGGGGCCTGGTGGGCTACAGCCATGGGTTCACAAAGACTCGGACTCGACTGAGCAACTAACTTCAGCTTACCATGAGAGGAACCCGTCTTGGCATTGATAAGAAGCCTTAGCCATGGCATAGTCAGACTTAGAAATCAAAGGAGTCAGGACCATGCCTTGATTTGACTTAGTGAAGAATTAGAAGCAGTGCATGTAAAGTGTCTTATTTCCTCTAGGTGGCTTCTTTACAGGTATAATGTTTTTCTCCTCGTGATTCCACTTCACTGGTTTTTTTGTTTGTTCTTTATCTGTTGGTTGTATCTTTTTCTCATTATTTTGCATGGAGGAGTGCTCACTTCAGCAGCACATACATGCTAAGAAATTATTTTCCACAGAGGAATAATCAAACAGGAAGAGTTAGCTCCACTTCCTGATACTTAGTATTTGAGGCCCTGGTGATGATGGTATTGATGATATCCTGTTAGATGGATCAGAAGTGTCCTACCTGCAAAAGTTTTTCCCCACTGACTTTCTCCCACTGACTTTCCTCTGACTTTGGTCAGTAGGAAGTTGTTGCAGCTCAGTGGTGCTAGCCAGTGTTGTGCTGATAGATGTTTAATTCTTTTGAGGAGAATGATGATAGTTACTAGTTGGCAATGATTATGAAGCAATTACCGGCTTCCCTGGTGGCTCAGAGAGTAAAGAATCTGCTTGCAGTTCTGGAGACCCAGGTTCGATTCCTAGGTTGGGAAGATCCCCTGGAGAAGGAAATGGCAACCTACTCCAGTATTCTTGCCTGGAAAATCCCATGGACAGAGGAGCCTGGTGGGTTACAGTCCATGGGGTTGCAGAGAGTCTGACACGACTGAGCGACCAACACACTACACTACACAGAAAGCAACTAAAAAGTTAACTGTGTAAGCTGTTTACTCTCTCAAGTTTGGAGTTCACTTAAGACAATAGGGAAGGTCTGAAATGAGTCACTGATTTGCCATCTTTGGTTCTTTTATCTCTAGCAGTTGTTTAAATTAAATCACGTAAAACTGAGAAAGTTGTACCTATTATTAAACTTCTCCCCTGTCTGTAGCTGTATTACTCTCCCAAAATTCTCCACTCCACCTTCCTCCTCAGCGCATAAGAGGAAGGGCCTCATCTAGTCTGGAGGAGTGGGGTGTTCCTTGACGAAGGGAGGTTGAGCTGAACTTAGACCTAGTTGGGAAGAAGTAAGGGTGGGGTAGCGACTAGCGTTCAGACAGGTTGGCATGGGCATCGGTAAGAGACGATAGCAGCCTTTGAGAGATGGTAGTTGTAGGGACAGAGAGAAGGAGGTGGATAGAGAACACTTGGGAGATGAAGATAGGCACTGTTTGGCAATTGAATGATTGTGAGGTTGAGGAAAGAGGCTTGGAGGATACATCCAAGTTCCTGGGGTGAGGTGGTGCCTGTGACTGGGACAGGGACCCTGGAAGAGGATGGGGTGCGGGGGTGTTGCTCTGAGATATCACTGAGTATGAGGACATTCCAAGACATGTATTTGAAGATGCTGTGTAGGCACTGTGACTCAGACCAGACTGGCTAGAGAGACGTTTGAAAATCACGAAGCCATGAATTCTGAAGACTTTAGGAACTAAGTTCCCAATCAGGTCCAGGTTCAATTCAACCTCGCTTTGTCAAGGAACATCCCACCCTTCCAGACTAGATGAGGGCCTCCTTCTTAAAGGCTGAAAAGGAGGGTGGAGTGGAGGACTGTGGGAGAGTCAAACAGCTACAGAGTAGAAATTGAAAAGTGGGTCCAGTTTTCTCAGTGTATATGAAAACTGGTTGGTTTTACTCTCTGTCAAGTTATCTTCCCTTTCTACTCCACCTACAGAGAGAGGGCAGATAGTCTGACAGGGAGTAAAGCCAAGCCTGCTGAGCAAGAGCCAGAGAAGTAGAAGAAAACTCAGAATGTGACCTGTCTTGAAAGCCAGGAGAGGGGAGGATTTCAAGATAGGAAATGTGGAGACAGTGCAGATTGCTGTGGAAAGGTCAAATAAAACAAGCCCCCAGAGTGACTGGTTTTGCAACCTGTAGGGCCGCCTTGACGCGGATCCAGACGATTGCTCCTTGGCCCTTCTTGGGGTTTCCCGCCATCTGTCTCTACAGCTTTCTGCAGCTCTCACACCCTTCCGCGTGATTCTTAACAAGAGGGATTGCCATTGTCGTGGCCACTGGGGTTGTGGTTCCACCGGAAGTGTGTATACTTTGAATTCCACTGACTTTTTGAGACTCACAGTTTACCGTAGAGTTCATCCGGCATCTTTTTACCTTCCAGTTTCCAGGGTCCTTCATCTCCATGCAGTTTCTGCCGCTTACTTTCACGGTCGCACCATGGATCTGATCTTCCGGACGTTCTGCCCCAGAAGTCCTAAAGTTGGGCTCGCTCCTCTTTGGGCCTAACTTCTGTTCTGTGCAGCTCTCTCCCTATCCCTTCTACCTCTGTGAACAGCACCGGTCCTGGACGAGTTGAGACCTCTCATCTCTTACCCCTCTTCCATCTTGGCCTCCTGCCAAGTTGAAATCACTTCCACTCCTCTCAGCAGCTCAGCTCCCTCATTCTGTTGCCCTTCATCACACCCACTGGCAAAAATCTCAGCTCTGCCTCAGTTGCTCAGTGTTGTTGAAGAAAACCACACAGCTTAAGTGTGCTCTGCAGGTGAACATTCAGCAGTGTTATCACACTTAAGGAATTGACTTGACCAACAAGGTTAGTTTATTCTCTTTGCATTTGCTGTTTTTTTCCATGCAAAATTAGATGCTAATATGCATGTATTTCTTAGTTATATAGGTGACTATGTAGAATAAAATTTAAAAATAAATTTGTTAACCTGATTTTATTTTAGCCAACTCAAATGCCATTGAAAACAGAATGCCTTGGAACTGACAGAGTAGTATAAGGTGGGCTTCATACGTCTTATCTTTTCTGATTACTGCACATTGCTTGCTTATATGAACTCTTTGTCCCAGCCAGACTTTTTTTTTCCTTTTATCATATCCCAAACAGGTTCTTTGAACTTTCAGCTTCAGTTTTGATCATGCTGCTGCTTCTAGAAATATCTTACCTTTTCCAGCTTGAAGTTCTGCTCACTGCTTTAGTCCAGCTGAAATCCTGCCAGCCTAAATTTGGGCAAATATTTTTCCTCATCTGTTTAGAGTAATATCTTGCCCTTCTTTGAATATGGTATCCCCTCTGCTTATTTGGTGTAGATGCCCCTTATTCTGGTCCTGTTGATGAACTATTTGCTTCAGATCAGATCAGATCAGATCAGTTGCTCAGTCGTGTCCGACTCTTTGCGACCCCATGAATCGCAGCACGCCAGGCCTCCCTGTCCATCACCAACTCCCGGAGTTCACTCAGACTCACATCCATCGAGTCAGTGATGCCATCCAGCCATCTCATCCTCTGTCGTCCCCTTCTCCTCCTGCCCCCAATCCCTCCCAGCATCAGGGTCTTTCCAGTGAGTCAACTCTTCGCATGAAATGGCCAAAGTACTGGAGTTTCAGCTTTAGCATCATTCCTTCCAAAGAAATACCAGGGCTGATCTCCTTCAGAATGGACTGGTTGGATCTCCTTGCAGTCCAAGGAACTCTCAAGAGTCTTCTCCAACACCACAGTTCAAAAGCATCAATTCTTCGGCACTCAGCCTTCTTCACAGTCCAACTCTCACATCCATACGTGACCACAGGAAAAACCATAGCCTGACTAGATGGACCTTTGTTGGCAAAGTAATGTCTCTGCTTTTGAATATGCTATCTAGGTTGGTCATAACTTTCCTTCCAAGGAGTAAGCGTCTTTTAATTTCATGGCTGCAATCACCATCTGCAGTGATTTTGGAGCCCAGAAAAATAAAGTCTGACACTGTTTCCACTGTTACCCCATCTATTTCCCATGAAGTGATGGGACCGGACGCCATGATCTTTGTTTTCTGAAAGTTGAGCTTTAAGCCAACTTTTTCAGTCTCCACTTTCACTTTCATCAAGAAGCTTTTGAGTTCCTCTTCACTTTCTGCCATAAGGGTGGTGTCATCTGCATATCTGAGTTTATTGATATTTCTCCCGGCAATCTTGATTCCAGCTTGTGTTTCTTCCAGTCCAGCGTTTCTCATGATGTACTCTGCATAGAAGTTAAATAAGCAGGGTGACAATATACAGCCTTGACGTACTCCTTTTCTTATTTGGAACCAGTCTCTTGTTCCATGTCCAGTTCTAACTGTTGCTTCCTGACCTGCATATAGGTTTCTCAAGAGGCAGGTCAGGTGGTCTGGTATTCCCATCTCTTGAAGAATTTTCCACAGTTTATTGTGATCCACATAGTCAAAGGCTTTGGCATAGTCAATAAAGCAGAAATAGATGTTTTTCTGGAACTCTCTTGCTTTTTCTATGATCCAGAGGATGTTGGCAATTTGATCTTTGGTTCCTCTGCCTTTTCTAAAACCAGCTTGAACATCAGGAAGTTCACAGTTCACATATTGCTGAAGCCTGGCTTGGAGAATTTTGAGCATTACTTTACTAACGTGTGATATGAGTGCAATTGTGTTGTAGTTTGAGCATTCTTTGGCATTGCCTTTCTTTGGGATTGGAATGAAAACTGACCTTTTGCAGTCCTGTGGCCACTGCTGAGTTTTCCAAATTTGCTGGCATATTGAGTGCAGCACTTTCACAGCATCATCTTTGAGGATTTGAAATAGCTCAACTGGAATTCCATCACCTCCACTAGCTTTGTTCGTAGTGATGCTTTCTAAGGCCCACTTGACTTTACATTCCAGGATGTCTGGCTCTAGGTCAGTGATCACAGCATCGTGATTATCTTGGTCATGAAGATCTTTTTTGTACAGTTCTTCTGTGTATTCTTGCCATCTCTTCTTAATATCTTCTGCTTCTGTTAGGTCCATACCATTTCTGTCCTTTATCGAGCTCATCTTTGCATGAAATGTTCCTTTGGTATCTCTGATTTTCTTGAAGAGATCCCTAGTCTTTCCCATTCTGTTGTTTTCCTCTATTTCTTTGCATTGATCGCTGAAGAAGGCTTTCTTATCTCTTCTTGCTATTCTTTGGAACTCTGCATTCGGATGTTTATATCTTTCCTTTTCTCCTTTGCTTTTCACTTCTCTTCTTTTCACAGATATTTGTAAGCCCTCTCCAGACAGCCATTTTGCTTTTTTGCATTTCTTTTCCATGGGAATGGTCTTGATCCCTGTCTCCTGTACAGTGTCACAAACCTCATTCCATAGTTCATCAGGCACTCTATCTATCAGATCTAGGCCCTTAAATCTATTTCTCACTCCCACTGTATAATCATAAGGGATTTGATTTAAGTCATACCTGAATGGTCTAGTGGTTTTCCCTACTTTCTTCAATTTAAGTCTGAATTTGGCAATAAGGAGTTCATGGTCTGAGCCACAGTCAGCTCCTGGTCTTGTTTTTGCTGACTGTATAGAGCTTGTCCATCTTTGGCTGCATAGAATATAATCAATCTGATTTCAGTGTTGACCATCTGGTGATGTCCATGTATAGAGTCTTCTCTTGTGTTGTTGGAAGAGGGTGTTTGTTATGACCAGTGCATTTTCTTGGCAAAACTTTATCAGTCTTTGCCCTGCTTCATTCCTATTCCAAGGCCAAATTTTCCTGTTATTCCAGGTGTTTCTTGACTTCCTACTTTTGCATTCCAGTCCCCTATCATGAAAAGGACATCTTTTTTGGGTGTTAGTTCTAAAAGGTTTTATAGGTCTTCATAGAACCGCTCAACTTCAGCTTCTTCAGTGTTACTGGTTGGGGCATAGACTTGGATTACTGTGATATTGAATGGTTTGCTTTGGAAACGAACAGAGATCATTCTGTCGTTTTTGAGATTGCATCCAAGTACTGCATTTCGGACTCTTCTGTTGACCATGATGGCCACTCCATTTCTTCTGAGGGATTCCTGCCCGCAGTAGTAGATATAATGGTCATCTGAGTTAAATTCACCCATTCCAGTCCATTTCAGTTCGCTAATTCCTAGAATGTCGACATTCACTCTTGCCATCTCTTGTTTGACCACTTCCAATTTGCCTTGATTCACGGACCTGACATTCCAGGTTCCTATGAAATATTGCTGTTTATAGCATCGAACCTTGATTCTATCACCAGTCACATCCACAGCTGGGTATTGTTTTTGCTTTGGCTCCATCCCTTCATTCTTTCTGGAGTCATTTCTCCACTGATCTCCAGTAGCATATTGGGCACCTACTGACCTGGGGAGTTTCTCTTTCAGTATCCTATCATTTTGCCTTTTCATACTGTTCATGGGGTTCTCAAGGCAAGAATACTGAAGTGGTTTGCCATTCCCTTCTCCAGTGGGCCACATTCTGTCAGATCTCTCCACCATGACCCGCCTATCTTGGGTTGCCCCATGGGCATGGCTTAGTTTCATTGAGTTAGCCAAGGCTGTGGTCCTAGTGTGATTAGATTGACTAGTTTTCTGTGAGTATGGTTTCAGTGTGTTTGCCCTCTGATGCCCTCTTGCAACACCTACCGTCTTATTTGGGTTTCTCTTACCTTGGGCGTGGGGTGTCTCTTCAGGGCTGCTCCAGCAAAGCACAGCCATTGCTCCTTACCTTGGACGAGGGGTATCTCCTCACCCCTGCCCTTCCTGACCTTCAATGTGGGATAGCTCCTCTAAGCCCTCCTGCACCCGGGCAGCCACAGGTCTGGGTAACTCCTCCCCTGGCCTCGGGCGTGGGTAGATCCTCCCGGCCACCGCCCCTGACCTCAGACCCGGGGTTGTTCCTCTCGGCTGTTCCTGCGTGGTTGCAGTCTGGCACTCTCGGCTGCTGCTCCTGACCTCGGACGTGGGGTAACTCCTCTTGGCCACCGCCCTTCGGGCATGGGGTCCTTCTGGCTTCTGCCCCTGACCTCGGATGTGGGGTGGCTTCTCTAGGCTTATGAGTCTTTAAAAAAAAATTACAATCTTTAGAAATGTTAATACCCACACTTTATGTGACTGTTTATATCCCTTGGTGGCATAGATACAAGGGATGGTTATAGATGTTAATGCTGGGAAAGATTGTAAGGCAGAAGGAGAAAAGGGCAGCAGAGGATGAGATGGTTAGGTAGCATTATCGACTCGGTGGACGTGAATCTTAGCAAATTCTGGGAGATAGTCAAGGCCTGGAAAGAAGCCTGGTATGCTGGTAAGAGGTGGACAGGACTTAGCAACTGAACAATAAGAACATAAATGTTGATATATGTAAATGAGATTTGAAAATATTTTTATTGTGGCTGTAATTCTGTTTTGATACTTCAGAGTAAGTGGTTGGAGAAGTTGTACCGAGATTCATATTTTTAATTTATGTTATAAATTGTATATCATTGCTAAAGAAACTGGGCAGTGTTGATCTGATTAGTAATGCTAATTGGAATTAATATAATTAGTGGTACTTAAGCCACTGTGGTTTTGAACAGTAAATCCTCATCTCACAGGACAAGTTGTCACTGAGACAAACCAGACTGATGTGTGTTTGGATGCGTTCCTTTCTGCAGTAGCTCCTCATGTGAAGCTGAGCTCTGCCACCTGTGGTTTTTGTGCAGCAAGTGCTTTAGAGGAAAAAATTCACTGGCTCGAGAAACTTACGGAATAGTAACACGTGAACTAGCTTAGGTAGTGTATGCTTATATAAAGTCCCTGGTGGAAGACCAGTTTGGTTTGCTAATATAATCAAGAAATCTCAGCCGCCTTTGAATTTATGTTAATATACATTATAGCTTTGAGTAACTTCCTGACAAGAGTTTAGTTTGAAATTAGAGGTAAATCTTCAGTATTTGGGGCTTCCCAAGAAAACTAAGATCATGGCATCCGGTCCCATCACTTCATGGCAAATAGATAGGGAAACAGTGGAAACAGTGGCTGACTTTATTTTCTGGGGCTCCAAAATCACTGCCGGTGGTGATTGCAGCCATGAAATTAAATGACACTTACTCCTTGGAAGGAAAGTTATGATCAACCTAGACAGCATATTGAAAAGCAGAGACATTACTTTGTCAACAAAAGTCCGTCTCGTCAAGGCTGTGGTTATTCCAGTGGTCATGTATGGATGTGAGAGTTGGACTGTAAACAAAGCTGAGCGCCAAAGAATTGATGCTTTTGAACTGTGGTGTTGGAGAAGACTCTTGAGAGTCCGTTGGACTGCAAGGAGATCCAACCAGTCCATCCTAAAGGATATCAGTCCTGGGTGTTCATTGGAAGGACTGATGTTGAAGCTGAAACTCCAATACTTTGGCCACCTGATGCGAAGAGCTGACTCTTTTGAATAAAGCCCCTGATGCTGGGAAAGATTGAGGGTGGGAGGAGAAAGGGACGACAGAGGATGAGATGGTTGGATGGCCTCACTGACTCAATGGACGTGAGTTTGAGTGAACTCCGGGAGTTGGTGCTGGACAGGGAGGCCTGGTGTGCTGTGGTTCATGGGGTCGCAAAGAGTTGGACACGACTGAGCAACTGAACTGAAGTGGTGCTGGTGGTAAAGAGTCCACCTGCCAATGCAGGAGACGTGAGAGAGACAGGTTTGATCCCTGGGTCAGAAAGATCCCCTGGAGGAGGGCATGGCAACCCACTCTAGTATTCTTGCCTGGAGAATCCCATGGACAAAGGAGCCTGGTGGGTTGTAGTCCATAGAGTTGCAAAGAGTTGGACACAACTGAGGTGACTTAGCACAGCATAGCATTCAGTATTAGAAAAGGCAAAGATTGTTTTATATATGACCAAAGTTACTGAAAAACAGGAGTAGACTCTTGCCCTTAAGATCCTCACTCTAGTAGGAGATGTAAGAATGTCTATAAATGGCCAGGAGACCACAGGCACCAGAAGTCTTCATTTTTGTCACGTGGGGCTAACACGTCAGTCAAGGGATACCTGGTGTCTTTGGAAGGCAGAGCAATCAGATCGTTTTGTAAGACTTTTTGTAAGAGGAGTCATGCCACCCCTCTCCCCACCTCAATATGTTTTAAGGTGTTATTTATTCTTTTTAAATGTGTAGTTCTGACCAACATACGGAGTTCTGTTCAATTAAAAACCTTAAGGCTTTCCACTAATAATCTGCAAAAAAAGAAATCGCAGCCAAAAAAACTCAAAGTGACTCTTTCTTCATTCCCATCTTCTGGGGGTACAAACGCTGTATGATTTGGCATTAGGGAAAATTGAGTGAGAGAGGTTCATTTTCCAAATCTGGCTTTTGAAGACTGAAACCCACTTCACAGCAGATGGGGTGTCCACTAGGTGGAGTAGTTCTGTGTTATTTATTTGAAGCAGTTAACTGGCTCTGAGGAAACGCTTAACAGTTGCGCCCCCAGTTCTTGCAGAATTCCAGCAGCGGGGGTGTGCTCCTGAAGAATGCTACATCTTTTTGAAGTTTGAAAAGACTTTGAAATAAAAATGTAGTCTGGTTGAAGCAGCTGTGGTTCAGTGAGAGTCCAGAGGGATTTTGTTTTTCTAGAAAACAGGCTTAAGGGAAAAGCCAGTGAGTGGGTGGAGGTTTGAGAAGGAAAGGGTAAGATGTAACCAGAATGAGATGTGTGAAGATAATGATTGGTTCCCTGTTGCCCATTTATTGACTCTGGGGCTTAAGAGCTGTCACTGGAGGCTTGTGGCTTAGGCAAAGGGAAGGCAAAGAGGAGTTAAGAAGTGAAAGAAAGAAAAATAGTGTTGTAGTTTCAGGGTCAGTTCATTTTGGGGTGTTGGGGAAAGATGGAAGTAGGGAGAAAAGTGATAAAAATAGAGAAACCAACTGTGAAAATATCACTTCTCACAGTCTTTATAGCTTCATAACATCCGTTCTTTACCGGGAGATATTGAACTAAGCTTTATCATGATGTAACTGTACAGTCAGTGTAAGACCGTTCGTGATATTTTTTCCAACAGTTTGCTGTGTGTTTGTGTACTTTAGAAACCTGAGCTGTGTCTGTGTCCAAGATCAGACTTTTCCTTAATCTTGTATCTCAGTAGTATGTTGCTGGAAGGAGCTTCCTGATGATCGTATATATAACTAGGTCTTATGTTCCTAGATTCCCGTTTTGGGGAAAAATTTGCTTTCTAGTACCCTTGTTTTCTGTAGTTTTTAGTCTCTTGTGTACAGAAGAGTGGCATAATTTTGGGGAAGAAAGTTTTATTTAAGCACTGAAAAACAGAATCTTAAAACTTTGGGAGGGTTAGAAACAGCCACTACCTTTAGGGAAGTGATAACTTTAATCAGCCAGAAAGAAAAAGTGAGCTGTTATAAAAGACTTCCAGCAAAGGCATTGCCACAACATTCTTGATGTCTCATTTATGGGGTTCTTTCTTGTATCTCACCTAAAATCCATTTGCTGTAACAAATTCTGTATATTCCTTATCACTGAGAAGCGCTTCACACCGTCTGCTTGCTTATTCGCGCAGCACTGTAGGGCCAAGTCCTTGGGTTTAGCATATAGCCCAAGATGTGAAGTCAGGGTTGGTCTGCAGTACTCAGAAGAGAAGTGTTATGGAAATACAAGCAGTAAGAATAAGTGAATTTCAGAGATGTGAGAAGTGTTGAGCAGCTGTGTGTTACGTGTGTAGACGCTGTGGGGCCTGTGAAAGTCATCACCTTTTCCCTCATCATCGCTGCTTGTGTGGAGTTTGTCTTCAGATGGCGAACAGCTGTCGGCCGTCTTCTCTGTAAGATTGCGGTGTTTTTGTCACTTCTCCTTTTAAAGGCTGCAAGTTGTTCCAGTTCCTTTCATCTTTCTTTGGAGGTTTTTATTTTTCATCCTGTTAATCATCTGTGAGTCCCTTCTGAATCCCTTCCAAGTTTGATTTTTCCTCAACATTCCTTTTCAGTTCAGCAGTACAAAGCTGGCTGTATCTCCCTGAGAGTTTCTGATCACTTTTGAGTGTGGTGAGAGGAGGACTTCACACTCGTACCTGCGCTGGAGTCCTTGTATTTGCTTTCTGAAAGTGGAGTCATGCGGTGCTGACTGGCTGTCAGATTTTTATCTCCTGTGACCTTGGTCTTTTCCTCTTATGTTTATTTATAGCTTGTACATTAATCATGTTTTATTTATGAAGTTTATTTTTCTTGGCTGGGTAGATTGCTTTGTCCTGTCCTCGCTGAAATCCATTGCTTTTTTTTTCTAATTACTTCACCGCTTACTCAATGTCATTTCCATTCTTATCCTCCAATGTGCCCAGCCCATGAGCTTCATGTTGTCTGAGCTGTGCACGTCAGTGATGCAGATGTTGTAAAAAGAAGGGTGGAAACAGAATCCTCGAAATAATGGCAGAACACGGTGTGTTGATGTTTCTCAGAATTCATTCTGATGAGCAGCCAGGCCGAGTGGTAGGAAAGCTGTCTGTGTTCACCCTCCTAGGAGCTGTTCCTCTCGCCACCAAGGTTTGGTGCCTCCATTTCCACACAGCTGTGCCAAGGAACAAAGAAAGCTTTGTCGGAGCAATTCATCTTGCACGCTGCTGTCAGATTTAATCGCACTCACTGCCTTGTTCATCTCTCTCCCTGTTCATAACTTTCAGTGGCTCCCCATCACCCCTGAATCAAAAATAGGCTTTCTAGTCTGGCATTCAAGGCACATTTGGGCCCCAGCCTCCCTTTCTGGTCTGATTGCCTGTATCTGTTTCATCCAAAATGAACCACTTGCCACTCCCTGGATATCTCTCTCACTTTGAAACCTTGGTTTGTCTGCGTTGTCTGCTCTGCTTAGAGCACTGATACTCTCCCATTGGATTTGTGTCTGTTGACACCATTTAAGGCCAGTGTCTTTCGTGTTCCTTTCTTTGTGGATTTCTTCATCTAGATAATGATCTTTCCTCCCCACCCTCCAATCTTTATGCTCCCAAGGGGGTGCTTATTTTATTTTGTACCTTGTTATAGTTGTTCTTTAGAAATAACCATGCTTTTCTTGTCCTTCCTGGTAGACTGTTCATTTTTTAAGAAGTGTCTCTTCCTTATCTTAGTAACTTTGCATATACCTACTAATTGTGTTTGCGTAAGTACATGTCTAAGAAAATACATTTTTTTCTTACGGTATTTATGGATATGTGCCAAATATGTGAATTATATCCATTTCAGCACATTATATATTTGACTGGCATTCTGTTGTAAGTTCCTTACCTGGTAGCAGATGGACTGGCCACTGGTCTACATCACTGTAGACCTACTATTTTTTACCCTTGAAAAAATCTAGAGTAGCATTGTTGTAGTCTACTTTTGTTACCCTTAAAAATATCTAGAAGGAATTAAAAGTTTATATTAATTTACTGTGTTAGTCATTTTTACTTAAACCAAAACTGTTAAATGCAGCAATTGCTTGACTACATAATTAAAACTGTACTCTAAAAGCCCTTTTATAATGGATTCTTATTGTTTTCTAGAAACTACCCAACTCTAGCCAATATTGAAAGGAAGAAAAAGTTAAAACTTGAAAAGGAAAAGAGAGGAGCAGTGTTGACGACGACACAGTATGGGTGAGTTCCTGAAAATTGCATGCATTCTCAATGCTCATTTTAAATGAATGTACATTCTTACAAATAATAAAAAGAGGACACACCCAAATCCTAAAACCTCTATATTTTCAATTCTGAAATTTTTGCTTTTGTAACTTTTTTGCTGAATTTTTAAAATTATAATTTAAAATAATATACCTATACTCGTAGGTATCAGTTCAGTTCAATCGCTCAGTCATGTCTGAGTCTTTGCGATCCCATGAATTACAGCACACCAGGCCTCCCTGTCCATCACCAACTCCTAGAGTTCACCCAAACTCATGTCCATTGAGTCGGTGATGCCATCCAGCCATCTCATCCTCTGTCGTCCCCTTCTCCTCCTGCCCCCAATCCCTCCCAGCATCAGAGTCTTTTCCAATGAGTCAGCTCTTCACATGAGATGGCCAAAGTACTGGAGTTTCAGCTTTAGCATCATTCTTTCCAAAAAACACCTAGGACTGATGATCTCCTTTAGAATGGACTGGTTGGATCTCCTTGCAGTCCATGGGACTCTCAAGAGTCTTCTCCAACACCACAGTTCCAAAGCATCAATTCTTCGGCACTCAGCTTTCTTCACAGTCCAACTTTCACATCCATACATGACCACTGGAAAAACCATAGCCTTGACTAGACGGACCTTTGTTGACAAAGTAATGTCTCTGCTTTTGAATATGCTATCTAGGTTGATCATAACTTTCCTTCCAAGGAGTAAGTGTCTTTTAATTTCATGGCTGCAATCACCATCTGCAGTGAGTTTGGAGCCCAAAAAAATAAAGTCTGACACTGTTTCCACTGTTTCCCCATCTATTCCCCATGAAGTGATGGGACCAGATGCCATGATCTTAATTTTCTGAATGTTGAGCTTTAAGCCAACTTTTTCACTTTCCTCTTTCACTTTCATCAAGAGGCTTTTGAGTTCCTCTTCACTTTCTGCCATAAGGGTGGTGTCATCTGCATATCTGAGGTTATTGATATTTCTCCTGGCAATCTTGATTCCAGCTTGCGCTTCTTCCAGCCCAGCGTTTCTCATGATGTACTCTGCATATAAGTTAAATAAGCTGGGTGACAATATACAGCCTTGACGTACTCCTTTTCTTATTTGGAACCAGTCTCTTGTTCCATGTCCAGTTCTAACTGTTGCTTCCTGACCTGCATATAGGTTTCTCAAGAGGCAGGTCAGGTGGTCTGGTATTCCCATCTCTTTCAGAATTTTCCACAGTTTATTGTGATCCACACAGTCAAAGGCTTTGGCATAGTCAATAAAGCAGAAATAGATGTTTTTCTGGAACTCTCTTGCTTTTCCATGATCCAGCAGATGTTGGCAATTTGATCTCTGGTTCCTCTGCCTTTTCTAAAACCAGCTTGAACATCAGGAAGTTCACAGTTCACGTATTGCTGAAGCCGGGCTTGGAGAATTTTGAGCATTACTTTACTAGCGTGCGAGATGAGTGCAATTGTGCAGTAGTTTGAGCGTTCTTTGGCATTGCCTTTCTTTGGGATTGGAATGAAAACTGACCTTTTGCAGTCCTGTGGCCACTGCTGAGTTTTCCAAATTTGCTGGCATATTGAGTGCAGCACTTTCACAGCATCATCTTTCAGGATTTGGAATAGCTCAACTAGAATTCCATCACCTCCACTAGCTTTGTTCGTAGTGATGCTTTCTAAGGCCCACTTGACTTCACATTCCAGGATGTCTGGCTCTAGGTGAGTGATCACAGCATTGTGATTATCTTGGTCATGAAGATCTTTTTTGTACAGTTCTTCTGTGTATTCTTGCCACCTCTTCTTAATATCTTCTGCTTCTGTTAGGTCCATACCATTTCTGTCCTTTATCGAGCCCATCTTTGCATGAAATGTTCCCTTGGTTTCTCTAATTTTCTTGAAGAGATCTCTAGTCTTTCCCATTCTGTTATTTTCCTCTATTTCTTTGCATTGATCGCTGAAGAAGGCTTTCTTATCTTTCCTTGATATTCTTTGGAACTCTGCATTCAGATGCTTATATCTTTCCTTTTCTCCTTTGCTTTTCACTTCTCTTCTTTTCACAGCTATTTGTAAGGCCTCCCCAGACAGCCATTTTGCTTTTTTGCATTTCTTTTCCATGGGGATGGTCTTGATCCCTGTCTCCTGTACAATGTCACGAACCTCAGTCCATAGTTCATCAGGCACTCTGTCTATCAGATCTAGGCCCTTAAATCTATTTCTCACTTCCACAGTATAATCATGAGGGATTTGATTTAGGTCATACCTGAATGGTCTAGTGGTTTTCCCTACTTTCTTCAATTTCAGTCTGAATTTGGCAATAAGGAGTTCATGATCTGAGCCACAGTCAGCTCCCAGTCTTGTTTTTGCTGACTATATAGAGCTTGTCCATCTTTGGCTGCATAGAATATAATCAGTCTGATTTCGGTGTTGACCATCTGGTGATGTCCATGTATAGAGTCTTCTCTTTTGTTGTTGGACGAGGGTGTTTGCTATGACCAGTGCGTTGTCTTGGCAAAACTCTATTAGCCTTTGCCCTGCTTCATTCCATATTCCAAGGCCAAATTTGCCTGTTACTCCAGGTGTTCCTTGACTTCCTACTTTTGCAATCTAGTCCCCTGTAATGAAAAGGACATCTTTTTTGGGTGTTAGTTCTAAAAGGTCTTGTAGGTCTTCATAGAACCGTTCAACCTCAGCTTCTTCAGCGTTACTGGTTGGGGCATAGACTTGGATTACTGTGATATTGAATGGTTTGCTTTGGAAACGAACAGAGATCATTCTGTCATTTTTGAGATTGCATCCAAGTACTGCATTTTGGACTCTTGTTGACCATGATGGCTACTCCATTTCTTTTAAGGGATTCCTGCCCGCAGTAGTAGATATAATGGTCATCTGAGTTAAATTCACCCATTGCAGTCCATTTTAGTTCGCTGATTCCTAGAATGTCAATGTTCACTCTTGCCATCTCCTGTTTGACCACTTCCAATTTGCCTTGATTCATGGACCTAACATTCCAGGTTCTTTGGAAGGAATGATGCTAAAGCTGAAACTTCAGTACTTTGGCCACCTCATGCGAAGAGTTGACTCATTGGAAAAGACTCTGATGCTGGGAGGGATTGGGGGCAGGAGGAGAAGGGGACAACAGAGGATGAGATGGCTGGATGGCATCACTGACTCGATGGACGTGAGTCTGAGTGAACTCCGGGAGTTGGTGATGGACAGGGAGGCCTGGTGTGCTGCGATTCATGGGGTCGCAAAGAGTTGGACACGACTGAGCGACTGATCTGATCTGATCCGATGCATAGTATAGTATGAGTATAATAATACCCTATACTCATGTGGTTTTCAGAATGATTTATATTAACAGGTCTTTTCTGTCTTTGTACCCTAGCTGAGCAGTTCTCCTTCCCAGAGGCAACCCATTTTATCTTTCTAGAGATATCTCATTTGTATACAGCACATAGATAATAGTCTTTTTTATTCTTTTCCTTTTTCGATATGGTCCTCCATCTTGCTTTTTTTAGCCAAATGATAAATAGTCCTGTATTAATATATAAACAAGACTCCTCATTCTCTGAGGGTGTATAGGAAGTGTAGGAATATCCCCACAAGGTCGTCTTTTTTTTTCCCTTTAAACCAGTTCTCTATTGACAGACATTCGTTTTCAATCTTTTACTAATAAAAAGTTGCCCTTATTGCTCTGTACATATATTTTACACGTGCAGATATTTCTGAGGGTGGGTTCCTAGAGGTGGATTTGCTGAGTCAAAGACATGTATTCATAATATTGATAGCTAACTGCCAAATATCTGTCATAGAAGCTATCCTAGTTTACTCTCTCAGTAGCAGTGTATGAGACGTCCCATTTCCCCAGTACCTCACCTTCATAGAACTTTTCACATTTTGTTTTGTATTGTACAACTCGATGAATTTCTCCATGCATACATACCTACATACCCGTGTAACTTCCACATAGATTAATAATGTATAGAATATATTTACCTCACAGAGCTTTTCTCTCTTAGGCCTTCCCACCTAGTTTTATGCCTCCTCACAAAGGTAACCTCTTTTGATTTCTGTCATCATAGATTTATTTTACCTGTTCTTGGAAACTTGTATGAAAGTGAAAGTGGAATTCACTCAGTTGTGTCCAACTCTTTGCGACCCCCTTGGAATTCTCCAGGCCAGAATACTGGAGTGGGTAACCTTTCTTCTTCAGGGGATCTTCCCAACCCAGAGATTGAACCCAGGCCTCCCGCACTGCAGGAGGATTCTTTAGCAGTTGAGCCACAGGGAAGTGGAACCCTGTAGTATATCTTCTTTGGTGTAGTTTCTATGGCTGAACGTTATTTTGTGCTATTCATCCATATTGTTGTATACAGCTGTAAATCCATTCTTAATCCATTCTGCTGTATAGAACTCAGTTGTGAGAATATATCTGGGTTGGCCAAAAAGTTAATTCTGGTTTTCCTGTAAGATGGTTCGGAAAAAAAATGGAACAAACTTTTGGCCATGCCAATATATTCATTCTGCTATTGGACGCTTGGGTGGTTTCCACTTTGGGCTGTTATGAGTAAAGCTCCTATGAACATTCTTTTAAGTGTCTTTTGTGGACATAAGTACTTGCTTACTGTGTGTGTAGTTATGATAGACACAAGCAGTTTTCTGAAATGGTTGTCCTGATTTATATGCCTACTGACTCTGCATCTAATTTCTCTGTGTCCTGTTCAATATGGGGTGTTGTTACACGTTATACCTTTTCCTCATGTCATGCCATTTCCCTCATGACTAATGATGTTGGGCATCTTTTTATATGCTTATTGGTCATTTTGATAATTCTCTTGTGAAGTGCCAGTTCAAGTCTTTGACTGTTTTTTAATAGAGTTGCTTTTCTTGATTTGTAGGCGTTACTTACTTAGATACAAGTCATTTTTTATATAGAGTATAGGTGGTGCAGATACAGTCTTGCAACTTGTGGTTTGCCTTTTTGCTCTTAATAGGTGTCTTGTTTTTTGTTTTTTCCTCTCATATGTTAGTCTCAATAGCACACGTATCTGGGGTCAGTTGGGGGATATCTGCTGATCTTGACAGAGTAACAGCCAGGGTTTGGTTAGCTGATGGCTAGAGTGCCTGTGTAGTTAACCATTTCTCGTAGCCTTCATTCTTGAGTGTAGATCATCTTTCTATCTGATACTATTTTTCTTTTGCCTAAAAGACTTCCTTTAACATTTCTTATAGTGAGGGCGTGCTGAAGATGACTTCTTTCAGCTTTATGTGTCTGAAGAGATCTTTATTTTACCTTCTTATTTGAAAGATAATTTTGCTAGATATGCAGTTCGAGGTTAATGGTGTTTTTGATATTTGCAGTACTTTAAAGATGTTGCCCCACTGTTTTCTTAGTGGCATGGTTTCCAAGAGAAATCTGCTGTTACCATTACTTTGTTCATCTGTGTAAATACCTTTTATCTCTGGTTGCTTTTAAGATTTTCTTTTCATCACTACCTTTAAGTTTATTATTCTATGCCTTAGTATTATTTTCTTACCTTGTATTATTGTCCATTGAGAGTATATGTAGTGAACCTTTTCTCAAAAGATCTTTTTTCTTTTTCCTGTGCATAGTTTACATAAGCATGTGCTCACATAATTATTTGTTTTCCTCTTAAGTGTAGTAATTAAGGTGGTTTGAGAGGGCACTTGATTTGAGCTAGCTGTGAAATTGTGCTTGGTCTATGATCTTTTAAGTTTATCCCCCTGTAACATGAAGAGAATAATACTTGAGTTGGCCAAAATGTTTGTTTGGGTTTTTCCGTAAGATGTTATGGGAAAACCAGAACCTTTTTGCCACCCCAATACCTGTCTAATCTATTTCAAGGAGTTATCATGAAGCTCAAACAAGAAACAAGGTAGCATGTTTATAAAATTGTCAGAAACTTCAAGGCTCCTTAAAATTAAGTAGATAAGAGTTTACACACTTTGTAAAGTCTGAGGAATATTTTGTGCGCTAAGTCACTTCAGTCTTTCCAGCTCTTTGCAACCCTGTGGCCTGTAGGCTGCCGGGCTCCTCTGTCCATGGGATTCTCCAGACAAGAATACTGGAGTGGGTTGCCATGCCCTCCTCCAGGGGACCTTCCCGACCCAGGGCTGGAACCCACACCCGCACTGGCAGGCAGGTTCTTTACCGCTAGGGCCACCTGGGAAGCCCCGAGGAACATTTTATCTTATGTATAATAGGAATGAAAGAACGCTGCCAATTAAACTCACTTGCTGTTGATTGTACAGCAGAGCCCAATTTAGAGGGATTAAATTATGGGAAGGAAACGTGCAATTTGGAATTGATAAAGTATGATGTATTGTGTATGCTCAGTTAACGCTCTGCCTTTGGAAGCCATTGAGTGTATTTTTTTCTGATCTCTTTAGTGCGTGACAAGTGATTGATTTGACAGCTAAGTTTCTTTTGCATTCAGTAATCTTTTTCAAATTTTTCTTGAAAGGTCAGTGCCTTTTATATTAAGAATTTCATTTTTCTTATTGCAGCAAGATGAAGGGGATGACCAGACAGTCGCAGATGGCAAAAATCCAAAGTCCTGGCAAACATCACAAATGGAAAAATGGCCATGCTGAGCAGAGAACAGCTGCTGGGTCAGGGCATCACTTGGGTGATTTGAAGCCTAAAAGTCCACTTGAGGCAAATTCAGACCCCCTGGGTGTTTTGGTAAACACTGATTCTGGTAAGCTAAATAGGAAAACACCGTATTTTTAAGAGTATAGACAATGATGCAGAAGTTGATTCTTCACATCCTTGTGCATGGAAAGTTTAATGGCAAAAATGTAAAAAAGTAGAATGATGCTTTTGTTCCTAATAGGAGTGTCTTATTTAAAACCTCACTTTAAGAAACTTTTTATGAATCTTGGAAATGAATGCATGAAGCAGGCAGAATGTGGGAGAAAGATTATATTTGTTGGGTAATTTGCATAGTATCATATAATCTTGGAAATATCTTAAGACTGTTTTGAATGTATTGATGCTGTGAATTCAAATTTACACCATTAGATGAATTTTCCCACCTAGAAAGCAGTAATTCCAAGGGAAGCCAGTATTTATGCTGCTCAGCATGAACTTGGTCTCTTTGGGTAAATAACATTAATTCAGTATATTAAATAATACTGTTCTTCCTCACAGCATAGAATATATTTATATGTTTATTATTTATTCTTGAGTTCCCTCTAGAATTTAGGACATATGTTTACTCTTGCTTACAAGTTGAAAAATTAAAGGACAGAAATGTTGCTGTCACAGAAAGATATCATTCAGCCTCTAAGGCTTCATTTCTCTTCTGAAAAATGAAAACATCAGTGTAAATATTTTACCATCTTTCCTTCTAGTAACAAGGTGTGAGGCTTTATCTAGTTGCTAGTGCTTCTTCTGCAAAGGCGTGTTACCAGTGAGTGGACTGATGAGTGATTGTGGTAGGTTTGCCAGCAGGCCCTGCTCAGCTTGGGGGAAGGTGGCTTCTGCGATAATCACACAGCAGATTATTGAACGTAAATGATGGGAAGAAATGGGCGGGGACGTGGCAACTGCTTCACTGACTAAATCAGGATGGAAAAAGATCTTGGCATAAAGAGATGTTGGGCTAAGAATGACAAGATAAAATTCAGTAGGAATAGTAATAATAAATGTTTTAACACCAACTAAGGAGAAGGCAATGGCACCCCACTCCAGTACTCTTGCCTGGAAAATCCCATGGACAGAGGAGCCTCGTAGGCTGCAGTCCATGGGGTCACTAAGAGTCGGACACGACTGAGCGACTTCACTTTCATTTTTCACTTTTCACTTTCATGCATTGGAGAAGGAAATGGCAACCCACTCCAGTGTTCTTGCCTGGAGAATCCCAGGGACGGCAGAGCCGGTGGGCTGCTGTCTATGGTGTTGCACAGAGTCGGACATGACTGAAGCGACTTAGCAGCAGCAGCAGCAGCAGCAACACTTATTAAGTAAGGTACTTAACTGTGCTCTAAGTGCTTTGTGTATAGTAGCTCTTTGCTTCATAACAACCTTTCACATACATGCAGTTGCTGCTTCCGTTTTTGAACCGAGGCACTTAGAGTCGTGTACCTTCGTCACGCTGCTAGTTAGTGACAGAGTCAGAGTTAGGGGTCTTACTCCTAGTATACGGCACTACCTCCAAATGTGAAGTCTGAATCTGGCCCCAAAAAGCAAATCCGTGTTGTATGGGTCTACTAGAGTTGAGATGTGAAAGAAAAAGCATCTTCTTATCCTTGCTGATAGCGAGGAAAAGGCAGAAGGCATTTGGGGCCAGGGCTCAGTTTACTCTTGGGTACTGATTTTTTTTTTTCCTTCAAAAAGTGTTGGAGAGTGCCCACATAGTTATTCAGGCTTACAGCTTGTGACCTTGATGATGAAATACAATCTGTGCCTAAATAGAAACTTCCACGTCATTAAAATACTTGAAACACAAATACGAAGATTACTGTTATAAACATTAACTAACTTGAAAATTACATAATTCTTTGCTTTATGCAACTTTCTAAATGAACATTTGAAGGGTTCTGTAATGTTGAATAGTCTTTGCCTTCGTATTGTTAGCTCTGGTTGGGCAATTCTGTTTTCCCATTTTTTAAAGAAGTGTTTCAGTGTGTGCTAGTCTGGTGAAGCACTAACGGAAAGATGACCGTTTTACACGTGCCTGTATTTAAGCCTGTATCTAGATCTTCGAGAGACACTTTAGACCTGAGAGACAGTAGTTAAATGCCTTTCCTCCTAATAATAAAAAGCATTCAGTCAGGTTCCTAGGAGCAGTTGAGTGAGAGATATCAAGTCATTTTGTTGTGGCTTAATGGTGAAACCCTTACTTTTGTGAAGGTCAGAGAGGAACATGAAAGGCATGAATACAAAAATCCTAAGAGTAAGCTATAAACTTGTGATGTTCCTTGAGGAAATCAGAATACCAACAATCAAATTATGGTTGCTGGATTTTATAGGAAAGGTTCCATTAAACTCCTGTTATCCTTTACTTGGGATTTCTTCTGGACTTTTACGCTTTACAAATCTAAGTTTCCGAGCACTGGTCTTTCAACTGTCCACTCCCAAGTATAGCTCCAGGGAACCACGTGTGCCCTTGTTTCACATACCCTAAGCGTTCTCAGTGTCTCAACTCTCCAGTTATGAGTTTTCCCTTGTTTAGAGAAGCTTCGTTTCACATGAGCCAGAGTCACATGTGGTGTGTCCCCAGAACATAACTGAAGGTAATGAAATGGGAAAAGAGCTGTTCATTTGTGTGAGCTCCTAGCTGTTGCCCTTAGGAAGGCAGTTAGCAATAGTGAGCTGTAGGGCACTCCTAGTGCTGAGTACACCAGCCACCCAGGCTGTGGTTTTAACATCTGTCTAAAATTCTTTGCTATTCCTTATTCCAAGAGATAGAGCCTCATTTCCTTCCCCTTGAATGTGGGCTGGACTTAGTGACCTGTTTCTAGAAATAGAGTGAGAAAGGAGAAGAATAGTAACTTTATGGTGGGGACCCCCAAGTGGTCACGGCTGACGTCACCAGTAATGAGTCGGGTTGATGTGTACCCCCTGATACATGACGAGAAGGACACTACCTAGAATCCATAACCTCGGTCTAATCATCAGAAAACATCAGACCCACCTATGGGATATTCTGCAGTAATTGACCAGTAGTCTTTAAAAACAGTCAAGTTCGTGAAAGGCAAGGAAATACTGAAGAATTGTCACAGATTGGAAGAGGACACAGATCAAGGAGTCCGGAGACTGAACGTGATGTGCTATGGTGGATTGACTCCTAGAACAGAAAAAGGACAGTAGTGGAAAAACGGGTGAAATTACGGCACAGTCTGTGGTTCAGGTGGTAGTACTGTCCCAGCGTTCATTTGTTAGCTGTGGTAAATGCACTGTGGTTATGTAAGATGTTAGTATTAGGGAAGCTAGGGTTTATGGAAAACCTTGGCACTAGCTTTGCAACGCCTGTGTAAATCTAAAATGGATTTAAAATACAAAGTCTAGAGAAAAAGGAAGGCAGGAAGAAGGGTTGATATGTAGGCCAATTAAAGCTGTGCAGTCCACTTCTTGAATTGGGGGGAAATACTTGCCTCCAGGTTTCATTTTCCTGTGTTTTCTTTATAATTCATTTTCTGATTATAAAAATGATGCAAAAAATGGGGGGAAAAAAGGAAAAGCGTAAGATAAAAAGCAATATACTTCCTTAACTTATGGAGACAGCCACTGCTCACATTTTATATCCCTCAGTATTTTTCTTAGATACATATATGTGATTTTTTTAAGAAAAATAGAATCATTTTATTGAAAAAAAGAAATAGTCTCTGAATGCAGATGAAGCCAGGTTTCTGTTTTGGCCCCACCTTGGCACAGTTATGTCATTCTGTTCTAGTTACCTGTTTTGAACTTGTCCTTATTTAACTCATTCATGCAACAGTTTGTTCTTCAAATATTTGTTGAGCATTTATGTACTGTTCTAGGCTTGGAGGATATAGTATACTGAACAAAGCCAAACCCCTTCTCTCCTGTACCTTATGTTCTTTTTGGGGAAGCTACAGTAAATAAATATGGGTTGATATCCTTCATGAGGACGAGTAACGCCAGGGGAAAGGACTGAGAATGGCAGCTGGAGAAAGGAGTGTGCTATTTAGTATAATTAGCGAAGGCATCTCTGATAAGGGGATACTAAGAATTCTGAGTGAAATTAGGAGCTGAGACTTGAGAGTTTTCCAAGCAGAGAAAGCAACAATTGCAAACACCCCATGGGGAGAGCATGCTTTGTGTACTTGGGGAACAACAGGGTTGGAGTGGAGTAAGGCAGGAAGAAGGTGGTGAAGGATCAGCTCAAATAGGGTCTTGTCTAAGTCAGGAAAGGACTTGGGACTTTACTCTGAGGTTGAGCAGAGAGGTGATGTGATGTGTTAAAGTGGCGAATGGACTGCAGAGGTGGGCAGATCATATCAGGCTGTTCTTTTAGTAGGATGCTAGAACTGTCTGGGTAAGAAATGTTGACTTGGATTGCGGTTGTAGGAGTGAAGTGTAATCTGTGTGATTCTGGATATATGTTCAAAACAGAGCTGACAGTATTTGTTGCTGGATTGGATATGGTATGTGAGAAAGTGAAGAGTCAGGGTGATTGCTAGGTTTTGCTGTAACCATTGAAAAGAGCTGGCATTTACTGAGATGGAGGCCAACTGGTAGGCATGTTTGGAGGAGAAATCAAGTGTTTTTTGTTTTGTTTTGGGGCATGCTAACCTTTGAGATGCCTGTTTGATATCTAAGTAGAGATGTTGAACAGTTAGTTTATTCTGGGCTTTAGGGGAAAACTGAAGGTATACAGTTGTGATTTATTGGCCTCCAAATAGTACTTTAAGATTTGAGATAAAGTGAAATCATAAGAGGAGAAAGAGGCACAGAGGGAAAGCTTGCTGAGGATTGGACCCAGGGACAACTCAAGAATTTTGAAGTTGGTCAATGAAGAGAATTTAGTAGGGAGACTAAATTCTGGGAAAGGAGAGCCAAGTGAAAGGGTTCTGGAAGTCACATGAAGGTCTCCCGTTGACCTTGAACAATTTCAGGGGTTAGGAGCGCCAGCCCCCCACGTGCTTGAAAACTCGGGTCTAACCTGTAGTTTGCCTTTCGTGTAATGTGGTTCTTCTGCATCCACAGCCCTGAATCCATGGATTCAGCTAATTGCAGGTTGGTTTCAGTAGTATTTCGTATTGAAAAATAGCTGTGTGTAAGTGGACCTGTGAGCTTCAAGCCTGCGTTGTTCAAGGGTCGGTCGCACTGTCAGATGTTGTCACTAGGTTAAGTAAGATGAACACCAGCAACTGACCTTTAGACGTGGCAACACAGAAGAATCCGGTGACCTTGGAAGAAAAAGTTCACTGGTGTGGTGGGCCTGAAAGACAGATTGAAGTAGATTCTAGAGGGTCAGATAGCTGTAGGAAATTTCAGGCCCAAGCGACTTCCCTGGTGAATTATATAAATAGTTGGGGTTTTGCTGTGAAAGGGAACAGAGAAATGGGCTGTAGCTGAAAGACATTTCTTGGCATTATTCTTGACCGTAGAGAGAGTTTGGTAGGATGACTTAATTTTCAGAGGACTTTATATATCTGTAGGAGATATTCTAGCCCAGTAGTTAATACTTGGGATTTAGAGTCAGGTAGCCAGGATTTAAATTTGACCTGGCTGTTGTATTGTTCTGTTACCTGAGGGATCATCCAGTTCAGATTCTCTTGAATTTTGGTATTACCACCTGTAATTAATAATGAAGGTGACACTTCAAAAGCGTGAAATGAGCTCATGCTTTTAAAGAGCGTTATTTAGTCATCTGTATTGTACTTTCTGGTGCGTCTGCATTTTGGCATATCATCATTTAAACAATGAGATGAACAGTCTCCACACTAATATTGTTGCAGATTCTGTTTTATCCACTAGTCATTTATAAATAAAACTGCGTATTTTCAATTCCCCTTTATTAATTCAGGAGAAAAGATAAGAAGTTAGCTCAGAATTGACGAGGAGCAGTTTTTGGAGTGGGTGCTGGGCAGTGTGGATTGGTGGAGAGGGGCTCTCACTTCATCGACCGGAAGGTGGTCGTTCCATGCTCACTTCCTTTTTCCTGCGGGCGTGCTTCGGTTTCCCTTGGACCGACTTGGTGAATGTTCAGTACTGTCTTGAAACATTTTCTATTGGTTGTGGGGTTGAGCTGGTTCATTACACAAGCAAGTTATTGTCTTCATTCTTCCGTCAGGCACTACTGACTTGTTCAGAATAAATGTAATACACTTTCAGAGGTGCCAAAAATAAACGCAATAGGTGGTGTCCTGGGGCTACAACTAAACTTGCTGGGCTCTGATCAAACACTTCACCTTTGGCAGGCTCTTAGTACTCGCTAAATTCTTGTGCTTGGCTTGTTTACTTAAGTTCTTAGAAGTTCTCAACAATAAAAATTTAGGGCAGATTCAGTGAGGCGTTATGTTTATGCCTTTAACTGTAGAAAGGTTGAAATACTACTTGTACCCTCTAAACCAGTCTTGAAAAGAGTGGCCATTTATATTTTATTTACTCCAAATCTAATTTTCAGAGTCTATGATCCTAGTCCAGTGATGTTAAAAATACATTTATGGCTTTCCTGGTACTGTAATAAAATGAATTAATATCATGAGATAAAATAATAACAAAGACTGTGTAATTCGTTTAGAGAAGACTCAAGTTCCATAACCAGTGAAGCATGGTAAGAGACTTGAGTTGCATGTAGCTTCCATTTGCCCCTCTGTTTTCTCTTTGGGGCAGATAGCTTCTCTGACTGTGAAGATTTAAACCAAGGGGAAAATTTTCAAGTCTCCTGGGTTTCGTTTTCAGGAAGATTGAGGACATGATCAGAAAGTGCTTTCTTTTCACTAACATGAGGGGGTGGGGGGCTGTCAGCTTTCATTTTTATGCTGGTAGATATTTTTGATGTACAGTTTCATTCTCAGTGCTTCCTGTTTCAGAGTCTGACAAAGAGGAGAAACCGCAGAGTGCTGTCATACCCAAGGAAGTGACCCCAGCGCTGTGCTCCCTGATGAGCAGCTACGGCGGCCTCTCGGGGTCAGAGAGTGAGCCGGAAGGTGAGCCTGGCTCCGGGTGGTAACAGTGGGTGTGGATCGCTCCACTGTTGCCTCTGATGTACACTGTGCATCAGTAGCATCCTTTCACGTGTATGTATCTGAGGACGAGATGTGTCATGCACATTCTTAAGTTGAGCCTCAAATTCCTTTCTCATTTGATTCCGAAGTTAACATGGGATGAAGGGACGTGGGAGAGATGGAGAACTGTGTTGCTCCTCTAGGAGAAAGGGGCAAAAATAACATAATGAAAGAAGAGGAAGGGGAAGAGATATCCACTAGTGAAATCAGAGAAAATTCTAAAAGATAAAGCAAAGGAAGTTAATACTCCTTCCCACTCTCAAGAACCCTTGTCTTAACACGTTTCGCACCTTTTGAAGCTGGAGAGGGGTCCTTTATGACAAAGAGGATGGTAAAATTCCTTACCTGTATATGGGGCATCGCTCCTTATAGAGCACATTTACCTAAGCTGTCTCATTCGGAGAACACAGGAATCGTATGTGCTTGTGTTGCATTAGCCTGTGTATTTTAAAGGTTGGGAGACATGGAATCCTTTTGATAGTGTTTCTGAGAAGTTAATGTTATTCAGGATACATGTTTTAACCTTAAAAGGTGATGACAAACTCCCCCTCCCCCCCAAAAAAGCAACGGTGATAAACCAACTCAACGTCTGGCATCTCTTCTAGGGCCTCCTAACAGGGCTACGAGTAGGCTTGGCAGTATGGGCAACTCGAGCCAAGGTTCACACCAGTAACCCAGCGTTTGTTTGGTGAATAACTGTGTGTCCTGTCGCGCCTCTGACCCTGGCTCTGCATGGTTGTTACATCTGGGCTTCACCAGCCACGAGAGAATTCTGAGTGTGTGTCTCACATGCGTCATCACAGTAGGGGCTCTACTGAAGACAGGAATAGAGGGTCTTCAAAGTGAAAATGTAGGATGAAAGGGAGGTTTAAATGTAATGGGATGAAGATGGCAGGACTTTTAATGTTGACTAAGCTAGAGAAAATCAATGTTTATGTAGTTGGAAAATGCTGAAGAAGAAAGAGTTGGGCTTTAATATGAAAGTTAAGGTTTAGATCTGGGTATCTATAACATACAGGTTTTTTTTTTCCTCTTTTTGAAAGGCCAAGCTTTACCATGTTAACTGGTTAAAGGCTGCTTGAATTTTGAAATATAATCTGCTTTGGGTTTATCAGAGGAGTCCTTTACAGATGGTTGCCTCTTCTTCTTTTTTTTTTTTTTTGAATTTTAAGAAAAATAGTATTTAGTTCCTTACTCTTGTTTCTAGTACACTGATATGAAGATGAAGTTATTCTTTAAACACATATTACGTTTCCTGCTTATCTTGTGTATTTATGACAGGTGATAGCAAAGAAAACTATTACCAGATTACTGAATCCCATAAAAACAAGCCATACAAATGCTTTCCTCTCTCATTCCTAAGATAAGATATTTAATAGTTTTATACTCATGTCTTCATTTTGAGACTGCCACTTTGAGGAGGCAGAGAGGAAACTGGAAGGGATCAAGTTTTCAGCCCTTTATTTTATAGACACTGAAGCTTCAAGAGGACACACTGGCAAAACTAGTATGTGGCAAAGCTGACGTAAAGCTTAGGTCTAAAGGAGCCAACTGTATTGCCTTCCGTTACATCTTTCTTTGTGTGGCAATAGGTGGTGCATAGCTATTCTTTTGACTTTGTATGAATTCAGTTTGACTGATTGTCTAAAATGTCTTGCCTTCAGGAAAAAGTCCTTGCTTCACATTCCTAAGCCTTAGGAATTATTTTATGTAATTTGAATTTGCTTTTATTAAGCCATCCAGGTCACTCGCAGATTTCTAGCTTGCAGTGTTACTGGGCTATAGATTGGGATAGGATATTGACACAGCAGGACTTTGCAATAAGTGAAACAAGGGAATAAAGTGAGCCTTCTCTGAACCATGAAATAGCATCTCTGTTGTTTTTGTTTTAGTCTCTAAGTCACGTCCTACTTTTGTGACCCCATGGACTATAGCCTGCTGGGCTTCTCTCTCCATAGGATCTCACAGGCAAGAAAATTGGAGTGGGTTGCTATTTGCTACTCAAGGGGATCCTCCTGACCCAGGGATCGAACCCACGTCTCCTGGAGCTCCTGCATTTCAGGTGGATTCTTTACAGCTGACCCACTGAGGAAGCCTGTGGTTATCAACCATTAGTATGGTTATTAACCGTGTACTATTTTCAGTATGATGTCTCAGGGAATAGGGAGGCCTGAGGAGGAGGAGAGAGAGAGGAGCATGGCAGGTAGGGGGAGCAGGCAGAACATAACATTGATAAGTTGACTATCTTATATGGACATGGTTCATGGTGACCCCAAACAGTTATAATAGTAGTATCAAAGATCAGAGATTACATATGCCCATAACATATAATAACAGTGAAAGTTTGAGACATTGAGCAAAAATCATCAGAATATGATGCAGAGACATGAACAAACAGTGTTGGAGAAATGGTGCTAACAGACTTGGTCAGTGTTGCCACAGACCTTCAATTTGTACAAAATGCTTTGTCTCTGAAGACCATTAAATCAAAGCACAGTAAAACGAGGTGTTGCTGTAATTTAAGAATTTTACAGCAGTATGCTTAGGTTTTCCTCTTCCCTCCCTTTGTGCTGTGCTCTCAGGTTTTAGTTCTGCAGATGCTGATAAGCCCCACAGACATTGTTGTTATGCATTTTTGCTTTCAGTTGTCAATTATCTTTACAAAATTTTTTCAAATGAAAAAGGTCGTTTGTATTTATCCACATATTGACTGTCTCTGGCCCTCTTCACTCCTATGTGTAGATCCAAGTTTCCATCTGGTATTACTTCTTTCATAGGGATCATTTTCCATAGCTCTTCACAGTAATCTCCTCAGTTATTGGCAGTCATAGTTCCCAATTTGAAAAATTTTGTAATACACTGTACATGCTCAGTTTTAAGTAAGTAACTGTTATGGCTGGGGAAGATTATTGTGGGGGGTATTTTTATTGGTTATTTTTGGAAGTTTTACCTGTTTTTTAATTCGTTATTTTTGTGTTTATTTTTCATCACATGTAGAAGCTCCCATCAGGACTGAAGCAGACATTCTGGCAGAAGACCAGGTTCTTCATAGCAATACTCCTAAGAAACCAAGTCAAGATGTTAAAGCAACTGTTAAAAATTCCTCAGAAGCCAAGTGTGAGAGCCAAAAGAGAAGTTTTAAAAACACAAATCCTAAGAGGAAAAAGAATGATCTCAAGTATCGAACATTATTTGAACCAAGAACACACCATCCATATCTCCTGGAAATGGTAAGTGGTCTTTGTGTTCTCGTGTCCTGAGAATAGAGCTGCTGGGCTTGTGTGTGTGTGTGTGTGTGTGTGTGTCCATCCGTGTGTGTTTTAAGGTTACCAGAGACATATGCTCCTTGAAGAGTTATGTATGTATCTTAGTTCTGAAACTGCCTTTGGAATATAGCTGATACTCAGTAAATGTGGAATAATTACAGTTTTCAAAACTGCTTAAAATAAAGGAACCCAGGCTTAGGTAGTTGGTAAAGTGTATCGAAGTGTACTGACCTTTTTTCAAATTTTCATTGAAAGCACAACTAAATACAGTGCAGGCTAAAAGGGAGAAAAAGGGTATTGTGTGTTTGTTTTGTGTTTTGTTGACTTTATTCTCAGTGTGATGTGCTCAAAAGCTTACAATTTTTCTTTAAATTATAAAGAAGTAGTGCCTCTTTTGATTCTGGGTAATGGACATTAAGCTGTTCAAAGATCTGAGCCTTTCATGTCTAAGAGTGATGGAGATACCCTGGAATCTCTAGTGGGGTTGTGAAACTGCCTGGTGACGCTCTGCGCAGAGTTGGGTTTCTGCCTGGTTAGGGAGGCGCCTGTGCTACAGCTCGAGGGCTCTGTGACTGCAGACCCGCATGGTGCATACAGGCACAGTTGCTTCTTAATAAAATCGATCTGAAATGTACTATTTCGTAAATTTTGGTGCTATGTAAAGGAAACTGCATTTTTAAAATGTTTTCCTTGTAAGTGGTATATTAAATCATCTGTTTACTGAAAGTTCCTCTGTGGGTGTTTCTGAACTACATTGACATCAGAAATAAGATGAGTAGTTACATTATTCTTTTTGGCAAATCACATGTGATTCCTTGGTTATGTATTCTAGATACCAGGGATTTTCAGTTTCCTTTCAATTACAGTAAGCACAAAAGTGGGAAGTCCTGAAAGACCAGGAATGTTGGGATTATTTACTGCTAGTTTCATTGTTACTGTATTTACTATAGCTTCATACCAGTTTCTATACTGTTTATAGATTTGGGTTTGGGAGGATCCTGTTTAACACGGTTTTTAGATGTAAAGAATTGTAAGCTTCTAAACCTAGTTTTCCCATCACTTTCTTGATACTCCTGGAGAGGACCTTGGATACTAGTGTTTAAATCTTGATAGTTTTGGTTAAAAGGAGATATTCTTACATTGTTTTTTAGTGAAATAATCAGTAAATATAATACAAATCTTTATTATTCCGTGTTCTTCATATAGAGAAGGCACATAGAATATCTTAGATGGTGTTTCTTGTATGTATTTTATTTAAAAGCTAATCTTTTTCTTTATTATTTTTTAGCTGTTAGCTCCGGACATTCGACATGAAAGAAATGTGATTTTGCAGTGTGTTCGGTACATCATCAAAAAAGACTTTTTTGGACTTAATACTACTACTGTGAACACTAAAGATGAATAGGTACCCGGTGTTTTAGCACACACATCTGAAGCATGTAGGATAGTAACAACCTCAAGTTTGTGGGTGAAAAGTCTTCTTTTTTCAACTGGATTTAGTAATTAAATGGTAAGCCTCATGGGCTATTGTGTAGGATTTTCAAGTCTTTGACGCTATATAAATAAATAGCTAATTGATTTTTAAGACTGTCTGTATTGTTGGGATCATATGTAATATTTGCTGGCAGAATTCTACTTTGTATTTATTGCTGTTGTATAAGGAAGTCTACTCTTGGGCCAGATAAGAATTGAAGATGCTGGTTTACTGGTAAGGAAAAAAACTTAAAAATTTTTTAAATTAAGCTGAGGAGAACTGTAGGTTGAGGAGAGAAATACAGTCATTTTGTTTTTAATAAATGGGAGAGGAAAGTCATTCTTTAACCCCTGCAAAAGGAGGGTATTTTAAAATAAACCAGAGCGAATTAATACGATGAGAACATCTTGAAATTTAAATTTCTGCTGTTTATTTCAAAGGACATGTTGACATTCACCTATTGGCAGCTCAGGTATTGATCATTTGAAATATTACAGATATGGCTTCTGTTTATGTTCAGTTCAGTAGAAGTACTTCTTTTTGGTATGGTTCAGAATTGGACGTTTTAAAATTTTTTTCCTGTGAAAAAGTATGTAAAGTATAGTACTTGATGAGGTTCAGTTAATTTTTTACAGCATAAACAGTAATTTGTAAAATATCACATGAGTTTTAAAGAATTAAAATTTGCTTATAAAGGTAATAATTGAACCTTAAAATATGTTTTAAATAAATAACAGCTACTAAGGTTTTTTTATCTCCTGTAATGCCAGAGGTTCCAGTCTTTTATGTTCTAGTCGTTTGTGCTAGCTAGTGCTAGAGCTCTACTCTTTTTTTTAATGTATTTATTTTTAATTGAAGAATAATTCCTTCACAATATTGTGTTGGTTTCTGCCCTATTATCCACATGAGTTAGTCACAGGTACACATATGTCCCCTCTTTCCTAAGGCTCCCTCCCGCCTCCCACCCCGTCGCACCCCTCCAGGTTGTCCCAGAGCCCGGGTTTGAGTTCCCCGAGTCATACAACAGCAGATCCCCACTGGCTGGCTGTTTCGCACGTGGTCGCGTGTGTTTCCATGCTCCTCTCTCCGTCCGTCCCAGCCTCTCCCTCCTCTGCCACCCGGGTCCGTGTCTGTTCGCTGTGTCTGTGTCCAGTGCTGCCGTGCAAGCAGGTCCGTCAGCACCACCTTTCTAGATTCCACATAGATGCATTGATCCATGATACCTGTGTTTCTCTTTATGGCTGATTTCTCTCTGTATGATTGGCTCTGGGTTCATCCATCTCATCAGAACTGACTCAAATGCATTCCTTAGAGCTCCTCTCTTGACATTCAGCCAAAGGAGCTAGATTTTTAAAATTTAGTGTCTTGTAGTTGGAAAATTAATTTTATTTGACATCATGATTATTGAAATCCACGAATCTTGACTTCAAGAAGTAGGACAAGAGAGCTGATCGCAGACCTCTGCCCCTTTTGCTCCTCTACGTATATAAGATCCCATCCCGAATCCTGGAACATCTGGTACCTAACACTGTGACATCACAGACCTGAGATTAACAGTCATATTGACGTCAATGTTTCCCATTCTGGTAACAACCATACAGACCTTTTTATTCTATTTTACTCTCTTTCTCCAAAGAGCCCTGTATTTTGGAAAATTACCAACTAGTTCATTCATTAATTCAGTTCATATAATACTTTAATGGAGTAAAAGAAAAATGAATAAAACCTTGCATTATTCAAAGATGTTACTCTTAACCCAGTTCATCTCAACAGGACAGAGAAGTAACCAATATTACAAACTGATTTGATATTCAAATTTTGACTAGTCTGCAGTTTTATCTCAGGTTAGCATGTAATTTCCATAGGTTTCAAATATATAAATGAATTCACAGACTCCTAGTCTATTTTCGAAGAACCATCGTGTCTCCAGGGGCTTTGACAATCACTGCTCTAAGGTAAATTGTGCCACGTTTTATTTTCAGTCTTTCTTGTTTTCTAATAAATGTGGTAAAGACTGAAAATGCCCCACTGAGTACTGCCCTGGCTGTGTCCAACAGTGTTAAGCTGTGGTGACTGTTAAGCTGTGTTTATTTCTAGGGGGTAATTTCAGATTCAGTTCACTTTATATTTAACCCAGGAATTGCTTAAGTATGTTTACAATTCCCAAGCAGGTAGAGTGTAACCTGTATGGTTTCTGCTTTATGGAATGCATGGTCAATATTTGTAAATATTCTTGAGTTTTGAGGGGAGAAGGGTGCCTTGCCTGTTCTTTTTTGGATTTACCTTGTTAATTGTCAGACCTTCTACATTCTTGATGTCCATTTAATGAATTGATTTCAGAGATGTAAAAGCATTATGTGACTCTTGGTGAGTTGTGCTTTTTACAACTATGAGATATTCTTTTTTGTCCTTAATACTTTCTCCATTGGCTTCTATTTTCAAAACAGGTTTAGGGGAGTTCAATCTAAGAGTCTCTGGGAAATTTAATCCATTCATATTAATTGAAACAGTTGAAATGTTTGGACTGTTTCTGCCATTGTATTTTCTGAATATTGTGCCTGTTTTTATTTCACCATTTTATTGGCTTGATCGATTGTTGTTTTTTCTCCTAGTGCTTTGAAATTAATTCAACATATCGCTGTTTCTTTAGGGGTTACCTTTTTTCTCTATACTTATTAACCAGCAGCCATGTTTTGCACTCACCTCCTAATTAAGTCAGTTACCTTAGCGTTCTTTCACTTCCCCACCTGGATCCTCTCCTCCTGGTGCAATCCTGTGAGTATTTTTAGATTCATCTCTGTTATCTTTGTGTGTATGTGTTTGTGTCTTGACATTATGTATCATTACTTAGAAAACTGTTAGTTCACTGTTTCCTTCTCACTGCCTTTCCCTTTATCCCAGGGTTAGTTGTTTTGGTTTATTGCAGCATATCATCAAATAATTAAATGCTGTATCCTCATTTCAATTAAAAAAAAAAAACTAGTTTAGGGTATTGCTAAGTCGCTTCAGTCATGTCCAACTCTGTGTGATCCCATAGACGGCAGCCCACCAGGCTCCCCTGTCCCTGGGAGTCTCCAGGCAAGAACACTGGAATGGGTTGCCATTTCCTTCTCCAATGCATGAAAGTGAAAAGTGAAAGTGAAGTCGCTCAGTCGTGTCTGACTCTTAGTGACTCCATGGACTGCAGCCTACCAGGCTCCTCCGTCCATGGGATTTTCCAGGCGAGAGTTCTGGAGTGGGGTGCCATCGCCTTCTCTGAGTTTAGGGTATTAGGTTCAAAATTGAACACATGATCGCTAGTATCCAGTATTGCTTCTTAAAAGGCAGACAGCAGTCCGATTCTATCTTTATTGGCAAAAACTTATTTTTCACCTTCATGAAAAACCTTGGGTTTTCTTTTTATGCTTGGAGTACTAAAATTTCACCAATAATGCCCAGGTATGTGGGATATAGTATATGTCATTCATTCTACTTACCTTACGGTCCTTTCACTCTGAAGAATTGTACCATTCTTGGACTAAGGACAATTTCTAAAATGATTTATTTTCTTTCCATTTTTTCTTTTGTTTTTCTGGACTTAACCAGTGAATATGGAATTTCGTGACCTGATCTTTTCACTGGACTTATATAATTTGTCTTGGTCTTTTTGTTCTATTCTGAAAGATTTCTCTAGATGTTATCTTCCAAGGACTTGCTCTGTAGTCCAGTGGTTAAGACTCCAAGCTTCTACCGCAGGGGCAAGGGTTCATTCATTCCATGGTCAGGGAGCCTGCATGCTGTGCGTGGTGTGGCCCGCGCCCCACCCCCCCCCCCGCCCAAATGTTATCTTCCAAATCACTAATTCCCTCTTCAGGGAATTCCCAATTCATTTTTTTGAATTGAAATGAGGATTCAACATTTAATTACTTGATGATATGCTGTGATATGCTACAATCATTTAGCTTTTCTGTTTAGTTTTTAATATTTAGTAATTTGTTTTCAAATATTCAAGATTGCTTTCTTATTCTGGTTGCTTTTTTCATAAGTGTAGTACCCTTATATTTCTAAGGATACCAGTGAGGATTTTCATGTTATTTTCTATTCCTTGAATTATTTGCTTCCCCACTGATTGTCAGTTGTTCTGTTTGTTCAGTTTACTGAACAATTATCTTACTGCTAATTGTTGAAAGAATCACTTTTACATATGAAAGAGAGTCTCTTGATTAATGGGTTGGCATGGATTTTTCCCAGATTTGTATAAAGCCTTCTTTGCTCCAAAAGATGTTTACCTTGACTGAGAAAAGGAAGCTTTGTTCACACAGATTTTTTAGAATAGAGGGGGAGTGGGCAAAAAAATCTAGGCTCTTGGCGTCACTCCTACCTCTTTGCCAAAATACCAAGAGTTTTAATCTGAGGATGGAGCTTTTCTCCGGGGCAGAACTCTTATCTGCCACTCCCACCAACTGCTTGGTTTTGGAGGTGGGCAGGTTTAGGACTTAACTGTTGCAGCTAGTCCCCGGCTTTCTGTCGTTTGTTGACTTGGCTTAGAGTGCCTCTGGACTAACTTTACCTTTCCTGTGGTTGTCTCTGGGGCTGGTTTGGGCGGAGGCCTTCCTTTTGTTTCTTGTCAACCTGGTCAGGTTTATTCAGTTCAGTGCAGCCGCTCAGTCGTGTCCGACTCTTTGTGACCCCATGAATTGCAGTATGCCAGGCCTCCTTATCCATCACCAACTCCCAGAGTTTAGCCAAACTCGTGCATCGAGTCGGTGATGCCATCCAGCCATTTCGTCCTCTGTTGTCCCCTTCTCCTCCTGCTCCCAATCCCTCCCAGCATCAGGGTCTTTTCCAGTGAGTCAACTCTTCGCATGAGGTGGCCAAAGTATTGGAGTTTCAGCCTCAATATAGTCCTTCCAATGAATACCCAGGACTGGTCTCCTTTAGGACGGACTGGTTGGATCTCCTTGCAGTCCAACGGACTCTCAAGAGTCTTCTCCAACACCACAGTTCAAAAGCACCAATTCTTCAGCGCTCAGCTTTCCTCACAGTCCAACTCTCACATCCATACATGACCACAGGAAAAACCATAGCCTTGACTAGACGGACCTTTGTTGGCAAAGTAATATCTCTGCTTTTGAATATGCTATCTAGGTTGGTCATAACTTTCCTTCCAAGTTTCCTGGTCAGCTTTATAGTGGTTCTCAGACTTTGGTTCATCAGAATCAGTTGGGGGCCTCGTTAAAACCAGATTGCAGGGCTCTGCCCCCAAAGGTTATAATTAAGAAGAGCTGGGATGTGGCCTGAGAATTTGCACGTATGGCAGGTTTCAGGTAGCGCTGGTGAGTTTTTTTTTGGAGGGGGGTGCATTTTGAGAACCACTTTGAGGAATTTAGGAGTTTCTCAAGCCACTGGTTTCCTGATGCCGTCCTTTATCTTATATTTCTTCCCTGTTGTAAGTATTCAGTTGTTTTTAAAAATGATCATTTCAAGGAATTTGGAACATAGGGAGAGAGTAGTTGATTGTTTTAATAAAGACTTTTACCTGAGTCTCTTTTTTCACTCTGCAGTTTTTTGGGTAAGTATCTTTGTTTTATTTTTTTCTCTCTCTCCTTTTTGTGGCTTTGTTTTTTTTTTTTTAAGTAATTTTTACTTGTTTCACCATGTGGCACGTGGGATCTTAGTTCCTGGACCAAGGATCAAACCCTCACCCTCTGCATTGGAAGCATGGAGTTTTAACCATGGAACAGCCAGGGAAGTCCCTGTGGCTTTTTTAAAAAGCATTTTCTTTTGGAAAATTTCAAGCACACGTAAAAGTATGTGACGTATAGAAAGAGAGTGATGTAGTGATGCCCTTCTTCCCACCCGCCCTGCAGCGTCAGCACTTCATCTGTCCGTGGCCGGTCATGTTCAGTTACGCCTTAGCCATGCCAGCCCACCTTACCTCACCCCACCCCACTGGAGGCTAATATGAAGCTTATGCTCAAGAATCTTACTATTTTATCCCTGTATATTTTAGTATACATCCCTAGAAGATAGGGATTTGAAAAAAAAACAAAACTATCATTTATAAATTAACTCCTTACAATCAGATAAGCTATGATAACATAGTTGAAATCATCCTGTATATTTCATATTGTGCCTCATTTTGTGTATGAGAAGTGGAAAATATATTTTGGATGTATTTAAAAGCTCAACCTATTTCTTGTATTTACTAACACCTTCCTCTTTTCCATTACAAAATGAGAATTAAATTCTGAGGAGGACAGTGTGTTTGAATTTAAGTGTGAAGATGGTGGAGCTCTGCCCCACTGCTGGGTGCTAGGGTCAGTGAGTCCTCAGGGAGAGGGGAGGCAAGACCCCCACTGATGGACAGGCCAGGGCAGTCTTTCTTCTGAGGGTTTTCTAATTTTCACAGCCCACACTCTGAATTAGCATTTGAAAGTTGCCTTATTCACTTCCTTTGTCTGGTGACTGCTTGATGTATAAGCCTGAAATGGACCGAGAGATCGCCAGAAGAGAAGCCACTTCTAATGGAGGCTGAGCTCTGGAGGGCGGACTTGCTCCTGAACAGTCTCTTGTTAGCAGACCTGGAGGCAGCTTGGGAGTGACCTAGCAAACGAAGGATTCTTTGTTTCTCAAAATTGGAAGAGGGGAAAATCAGTAAGTATGGTTAAACGGAATAATAAAGAAGACAGATACTCTGATGCACAGACAAAAGACCCCAACTCGAAGTTCTGTTCTTTAGAGCTGTACGCCTAGAGACTGTGTGTGCAGTGCAGTGTGTCCTGTGAAACACGCACTGGTGTGGCTAATGTTTGGGACACTTGCTGGGTCATCTCATAAAGAGATCAAGTGGGACTTCCCTGGTGGTACACTGGATACGAATCTGCCTGCCAGTGCAGGGGACACGGGTTCTATCTCTAGTCTGGCAAGACCCCACCTGCCACAGAGTAACTGAGCCCCTGCACTCCAACTACTGAGCCTGTGCTCTCGAGCCTGGGAGCCACAACTGCTGAGCCTGTGTGTTGCAACTACTCAAGCCCGATCGCCTAGAGCTTGTCCTCTGGAACAAGAGAAGCCACCACAGTGAGAAGCCTCCACACCACAGCTAGAGAGTAGGTCCCACTCCTCGCAACTAGAGAATTCCTGTGCAGCAACGAAGACCCAGCACAGCCAGAAATAAATAATAATAAAAAAAAAGCAAGTCTCTTCAATTGGTCCTCTGTATCCGGCTGACTTACCTAAGTCTGTACAAATCCTGGAAAAACTATGACATCTTCGCTTCAGGATCTTGCAACCCTTGTATGAAGGTTTCCACATTCCAGTTTCTGGCAACTTGATTTCTGGTTATTAGGAGGGAATACCATCATTTCCTGGGTTCAATATTTGCAGTTCAGTATCCGCATGTTTTTCTGCTTATTTTTGTGCTTTAATTTGTAAAGCCAAACTACAGGCTTTATTTGAAATAATATCTTCAAAGGCACAGTTATTTAATCAAGGCTCCCTTTTTTTCCTTCCTATGCACTTTTCTCCAATTTCTTAAAACTACTGAAATTTTTCCTTGTTTTTGGGGGGTTTCTTTGGCTGCATGGCATGCAGGATCTTAGTTCCCTGACCAGGGATCAAACCTGCACCCCTTGCAGTGGAAGCATGGAGTCTTAACCACTGGACTGGGCAAGTCCCACTTCCTTGTTTTATTGGAATGATAGCAGCAGCCACTTCACAAATTCTGGTTTTACACAATCAAAGATTGCTTCCCCTAACCATTAAACTATCTGAAGATAACTAATAATTGAGGCCTTTTTTTTTTAACGTTAGTGACCACTCATTTTTTTTTGTCCCTTTTCACTGGCCTATGGCCTTATATCTTGAGTGAAGTAAGTCACCTCATGTTAAGAGTTGACTCACTGGAAAAGACCCTGATGCTGGGAGGGATTGGGGGCAGGAGGAGGAGGAGATGACAGAGGATGAGATGGCTGGATGGCATCACTGACTTGATGGACATGAGTTTGGGTGAACTCCGGGAGTTGGTGATGGACAGGGAGGCCTGGCGTGCTGCGATTCATGGGGTCGCAAAGAGTTGGACAAGACTGAGCAACTGAACTGAAGTCATATATCATTATCTTGTTTGAGAGTTTCTGAGACATGTAAAATTACCTACAATAGACCAGTCAATGTTATTGGCAGATGAACTGCATAAATCCCAGGATATGGAAGAATTTAAAGATAGGAAAATTCTTAAAAATTCTGTTGCTTGAAAATAAATCTAGGATTACATTTATGGTTTCAACTCTGGAAATATTTTTTTTAGTTTTTGTTTTTAGACATCGTCTCAATTCTTCCCCTATTTATTTGTATGTTTAAAACACTGCCAAATCACTGTGAAAGAAATCTATTTCCTTACAGAAGCAGGAAAAAGAAAAAACTGATTTAGATCCATACTTGTGTTACTAGGCTGGGCACTTTTCTTTTGAATATTTTGGAATGTTGGGGACGTTTTCAAGAAATAGTTTTTTGACCACAACTAAGGTAACAATGTTTGAATTTGGTAAGCGCCTATTAGATCTCATGTGGTTTTTGGTGGGTATGATGATGAGACAGACAAGGAGACATTCATCAAAAAGCATCAGAAGAAGCTCTCTGAAAGGTACTGTTTTAAAATCAAAGAGCTGAGAAGATAGAAGATATGAATCAAATTACGTACTGAGTTTGGCTTGTAGAGTTTGTGATACTTACTGCCCTTAATCACCTAGCAAGGAAAAGTGGCATATGAAGATTAATTGCTCACCATGTCAGATGCTGAATGACTTTGATGTCGACCAGTGGCTCCCACATCAGGCTGATCACCTGAATACAGGTTCCCACCCTGAGATTTTGGGTTTTGTAGATATGGGAATGTAGCCTAGGAATATTTTAAGAAGTTCCTCAGATGATTTGGATGATTGGACAGGTTTGAAAATATCTCATGCAGACCATTCTGTGTTTTAGAAGCCCCTGCAGGATGTCTTGCTTGTTCCAATACAGATTGCTGGATCCACCTCCCAAGTTTCTGACTCACAGGTCTTTGGTGGGTCCTGTGTGTGCGTGAGTTGCTCAGTCATGTCCGACTCTTTACAACCCCATGGACTGTAGTCTGCCAGGCTCCTCTGTCCATGGGATTCTCCAGGCAAGAATATCGGAGTGGGTTTCCATTCCCTTCTCCAAGGGATAATACCAACCTGGGGATCAGACTCGGGTCTCCCTCATTGCAGGCAGTTTCTTTGCCATCTGAGCCACCAGGGAAACCCGTTGGTGGGTCCTGAGGATTTGCAGTTCTAATAAGTTCCCAGGAGCTGCTGCTGCTAGTGGCCCAGGGACCACACTTTGAGTACCACTGACAGACTACTCCCCAGGGCTCCCCAGTCCCCGACTGGTCAAACTCAACAAGGAAACAACAAATTGAGTTCTATGGCAAGGTTCTCAGTTTGTGTTCTACTTGGTCATTTTTATCCTTTGTGTGAGTATTAACTGATGAAACTTTGTCTCCATGAAAAATTTTGTGGTTTTTGTTTGGTTTTTGGCCAGGCTGTGGAATCTTAGTTCCCCCACCAGGGATCGAACCCACACCCCCTGCAGTGGAAGCACAGAGTCATAACCACTGAACTGCCAGGGAACTCCCTCTGTGGAAAGTTCTGAGTGGAAAGAAGGTGATGTTTGTTGGCTAGGATGGCTTGGTAGTAGAATGGAATGTGTAGCTCTGGGCTAAATTCCCCATTTTTGACCTTGGTTTTATTGTGACCTTCGGCACCTGATCTCTCTGCTCTCCAGCCATGCTTCCTCCTGCCAGGAGGCCTTTACTCCTCTCCATGCCTGGAAAGTTCTTCCCTTTCTCCTATCATCTTATTATTGCTTGCTTTGACTTGGATCTCTGCTCAGCCCTCACTTCCTCAGGAAAGCCTTCCCTGGCCTCCCCAAGTAGGTCAAGTCCTCCTTTTTCACATACTCACACCATGTACCTGCCTTTCTCAGCATTGCCAAGGTTGTGGTTTTATATTTACTTGTGTGATTGATTTGTACCTCTCCACTAGACTGTAAGCTCTGGGACTTACACTGTAAAAATTTTTTAAAAATCCATTTGTGTTTCCTATTGTGTTCCAGCTGCAAACACTATGCGTGGTGTGTAGGAGCTGAATGAATGACAATGAATGGTTACATTATACAGAGAGGCAAAGGCAGGGTGGGCATTCCAGGGTAGGCTGCATTCCTGCCTTGGGTTTCTAGAAGATACCCTGTTTTAACAAATTCTTTATTTTGCACAATGTGCTGAGTTTCTGATACTTGCCAGAGTCATGACGGTACAACTACTATTTATCAAATGCTTCCTATATATGTCAGGCATCAGCTATGATCTCACACTTGACATTGATCTAGGAGGTCAAGAATCTTAGTCTATTACTATCTAGGGCATTACTTTCCTCTAAGGAAATGGCAACCACTCCAATATTCTTGCCTGGAGAATCCCATGGACCAAGGAGCCTGGGGGGCTACAGTCTATGGGGTCGCAAAAAGAGTAGGACATGACTGAGCGACTAAACAACAAGATTCTAAAAGCCAAAGTGTACTGGAAAGATATCTATAGACAGAAGATGGATTTCCTTAGCTCTATATTAAGGATAAACAGCAGAATTTTTTAACAGAAACAGAAACAGAAAGCAACTTCATGCTCAAACTAAATCTCTAAGGTGGTCTTTGAGGATGGGTGGTTTCCAGCTACAGTAGTCCCTCCTTTTCCACTTTCTGTGGTTTTGGTTACCTGTGGTCAACTGCAGTCCAAAAATATTAAATGAAAATTCTAGAAATAAACAATTCATATGTTTTAAGTTGTGTGCTACTCTGAGCAGCATGAAGTCCCACACCGTCCTACTCTGTCCTGCCTAGGACAGGACCCTCACATCACCACAAGAAGGAGGGCAAGTACAGGACAATATGATACTGTGAGAGAGGCCAAGTTCATGTAACTTATTACAGTATGTTGTTAAGATTGTTATATTTTATTATTTAGTTACTGATGCTAATCTCTTACTGTCCCTAATTTATAAATTAAACTTTATCATGGGTATGTGTATATAGGAAAAAACAGTATTTATAAGGTTGGGTACTATCCATGCTTTCTGGTGTCCACTGGGGATCTTGGAACATAACCCCCAGGGATAAGTGAGGGCTACTTTACTTACAAATAATGACTGTCCCCTCTATATAGTTAAATCATATAATGGGTAACATTTGGACAGTGTAATCACTTTCTAGGGACAGGATGGTTTAGTTACTGGTCAGAAAAGACTTGACTAACATTTATTCAAATTACTTCCATGCTAATGAGAAAAGAGATTGATATCCTGTAATTTAGAAAATTTAATTTAGAAGCTGAAACTCCAGTTTTTTGGTCATCTGATGCGACCAGCTGACTCACTGGAAAAGTCCCTGACGCTGGGAAAAATTGAGGGCAGGAGAAGAGGGCGTCAGAGGATGAGATGGCTGGATGGCATCACTGATGCAATGGACATGAACTTGGGCAAACTTCAGGAGACAGTTAGGGACAGGGAGGCCTGGCGTGCTGTAGTCCATGAGGTGGCAAAGAGTTGGACATGATTGGGCAACTGAATAGCAACAACTTAGAAAAATCTAGATTCAGAGAGGCTGAATGGCACTAAAGAAGAAAGGGGAGCCCTGGTCCAAAGACTCGACTATTCTAGGTCCTGATAGATCACTGGTGTGGAAACATAAGCAGTTCAGTTACCCAGCTGATTGTCCTTGCTCTGTGCTCACATGCAAGCTTCAGTAAATGTTGGGAGACCATTCTCCTAGGGCCTCTTGTGCTTCCTTTTTCAAGGATCTTTCAATAGCAGCCAGCCTTGAAAAGAGATGTTTCTCTAAAGCATGGGGCAGACGTGCTTACTGCACATTATAAAAATATCTAGGTTCCCTAAACTCATTGTCCCTCTGACTCAACCCACTGCTTGTACAGGCGTTGCCTAGTCCTGTTGTCAGTGCCTCGTGAGAACTGGGGCTTGAAAAAATAATGGGAATGCTGACACTTGGTTGTAGTGTTGCCATGAGCAGAAAGCCCTTTCTCTCCAACCCAGGAGTTTGGGGCTTCCGGCACCCATGAAACCTGGCCAGGCTAACTTGTGGTCATGCTGGCTCAGAGGTCCTTTTCCCCATGGAAGTGATAAAAGGAACTGATTTGCTTTTATTTTCTGACGTAGTTCTGATTCTTTCAAGTTGAGGGCCAGTCCCTGGCCTTGAAGGAGCACGAATTAACAGATAAATAAGGACCTCTTGGAAGATAGCAACCAGCATTTGTGTTCTTAAAGAAGTGTTGACATAAATCAGACTGAATGAGTTCCTTTATTGGACTGTATCAGAGTCCACCAGGCTTCCCAAGTGGCACAGTGGTAAAGAATCTGCTGCCAGTGCAAGAGATACAAGAGACGTGGGTTTGATCCCTGGTTCGGGAAGATCCCCTGGAGTAGGAAATGGTGACCTACTCCAGTATTCTTGCCTGCAAAGTTCTATGGACAGAGGAGCCTGGCGGGCTACAGTCCATGGGGTCACAAAGAGTTGGACATGACTGAAGTGACTGAGCACACACATCAGAGTCCATCAGGAGACAGAAACCACAGCAGGTATTTTAGTAGTGAAAGTGAGAAAGAAAGTGAAGTCTCTCAGTCGTGTCTGACTCTTTGCGACCCCATGGATTGTAGCCTACCAGGCTCCTCTGTCCATGAGATTTCCCAGGCAATGATGGATAGCCATTCTACTGGAGTGGGTTGCCATTCCCTTCTCCAGGGGATCTTCCCAACCCAGGTCTCCCGCATTGCAGGCAGATGCTTTACTGTCTGAGCTTTAGTAGTAAACTTAATATAAAAAAAAAATGGTTAGCCAGGTATTAGGAAAGAAAAAAGGCAAAGACAGGACATAGGTGCCGTAGAGGTAAGAATTATAGGAAATTCCTGACACTCCCACCTCTGCTGAGGGCATGCTGGCCAATCAGTGCTGGTATCTCTGAGCGAGGAAGGGAGGTGGTGTTGTGTTGGTTCTGGAAATGTTGGAAGCAACTGCTGCTACTGAAACCAGCAGTTGCTGCTAGGATGAATTACAGTGTGGTCATGGGGCTTACCTGGTGGCTCAGACGGTAAAGAATCTGCCTGCAGTGTGGGAGACCCAGGTTCCATCCCTGGGTTGGGAGGATCCCCTGGAGAAGGGAATGGCAACCCACTCCAGTAGATCGGCTACCCATCCTTGCCTGGGAAATTCCATGGACAGAGGAGCCTGGTAGGCTACAGTCCATGGGGTTGAGAGAGTGGGACACCATGAGTAACACTTTCACTTCTTCCATGGTCACCCTCAGAAACTGGAAGCAGTCTCCCTCTAGCGCCCCCTATTGGCAGAGCCAAACAGGGAGCCTGCTGGAGAGGGTAGCCTGGTTCCAGAGTGATGCCCCAGCATCACAGAGGGGTTTTGTTGTTCAATCTCTCAGTAGTGTTCAACTCTGCAACCCCATAGACTGCATCACACCAGGCTTCCCCGTCCTTCACCATCTCCTGGAGCTTGCTCAAACTGATGTCCATTGGAGTCATTGATGCCAACCAACCATTCTCATCCTCTGTCATCCCTTTTTCCTCTTGCCTTCAGTCTTTCACAGCATCAGGGTCTTTTCTAATGAGTCAGCTCTTTGTATCAGGTGGCCAAAGTACTGGAGCTTCAGCTTCAGCATCAATCTTCCAATGAATATCCAGGATTGATTTCCTTTAGGATTGACTGGTTTGATCTCCTTGCAGTCCAAGGGGACTCTTGAAAGGTCTTCTCCAACACCACAGTTCAAAAGCATCGATTATTTGGCACTCGGCCTTCTTTATGGTCCAACTTTCACATCCATACATGACTACTGGAAAAACCATAGCTTTGATTATACAGACCTTTGTTAGCAAAGTAATGTCTCTGCTTTTTAATATGCTGTCTAGGTTGGTCATAGCTTTTCTTCTAAGGAGCAAGCGTCTTTTAATTTCATGGCTGCAGTCACCATCTGCAGTGATTTTGGAGCCCAAGAAAATAAAGTCTGTCACTGTTTCCATCGTTTCCCCATCTATTTGCCATAAAGTTATGGGACCGGATGCCATGATCTTAGTTTTCTGAATGCTGAGTTTTGAGCGGAGGAGAGAGAACTAGCACAGGGATTTTAAAAGCCTGTTTGACTAGTGGTTAGGTCGGGGGAGGAGGGGACGATTCATTTCCTGGGGACATCTGGGCAGTTGCCTCAGGAGTCTCCAGCATTACCTTGAACTTAATATTTTTCTCTAGGTCAGGGAAGGGAGCAGCCAAGGACAGCTGACTTGGAACTCCTGTATTATTACTTGGCAGCATGGGCCTATTTTGCGGCGTACATTAGGTGGAGGCAGGAGGAAACATATTCAGATGATCCAAGGAGATAAACCCATTGCAACTTTATTAGATTATATACCGTTTTATGGCCTTGTCACAAAGCTTGTGTAAATTCCCATGTCTGACCCACACCCTGATAATGACCGATATCTTTTAAGCTAGAACACCACAGATGTTTGATTATATCTCACCCTTAACTTGTGAGCCACATGAGTTCATTGTCTATGAGCTGATTTTATAACCTGTGAAGCATGATGTAAATGAGAAGTGGTTTTATTATTTGTATCCTTCCTGGTCCTTAACTGAGTTCCACAGAAGTGATGAATTTTTGTATCCAAGGGAGGATTTCAGAGGAGATAGAGAGAATCAAAAGCAAAGGCTCCGAATTTACAAAATTAACAGCAGTTTTATACTTTTAAGATTTGGTGTTTACAAATTATGGCCCCCCTGACCGTTCTTTTAGAAGCCAGAATTTGGATCCAGGTAAGTTGGGTAAATATCTCAGTAGAGAGCTCTGGTCCACGAATTGCCACTTGTAAAGCAGCCGTGGCTGGGGCTCCACAGTGCTCCAGTGGTTACGAATCTGCATTTCTAGTTCAGGGGCTCGGGTTGGATCCCGGATCGGGGAACTACGATCCCACCTGCTCTGCAGTGTGGCCAAAATAAATAAATAAATAAATAAAATAAAAATAGAATAAAACAGCAGTGACTGACTTGGACCATGTATTTGGAAGTTTCCAATAATAGACTTTTTTTTTTCAGAATCCATTTATATTAATTGAATGGAATTTATTTATAGTTTGGTACCATGAACTGGATAAAAGCTCATAGCATACCAATCTTGCATGGTAGATAACTAAGTTTTAAGGTGTTCCAGGAGTCAATCTAGATCTAGGTAAGGAGTACTGTCATACGAGATGCTGTTACACCAGCCTTTATTATACTTAACCAGTATATTTTGTTTGGATTGTGAATGTGGAAGGCTTATTTCATTCTAATCATTGCCATGTGACCTTTAGATTGTAGTTATCATAAGTGAGAATTTAATCGGTATCTGAATAAATAAATAAATATATATATAAAAAATAACTTTGGGTTTCCCAGATGGTGCTAGTGGTAAAGAACCCGCTGGCCAATGCAGGATATGTAAGAGACGCAGGTTCGATCCCTGAGTTGGGAAGATCTCCTGGAGGAGGGCATGGCAGCCCACTCCAGTATTCTTGCCTGGAGAATTCCATGGACAGAGGAGCCTGGTGGGCTACATAGCCGGCCAGGGGTCGCAAAGAGTTAGATATGACTGAAGCGACTTAGCATAGCACAGCAGAACTTGTAGTCAGTTGCTTTGCCCCTTGGGTGCTGGGTTGAAACCAAGACTATTCCCCTGGGATTGAGTGATGGGTTGATTACTAAATGAATGAATGAATCAGGTAGGTGACCACTTAAACATTTGCTGAGTGTGGCTGATGTGGCAGGAAGGATACCACGCTGTGGAGGTATTTACCTGTATTACCTGTAAATACCTGTATTACAGGTATTTACCTATCTGAGGGAGCTTCTTCTTGCCAAGCGCTGTGCCAAGAATCTGGGGAGACAACAGAGTGAGACCCAGACTGTGCCATCAGGAGCTTAACATCTGCCCTGGAGAGAGAGGCGGGGAAATTCATCCAGCCCACAGACTGAGGGGGTGGGCCCACAGAACAAGACCTAACCCAGTTTCGGGGGCTCAAGGGTACTTGTCCTGAGTCCTAGCATGAGTAGGAGATACTAGACTTGGGGTGGAGGTGAAGGGCAGGGTTATATAACCTAAAAAAAGCCCCGAGGAAGCTCTGTTATCCCAGTGGCCTCCTGAGTTCAAGTCCACTTTTAGAAACTGAACCAAGTGTTAGGCCATGAAGATTAACTCACCCCAATTGGTCAGCATGGGCAGGTGCTGTTACCCAAAAGAGCTTTGAGGTTAACTTAATGCCCTAGGCTGGGTCTGTGCCCGCCAGAGCTCTCCTTGGGAGAGTGGAACTTAATTGGCATTTATTTTCAATGCCCTTATAAAGGGTGACTCCTGGGCCTGCTGAAATGGAAACCATCTGAGCTCCTAAATGACTGGCAGGCAGGGGACCTGAATTGCACTCTCTGCTTTGGTTAATCTAGATGCCCGGCAAGTAGAATGTATTTGGGGCTTTTTTCCAGGATCAAATGTATCAAATGGTGGATGAAATGGGAGAGCTGCCCAGTGAGAGTCAGCCTTAGATGCATGGGAACAGGAATAGCGGTTCCTTCTGTCAACAAGGAGGCTTGTGTGTGTGTGTGTGTGTGTGTGTGTGTGTGTGGAACTAAAGAAATTCAGCTCACTTACTGGTCTGGCTAAACTTCAAAAATGTGTGTTTTTTCCCTTCTCCCAGGAACATTTTGTTCATACTGTTGGTTAAAAGGAGGCAGCTTTCACACAGAAGTACAGCAGGAAGTATTTAAGTTAGATAAAAGGAAGGACTCTTGGCAAAAGGAGTGACTGCGGGACTGGGTTCCCAGGGGGATTATGGAATCTGATTTTTATTCATGGGCTTTCCTATTAAATAACTTAAATAATAAGGGTGGCTAGGCATAAGCCTATGTCACCAGTTTTTAGAGGCCTGTGCTTTGAGATTCAGAGGAAATGAACCCACAGCCCTGAGGTGGCTTTATGGGGGTTGAGCTGGCCTTGGAGTTGGGGTCAGATGTGGGAAGACGAGTAGGGAAGGTGCAGAGTGAAATGGAACAAAGAGATCAGGGCAGGACATCACGAGGGGCAAGTGGGACAGAGAAAGCAGGGTGACCGGCACGTGATTGCTGAAGAGCAGGCATGAGAGGATAATATTAGCAGGTTATGTGAGGGCTGGGTTATAGAAAGCTGGGAAGGTTTGGGCAGGGAATTTATAGATTTTACTCAACAGGGGACTGGGCCTTCCCTGGTGGTTGAGTGGTAAAGAATCTGCCTGCCAATGCAGGAGACTCGAGTTCGACCCCAAGGCTGGGAAGATCTCCTGAAGACAAACGACAACCCACTCCAGTGTTCCTGCCTGAGAAATCCCATGGACAGAGCAGCCTGGCAGGTTACAGTCCATAGGGTCCCAAACAGTTGGACATGACTTAGCAACTAAACAACAAAAATGACAACTAGGGGTCATTTTTTCTCCCCCCAGGTTTTTCAGCAGGAAAAGGAAATGATGGAAATTGTGCTTCAGAGGTCATGGCCTTTTAGAGGTTGAAGGGAACTTGGGGTCACGTAAGGGTTTCTCAAGCTCTAGTGGCATCTGAGTCATTTGGGAGGAGCGGGGGTGGTGTGCTTGTTAAAATTCAGACTCCCAGGCCCTGCTCCTAGAAGCTCTCATTCGGGAGCTCTGGGTGGGGTCGGGAATCTGCAGTTAAACAAAGGCAGTGGTGCTCCTGGTGTCACAGGTGTAAGACCTACACTGGGCGGCCACTGCCAGCCTTCTGGGAGACACCGTCCTAGGCGTCCACGCAAGGAAGCCTCCGGTGAACTCATAGAGAACCACTGAGAAAAGAGCCCTAAAACCTAAAGAGCCCTAAGAGCCCTAAAAGAGCGAAAAAGAGTTCAGGCCCAGAAAGCAAGAAGCTGACTTTTGGTGGCAGCAGGCCAGTAGGAAGTTTCAATCTCCCTTTCTCATGCTCTCCACACACTCCAATCTTGGAGGGCCTTGAAGCACTGATGGGGGGAAGGCCGAAGAAAGAAATGAGAAACAGAACACACCCTCTTTCCTGGACAAACAGATCCTAAGCCCAGAGTCCATTTAACCAGCTCACTATTCTTAAATCAGTACAGCAGCTCTCCAAGGTAATAAGCCCTGCCTTGGAGCATCCGCCTATTTCTTTGGTGTAAATATTCTCCACCACCATGGCCATCTACCAATGTGATGTCAGGAATACAGGGTTAGAAAGAGAAGCTAAAATAAGATCTTGTGAGCTGGCAGGAGCCTAATCCAGTTCATCACTGTTTCTAACCTGAAGTCCTGCCCAAGCTGGGGTGGTGGGAAAGAACTATCTAGAATGAGGAGAGTTGCTAAATAGTATATTGTCCTGAACTGTGCTTTATTGTTTAAAGTGACCATAGGGGAACCTCCCTGTTAGTCCAGGGCTAAGATTGCTGCTCTACCCCAGCCAGGGCCAAGGTTGGCTCCCTGGTCAGGGAACTAGATCTCACATGTGGGAGACAGACATATAAATAAATATAAAAATAGTAAATAAAAATAAAGTGACCATAGGGATTTTGGTAACTACTCAAGTTCTCATCCAATGACTAGGGGAAAACTGAACAAATTTCAGATTGAGGATAGTTTAAGAGGCCAGAGAAATTTACGGTTTGGTTATATCCTAAGGATGGTGACTGTCTTATGGATTACTAGGGGAACTTTTATCTTTAAAACTGGTAAGATACTTTTCCAAAAGAATTACCACGTGGAAATACAAAATTGAAAGGTACATGTGAACTCTCAAACCTGATTGAGAACCACAGATGCGGGATGTTCGGTAGTTGATGAGGTTTGTTTTGGAGATTTTTCTTTACTGTTCCGAAACAGATGTCCGCCAGAGGAAGGCAGCTGTCTCACTGATTGCAAAACAAACAAGTGAAATTGTTCAAAGATACAAAAAATGGTACAGGAAGAACCCCCAAGACGTGCACGAGACCTGCCACATAGGAATACTATGAACGAGCAAACAGACTTGAACGTGCAAAGAGTCGGACACGACTGAGCGACTGAACTGAACTGAACTGAACACACACAGTAGGTTTGCAGCCAGTAGGTTGTGACTTTCCTTCGGCGCCTCATTGCATTTCCGTGGTGTTGGATGTTGACTCCCTCTGAGGGAGCATCCTCCGTGTTAATAAATCTAAGAATCATTTCTATTTCCCCTCTGACGAATGTCACAAGGGAAGCCTTGGGCAGCCTCAATGAAGGGGAGAGCGAAAACCTTCTAAGACCCTTTGGCAGGTGGGGGATGAGGAGGAAGTAAATGAGAACCAGAACCAGCTTTAAGTTGGGCTCCAAAAGTGTCGGGCGCTCGTGCAAACAACTTCTGGGTAGTTGAAGCCGCCTCGAGAACACCAGGACCGCAGCTCTCCCACGCGGGCTTCCTCATCCCGAGGCTGATGGAGGAAGAAAAACTGCACACGGCGAGATGCTGCCGAGACCCGGCGGGGAGACCGCGGGGACCCTCCATCCTTCATGCCTGCTTGCAACGAGGGACTTTCTCCGGTTTTAAAAACTACGTTCACAAGCCACCACCTTGCACTTTCAACGGCACAAATAGACCTGGAATGTTCCAGGCAGCCCCGTGTCCTGTATCTTGAGAGGGGAAATTTCTGGGACGGGATGGGGCCTGAGTGCGGCCCTGCACGGCGCGGAGGGGAGAAGGGCAGACCCCCGGGTGCCGGGGACACTCGGGCTCGGCGGGCCAGGGGACGCAGCTCCGGCGCTTCCCCGGGCGCGCGGGCATGCCCGGAGCTCGGCGAGCAGGGCCAGAGGGCGGGCGGCACCAAGGCGCGTCGGCGGCGCTCCGGACGGCTGCCTCGCAGGGGCCCCGGCGTCCAGCACACGCCGGCCTCTGTGGAAGCGATTTTACGTCTTCACCCAAAGCAGTGCCAGCCTTCTGGTACTCTGCCGGCTTCTCCTGAGGAATTATGAATAATGACTCATCAATCTAGAATCTACACAGGCGAAGACGCGGTGTCTAGAATCAGGAGACCGGATGAGATCATAAAGGACGCGAACGTGCACAGAAGAGATCCGAGCGCCGAGGGCTGGGGCGCCGGCCGTAAAGCAGCTCCGCATGCGCAGAAACAGATCTGCCAGCGGATGTCGGAAGGGGCGGGGCGGGAGGAAGCTGAGACTGAAGACTCAATTTGTCTAGGTTTGCACCAATACTCGTCGTCTCCCACATGGTCTAGCGGTTAGGATTCCTGGTTTTCACCCAGGCGGCCCGGGTTCGACTCCCGGTGTGGGAACGCCACCACCTTTTTGGACAGAAAACGAAAATAATTCAAACACCCCTAACCTAGGGGAACACTGGTGTTTTTAGAAAGAGCTATAACCCCATTTCAGAGCACCCAGAGGAAATTGAAGCTGAAGAGAATCGAGGTCTACCCTAGAGTGAATGGTCGTACAGCCCACTCAAAGCCGGTCGACCGGCAGGAGCAAACGGAAAGGAAGTAACTCGAAAGAGTGCCAAGTTTGCTTTTGAAATAAGTCTTTAAATCCGAGGAGCAGGGAGTCAGCCGGTCCTATGCTAAGATAGATCTTTCAGTTGGTTTTCCTGCGTAATTTCTCCTTGTACCGTGAATATGGAACACATGATCAAAAAGTGCTCTTCTTTGGAAAAAAAAAAAGACAAGACACATTGTAAGACATTATAGGCTTTTAAGTTGCCTAAAGCCATTCCTTTGAGAAGGACAGCAGGATTTTCAGAAAAGTCACATTATTGAGGGCACAGTAGTTCAGAGTACAGTCTACTGTGTTTTGTGATTCAAAAGCTCACTGAAGCAGTTATCGTGGGGGGGAGAAGGGGAGGAAGGAAAATAGAAAATTATATTATTACACATATTGAGGAGTGAGGCAATGGCAAAAAATAACACTTTCTTCTCACGCCCTGTTTGACACATTCTGTTGTAAAAAACTTCAGGAATTCATGATACACTCAATAAGCTCTCTAGAGTTAGAAATGTTAGTACTGATGTGTGACAAGACAGTTTCCAACTGTTACCCAAATAAGTGCATCTTCTGCTGTAATCGTTTATCTTGCTTGCTTCTCCAAACATTTGCTGCTAGGAAAAACCTCCAGGCATTTAGAAGCCACACTTCTGTCCCACTGGTGTTGAACTCTTTGAAGCTTCCCCAATTTGTTCTTAGACTACCATTAACCCTGAGAAACGACTGTGAAAAAGACTTGGCATCCACATAACTTTGTTTGAGATTTGCTCTCTTTTTAAAGTCCTTTGGGATTTTAAGGGGACACAAAAATATCACTTTCAATGAGAAACATACTAGGCTAAATATATGCTTATTCAAAATTTCTAATAAAAAGCCTGGAGGAGAAATTGATCATCAGCAGGTGAGCTGCATTTATTAAATCGAGTAGGACAGAACAGATAGGAAAATATAAAACCCTGTAACAGTAACAACTATTTATTGAGCACGTTCCATGAACTTGGATAAATGTTTTATATACTTTTTTCAATTTAATCCTTATTTTGTTATCAGATAATATTATTATGTCTGTATCAACCAGGGGCCCAGTAGGAAACTGATGACATTCTTAACAGAGTTTAATAAAGGGACTAATGTTTTGTTGAGGTTCTAGAAAAGCAACAAGGAATAATGCCGTCTCCAGGGCTCCTCAATCTAAAATGAGCAAGGGGAGGGAGGATGGCTGCCAAGGAGGAGCTGTGGTTTCTGTTTGTCTTAAAACTTGCTTTCTTATGGCAAGTGAATTCCATTCACATGAAGACTGTTAAATCCACTCATCCCATGAATCATTCATTTTCCATAAAATAGATCTGTGGCCTCACAGATTTGACAAAAGCATCCTTTGGATGAATATGATACTTAAGAGACACAGAGCATAGTAGATGCCTCTATAAACATGTACTTAATTAAATGAAAACAGCTTAACTTTGTGGGGAAATATTTGCTTGAGTTTTATTTGCCATTTTTATAACTTTGTATTTTTTGCAAAATATTTTGCCATAGTTTTCATTAATCATCTTCCTTATTAGTCTTTATATTCATAGACTATTGTGAGCTACAAATGCCCTTTGCAATCATTTAATGGAGCCTTTCATTTTACCCATGAAGCACTGGGTCCTGGATCTTATGCTTCGAATTCCCCAGGTTTGGTTTTTAATTTATCTTTAAAATATTTATTGATTAAAAAACAAAATATTTATTTACTTATGGCTGCACTGGGTCTTCCCTGACGCGCACAAGGTTTCTCCAGTTGAGGTGGGCGGACTTCTCATTGCAATAGCTTCTCTTGTCGCAGAGAAGGGGCTCTAGATGTGCGGGCTTCAGTAGGTGCAGCGTGAGGGCTCAGAAGTTGTGGCTCATGGGCTCAGATATTTGCGGCGCAGGGGCTCAGTTGTTTCCTGGTATGCCAGGGTCCGCCCCGGCTGATCCAGGGTATTTGAAGGAGAGACGGCGTAGGCGAGGATCAGGAAACAACTGCTTAATTAAACGTTAATTAAGGATATAAAGAGTAATAGAATGAGGATAGCTCAGTAGGAAAATTCAGTGGAGAAAAGAGGCTGAGTAGCTTGGTTTACACGGGAGACCAATAAAACTTCAAGACAAGAAGTTTGCACCACTTAGGTAGGCTGCAGGCATCCTTCCGTTCTCCCGAAGGAGAGGAGACACTGAGGCCTCCCCGGTCGTATCTTAGAAGCCCAGGCATAATTAGTAAGCATGGTGGGTTCCGCGCTCCAGATGGAGACTCAGCCAGAGTAAGAGAGAGCGCGACATGGGGAGACCAAGTTTCGGTGAACAAGGCTCGCACTTTATTTTCCAAAGTAGTTTTTATACCTTAAGTTAAGCATAGAGGATAATGGGGGAAGGGGTAGAGTCATGCAAGGACAGCAGTTCCTGATCCTAATCGAAGCCAGACTGTCAAACTTATCATATGCAAAAGTTCAGGTGATTTACATCATCTTCTGGCCAGGAGGCCTGTTAACTTTTTAAGAAACTTATTTTTCTCTAAAGGTGATTATTCCAAAGTCAGGAGCCACCCTCCAAAAGCATTAGATAAAGTTGCATTCCTATAGGGCAAAGGTGTGGTGGGCTCAATCAAGAAAAGAATTAACTCAAGGGTCCAAGGTTACAAACATTAAAGCTACTACTTACACCAATTATATTAATCAATACACTGCCAGGGACACAGCAGGTAAGGGATATGGAGACTTAGCAGCAAATATTGGCCCAACAAGTGAAAAACCCTTCACCAATACAATTTCTAATCAATCTTTTAACTGCTCAAAGGACTCTGTATTTAGACAGTTTAGAACCTCTCATGCCTCTCACAGTTGGGAGGCTCTGAGCAATCACATGTGGCCGGAAAAACCTATTCAGGCAGGCTAGAGGATTTCCAAAGGAGTTTGTAGGTTGAAACACTGTCACACCCAGGAATTATTAACTGGAGCTGTAAGCTAACTCTTTTTTCAGAGAGAGGTATTGGGGGACAGCCCCCCGTAAAGTCAGAGGTGTAGGTGAAAGCACAAAGCAGAAAGTAGGCAGACTCTGGTTTTGGGGGTAGATGCTCGAGAATTTCCAGGGGGACTTCTGAGGCTCGATCCCGCCTTTGCGTATGCCGAGCCTCCTTCCTCATGACCTTTGTCATGGGTGGAGCTCCTCAAGCTGGCTCCCGGCAGTGATAGAATTCTAGTTGAGCAGTGATAGAATTCTAGTTGAGCTATTCCAGATCCTGAAAGATGATGCTGTGGAAAGTGCTGCACTCAATATGCAATATGCCGGCTCCCGGCACTGGCATGTGGGATATTCCCTGACTGTGGATCGAACCTATGTCCTCTGCATTGGCAGGCAGATTCTTAACCCCTGCTCCAGCAGGGAAGTCCTGGGTTTGGATTTTTAGATTATGTATCTCCCTAAATTGAATCTTTCATGGTGTCCTAGACAGACACCACTCCCTCTTGCACCACTGGGTGCAGAGAAGATAAATTTGAAGAATTTGGTTGTATCTTGCTTTTGGTACAGCTGCAACAACACAGTTGTAACATCTTTCTGTTTGAAGTTTTGAGTTATTAAATTTTTTCAATTCACCATATAAACATTTCTAGAGAGTGATGATCTTTGGGACATTTGAATTAGTTGTAGGTTCTCAGTATATGGTCATAAATTTGGGGGGAGTCTGCACAGATATCACTTTATGCCTACTCACATACATAGAGTCACATAGAGTCACATAGATTTGTATGAATGTTCCCTCAGAAATATATGTTACACATAACAAATGTCCTAACGGATTGCAACATTAACACTTCATATTAATGCAGGAAAAGGAAGGCAAATGTGAATTTTAACTTACCCACGTTGTAAAATTGGAAAAACACTGAATACTTGGAAAATCACCGGAACAAATGATCAAAAAATCAATTTGCAAACACCTAGAAGACCACAGGGAACTGGGTAATCATCCCGCACAGTTTTGTGAAAAACAAAGCTGATCAGATGAATCTAATTTCCTCTTGTCACAGAGTGACAGGCATGGTGGACGGAGGAGCAGTCAAGATAATCTATCCTGATTTAAGAAACCTTGGCATGTTGTACTGTGTTGTACTCATGAAGAAAATGTAGGTAAAACTACTGCTGTCTGGCAGGGACACATTCAAGCTGAAGTTTGGGGCTCAGCTTCATCTATATAGGCAGCTTACCCTCATTCTATGCAGCAATGACTCTATCCTCCTTCCTGAATCTTTTCTGCCTGGATTCCATTAAAAAAAAAAAAAAAGTGTTAATTCAGATTTTCTGTGCAAATGACATCATCTCTCTGTTCCTCAGTTTCCTAGATGGTAAAATTGGGGGTAATAATCAGATCTATTTTATAGGGTTGTGAAGATTAGACGAGATAATGCATATAAAGGGCTCGGTCCAGTTTGGGGCCAATGACCACTGGTTACCATCACCACCATCATCAGTCATCGTTATCGTGTTTAGTTCCTCTTTCTCTACTTCTAATCACAATGTTAAGTCTCATCTTTTCTACCTCTTCAGTGATGCCAAGGTATGTTCTTATCTATTTCTCCTGCCACTGTGCTGGGCAGATCGTCTTGTTCCCTGCGCTGTTAAATAAGCACCAAGTTGGTTTCTTTGACCCCCTATCTCATCCAACTTTTCTATCTCACATCCTACTGTGCATTGCAGCACAGTGCTGAGGGTGCTGCTCCTCTGCACATTGGGGCTTTGACCTGCTGTGTGCTCCCAACCTACCTTTACAACCTAAATCCTACCACTTCTCTCCGTGCATCCCAGTTTCCAGTTAACTTCTCAGTGAACACTGTATCTGGCTTTTGCTCAACATTTCCTCTGCTGAGATGTTCTTGTGCCTTTTCCCTAAATATCTGCATCTTATCCATCCTTTAAGGCTTAATTCTAATGTCCTGCCCCTTGCGGAGCACCCCTTACCTCTCCTGCTGGGAGACTCCTGATGGGAATGTGTTCTCATTCCCCTTAGCATCTTATGTATCTCTCTTCTGATATTAATTCCTTTCTGACTTCAGGTCTTAGCTTAGATGTCATTTTTTCCCTAAGTCTCTGCTGCTTCACTGGCAGTGGGGGAGATGCTTTGCTCTGCATGTTTATCTCTCAAAGCCCTGGCCACGCACCCCTCTAGAGCGCATGCTCCAAGACCAGTGCCCTGCAAGCAGTAAATACTTAATAAACATGTGTAGAGGGAATGTGTGAGCCAGACAAGAACTGTATTGTCTCAAGGAACATCTTAGGTTCCAAGTTACAGAATACCACTGGCCGAAGAGAGAATGATTGGGTTATGTAACCAAACTGTGGGAAGTGGGGTGGTGTGGTTGGCCTCAGGGACAACAAGAACCAGTGTTCCCTCTCTCTGTCTCTCTGGGTGTCAGATTTATTCCACCTATTAGGGACCAGCTATTTCCACATGGCAGGGATCTGGGCACCACCAGCTCCATATTCATTTCTCACAGCTCCTCCAACTAAGAGGGAAGCTCTTGGTTTTCTTAGTTTTTGTTGGAAAGTGCTGGGGAGGAGTGTGGCCTTCCCTGGGCTGTGTATCCTCCTGATGATTGATGTGCATAGGGTATTGTGATTGGCAGCCTTCCCAGGTGGCTCAAAGGGTAAAGAATCTGCCTGAAATGCAGAAGATTCTGGTTCGATCCCTGGATCGGGAAGATCCCCTGGAGAAGGGAATGGCTATCCACTCCAGTATCCTTGCCATGACGGAGGAGCCTGATGGCCTAGTCCACAGGGTCGCAAAGATTAGGACACGACTGAGTGACGAACACTTTCATTAGAACCACATGGTGGAGAGGAAGGACAAACAGGGACTAAAATTAAGCCAGAGAGGGACTTTCCTGGCGGTCCAGTGGTTAAGATTCTGTACTTCCAACGCAGGAGACATGGGTTCGATCCCTGCTCAGGGAGTTAGGATACCACCTGCCACATGGCCAAAAATGAGTTAATTAAAAAAAGAGACAGAGACAAAGCTACGATAAAAAATTAAGCCAGAGAAATTAAACACTGGTGATGGCTGTATAACTTTGTGGATACACTAAAACCCACAAATGTAAAGGCTGGTTTTTATGGTATATGAATTATATATCAATTAAAGAAGAAAACAGAAAAGAATTAAGCCAGAGATAAAATTCTGTTGGCAAAATGAGCACTTTTAATTCCTTTTACTTGAGCTACTCATTTATTCAGCAAATATTTGTGGGCATCTATTATGGCCCAGTACTTTGGCCACCTCATGCAAAGAGTTGACTCATTGGAAAAGACTCTGATGCTGGGAAGGATTGGGGGCAGGAGGAAAAGGGGACGACAGAGGATGAGATGGCTGGATGGCATCACCGACTTGATGGATGTGAGTTTGAATGAACTCCGGGAGTTGGTGATGGACAGGGAGGCCTGGCGTGCTGCAATTCATGGGGTTGCAAAGAGTCAGACAAGACTGAGCGACTGAACTAATTATGGCCCAGCACCCATTTAGATTTACATGTTAGTTGTGGAAGCTTCCAAACACACAAACACATGAACAGGGTTAGAAGTCTGGGTTTAATTCTAAATGTGATGGGAAACTTCTGGAGGCTTACACACAGAGTGGGTTCCACCCCCCAGGATGAGACTTTCTGGATTTGAGGGGCTTCGAGAATCTTCTGGCCAGTTTCTCTGTTTGTGGTCAACATCAACCATACCTTTATGGAAAGATGAGAAATGTTTAACAGGTCTTTGAAATGGCTTATATCACCTCATTTTCAGAACCGGGCAACTTTGTCATAAAGTGTCCTTGTGGACCAACCTGGATCGCATTATACTTTGTTTTCAGCCCATTTGCCTGTGAGCCAAACTGCAAAGTTTGGAGGCACAGTCGTCAAGACTACCCTCACTGTGGACACTGTCGTCAGGTTTGGGGCCTTGCCAAAACCACTCTCAGGTTTGATGATGTGCTAGAAGGACCCACGGAACTCAGGGAAAGCTGCAGCACTCACAGTTGTGCTGTGTTACAGGAAAAGGGGACAGACTGAAATCAGCCAACGGGAGAGACAGGGCAGTCTGGGCCAGCTTTCTGGTGTCCTCTCTCCCCATGGAGTCAGGATGGACTGCGTCCTCCCCCAAGTACTGATGTGTGACTCTATGCATGGAATATTGCCAATCAGGGGTGCTCACCTCAGTTTTTGTTGGGGCTTCATTATATAGACATGATGGATGGGTTGATCTCCCATGTGGTTAAACTCACTCTCTAGGCTCCTTGATAACATGTGACCCAAAGCCCCCGTCCTAAATCCCATGGTTGGGCTTTCTGGCTCGGCCAACTCCCTAAAGCCATCAGGTGTGGCCCGCCCTTGCCCTAAACAAAGACCCTCTTATCAGGTCCCTCCGTCCTAAGTCGCTTCAGTCATGTCCGACTCTTTGCGACTCTATGGACTGTAGCCTGCCAGGCTCCTCTGTCCATGGGATTCTCAAGGCAAGAATGCTGGAGTGGATTGCCATTTCTTTCTCCAGGGGATCTTCCAACCTCTGGGATTGAACACGCATCTTTTACATCTCCTGCAGTGGCAGGCAGCTTCTTTACCACTAGCTCCACCTCGAGACAAAGATTGCTTTCCAGAAGTCAAGGGCAAAGGTCAGGTATCTCTTTTGTTGTTATTCAGTCGTTCAGTTGGGTCCAACTCTTGGCAACCCCATGGACTGTGGCACTCCAGGCTTCCCTGTCCTTCACTATCTCCTGGAGTTTGCTCAAACTCATGTCCACTGAGTCAATCTTTCCTAGCATCAGGGTCTTTTCCAGTGAGTTTGACTCTTCGAATCAGGTGGCCAAAGTATTGGAGCTTCAGCATCACTCCTGCCATGAATATTCAGGGCTGATTTCCTTTCAGAAATCTCTTTGGGCAAGGCCAAATTCTTTACTATGAACCATTTTTTTCCTAGTTTTCTCCTCAATGGAAATGGAGGAGACAGGATTGGTTATGGCCATAAACTGTTTGCCAAAATGTAGGTAAGTGATCAGGGCACCAGCTCATGATAACTCTGCTTTCTCTATCTTTTTTCACAATTTCCTAAGGGTAATTTTCCTATGCTCAGAAGGTAAAGAAACTGCCTGCAATGTGGAAGACCTGGGTTCAATCCCTGGGTTGGGAAGATCCCCCGGAGAAGAAAGGGCATGGCAACCCACTCCAGTATTCTTGGCTGGAGAATTCCATGGACAGAGGAGCCTGGCGGGCTGCAGTCCACAGGGTTGCAGAGTTGGACACGACTGAGCAACTAACATGAGGGGAAATTCCACACCAAGAGGTGAGGAGGGGCTTTGGGGAGTAGCAGGTTTTCTCTGAGGCATACATTGTTTGTCTGGCCGCCTCACCTCATGCTCTGATCTTAAAATGAAAACAATGCCCCCTTGGGGAGTGTCTGATGCTGGGCGTTTCTGTCTCATCAGAACCACAGTGAGTCTGAGGGGTGTCACCTGCATTAGAATTTCCACTGGAAGCTCAAAAGCAAAACTGCATTCTCGTGCAGAAAATGGAGGTCTGTTAGGGTTCTGTCTGGAGCCTGCAGTGTCTGACAGTGGAGCTGGGGTGCTCACCTGGCTATTATCAAGGGACCCCACCCCCTCCCTTCAGTGGGTTTGAGCTATGTTTGCCCAACACCTAGAGCAGTCTGGTGGCATCATTGCCTTTGACCCTGACTCACTCACGTATAAACTTAAGTGAAATGGAGTATTTCCTGCCATATCAATAAACAAGGATGTCACAGTCATTAGGGATACCGGCCCTCCAAATGTGGATTTCTGAGCCTAGGAAGAACAATGTCTGTTATCTGGCAGCCACTGCACTGCTGCCACTCCCTACCATGAGCGATGAAGTAAGGATGTGAAAAATCAAATTGCAGGATGATTGCAGTAAGCCAAGATTTTTGTGCCGTCCCATACACAGAAAAGCGCTAAATTCCTTGAGATATCTGGTTTTCCTTCATTAATAATAATCTTCCGATGTTCAGACTACCTGCCCCTGGCTGCAAACTTGTGTATAATCTGACTCCTCCCACCCCCAACCCCATCCCCAGACTAGTTCTCCCAGGATCACTTGAGATGCTGTCTCCCAGGCTTGAAGTCCTAAAAATTCTCACCGAAAAGAACATAACTGTCAGCTTCCGGGTTGTGACTATTTTTTTTTTTTTAAGTTGACACTTCGAACGTCTATTTGCCAAAGGCAGAGAGCTCCATCATTTATTTCTTGCCTCTGGGTAACTCTGTTCGGTGCTGTTTTCCATTCTAGGCTCAGTACAGAAGTTTGGGGCTGCAGGGAGGGTTCAGAGGAAGGCAGGAGATTTCATAAGCATCAGTGTGTTCATTGAGTCTGAGGTGGGCACAGTGAAGCTGCCAGTTATCAGAAGCTGGAGTAATTTTCCATCACCGGGGCTCATTAATGTCCTGGGATTGGAGTTAATGGATTCAGGGGCATTGAAGAGAGTGGCGCATTAAGGGGAGTGAAGCAGGAATAATCAGAATTTGGCAACAGCTCAGCGGTGAGGTGTGAAGGGCAGGGGTGATTTGCTGACAACCCTAAGATGATAAGCATCCCAGGAGAGACCGAGAAGTGGGGCAGAGAGAATGAGATTTGTCTCCTCTCACAAATTTGAGGCACTGCGGGGACGTCTGAATGGAAGAAACAGCTCAGGCAAGTCAGGTTGGAACACCTATGAAAGCAGACACCTCGGGGGGCAATTATCGTGGTCAGGCAAACAGGAGGCTAGGAGGCTTTCTAATGAATGGTGCCTGGCTGTTGCAAGCAGCGGTGTGGTGGAGCGTGTGTGTGTGTGCTGGGGAAGAAGTGAGAGATGCTGTCGTGTATCTGGAGATATGTACACTTTTGTACATCAACCTCTAGCCTGCAGGGACACATTGCTCAAGAGCACCAAGGGAGCCCCGCACAGCTCACAGGGCCTCCAGTCCCACTGCAGTCATCGTAAACTCTGGTAGCTTTCTGGCAGATGGCAGTAAAGGGTCTTGAGAAAGGTGTGAATTTTCCAATTTGAGCAAAGGTACTATGTATGCTTCCAGGGGCTCTGGGGTGTTTGTCAGCCTTCTTTTTTTCTGACTGCACCAAGTGGCTTGTGGGATCTTTGTTCCCTGACCAGGGTTCAAACCCATGCCCCCTGCGTTGGCAGCACAGAGTCTTAACCACTCGACCACCAGGGAAGTCCCCCCACCCTTTTTTATTCTTTGTGACCCCATGGACTGTAGCCCATCAGGCTCCTCCATCCATGGGATTCTCTAGGCAAGAATCCTGGAGTGGGTTGCCACTTCCTTCTCCAGGGGATCTTCCTCACCCAGAGATTGAACCCATGTCTCTTGCATTGCCTGCATTGGCAGGCAGATTCTTTACCACTGGTGCCATGTGGGAAGCCTTTTTAAATTAAAATAAATAAAGCCTGCAGAATTTCTAATCCCTTCTGATCTTGTTACATGATGTGAAGAATCAAAGACCCTGAACTACTATTTTATAAAGTGGGCACTGTAATGTTGGCATGGTGTTTCTTGTACATGTTTTGTGTGTGATTGTGGGACATGCTGGAAAGTTGAGTTGGTACAGATTTCATGGAAAACTTTTTAGCATGCAATACACATCAAGAGTCATAAATATGTTTCTTCCTTTTATCTGCTTATTATACTTTTAGAAGATCCCCTGGAGAAGGAAATGGCAACGCACTCCAGTACTCTTACCTGGAGAATCCCATGGAGGGAGGAGCCTGGTAGGCTACAGTCTATGGGGTCGCAAAGAGTTGGACATGACTTCACTTTCACTTTCACTTTTCACTTTCATACTTTTAGAAATCTACATCCAGGGAAGAATCAGAGAAGAGCAAAGATACAGACTGGTGAACAAGGATGCTTTTTTTTTCCTTATAGCATCATCTATCATTAAAAAAAATACTTGAAACAATAAAAAAAAGTCCTGTAATAGAATGAATGAACAAATGGTATGCCCATCTGGTGCAATATTGTACAGCTGATTATTTACAGCCAATATTATCTAATGACATGGAAAGAAGCAGAATCCCAAACTCTATGTATACTTTGAGTCCAACTTTGTCTAGAAGGCAATACACACATACCTAAAAACAGGAAGGAAATACCAAACATTAACAGAGGCTATTTCTGGATGGCACAGTTACATTTAATTTTTTTCCTTTTATTTATTTCAATTCCCCAAATTGTTTTTGAAATGCATATATGATTGCTTTCGTAGTCAGGAGCTTTTCCCCAAAGTAATACCATACAGTTTGGGAGTCTGGGTTGAGTGCCATGAGATACCCCATGGTAAGCTCTCACCAACCCCCAGCACAAGGGCATTTCAGAGCCATCCAACACTTTGTGGGTCTCTACTTGGTGCTCTTACCCTTTAGACGGGGGTCCTGGGCTGCCCCTGCAGTGGGCAATGCTGGCATTGAGGGACAAGGCTTCAAGCCCACTAAGGACCCCTTCGGGCTCTCATCCAGGCTGACGTGGGTGGTCCACCTTCTCATCAGAAAACGAAATCTGAATGCCCAGGGTCTTATGCGGGAAATGCCATTTTAGCTGCAAGTGCCTTCCCTGGGCCTGCCAAGCAGGCGATGCAAGAGTTCTGTGGGTGGGGAAGGGTTCGCTCTGTGGGTGGGGAAGATCCCCTGAAGTAGGAAATGGCAATCCACTCCAGTTTTCTTGCCTGGAAAATTCCTTGGACAGAGGAACTTGGCAGGATACGTCCATGGGGTCGCACTTGACATTCTTTTAGGAAACCAGGATTGAACCATTCACTGACAGCTTTTTGCAAGCACTGAAAGATTTTAAAGCACAAACCTAGATCTCATTAGTCTTCTCCATCTGGTAACTTTCCTCCTGACAGAGTGCTCCCTTTCCTTACTGCTCTTTTGCAAATGAAAATCAGAGTGGCTTAAAAAAAATTATTTTCAGGTGGATTTTTGATCCATTGCGTGTAGAAATCCCTGAGATACTTATCAAAATGAAATTCTATATCAAGAATCGCAAAAATTGGAATTCTTATTTGAGGGTTAGCAGAAAAAAATGGGTAATTTCACAAGGTAGGGAGAGGCCAATGTCAGATAGAACAAATTAAAATAGCAAAAAGAGAAAATTGAATTCATTTCTATTAGGCTCAATAATCATGAAAGCATAATAACTTGGATATTTAGAGTGAGCTCTCTATCTTTTAAACATGCTCTTTTTTTTTAATGGATTAAAAAAAAATTATTTATTCAGTTGTGCCAGGCGTTAGTTGTGGATCTAAGCCGTGATTCCCGCTCTGGATCTTCCGTCTTTGTTGTGGCACGCAGGATCTTTCATTGCGGCAGGCGAACTCTTAGCTGTGGCCTGTGCGTTCTAGTTCCCCAACCAGGGATAGAACCCAGGCCCCCTGTACTGGTAGCTTAGAGTCTTAGCTACTGGATCACCAGGGAAGTCCCTTAAACATGATCTTTTGAGGGAACAAAACATTGACATGTATATGTAGAAAGTCATTCGGCTTCCAAGAAAGTTAGACCCCAAAAGTTCGTAACTCTCCAGTCTCCAAGGACTCTTGTCCTCAGGCTGAGACCCCAAAGAGCAGAGACCTAGAGGAAGGGGAACGTAGCGCGTGTGACTATAGCTCTCATCTCAGGTAAACAACTGTTAACATTCAAATGTTCTGCAGCTTCCTGTGTGTATGCAATTATTTCAAAATAGAAAGTTAAAAGAAATTAAGTGAGAACGAGAAACATTAGAAGCCTAAGGAGTGTAGCTTCATTATAGTAACTTTTGCCACCATCCCTAGGAATATGACATAAAGGTAAAGTTAGATGCTGGTAAGTGGAGGGTAACTGGCTTGGGGGTAAGGGGTACACAGGATGCAGGGAGACTAGAAGAAACGAGTTAGGGTCCCACTGTTCCACCACCACTACAGGACAGAGGGGCAGGAGTTGAATTTCTGTGAAAATTTTGGGAAAAGTGTTAGTCTCTAGTCATATCTGACTCTCTGCGACCCCATGGACTGTAGCCATCCAGGCTTCTCTGTCCATGGGATTCTCTAGGTAAGAATATTGGAGTGGTTTGCCATTTCCTTCTCCAAGGAACCTTCCCGACCCAGGGATGGAACCTGGGCCTTCTTCATTAAGGGCAGTTTCTTTACCATCTGAGCTACCAGGGAAGCCCTGGTATTATGGGATGGAATATTATGGGAGGGGGGTATGTGAGTGTTTTGGGGGGAGGGGTAATGCTAGAGTTGGTTGTGTGGGTTTTGGGTTTGGTTTGGTTTTGGTTGGGTTGTTTACATTTAGATGACTGGGTGCAGACACGCGTCTCTGGCATTGCTGTTGAATTCCAGTGTAGACACACAAGGTCTTCTGTCCTTTTCTCACCACCAGCTGCTAGCTTGTTCCACCCAGGGCTGAGTTAGGTCAAACAAGTTCAACAATTCCTGGAGATGTTCTGAGGGATCAAGTGTGCAGCCAATGTAAGATTCTTTTTTCAGTTGGTGTCATGGATTCATTCTCCAACTTCTGCTTGAGCCACAAGCCACTGGTGGATAAAATGATCTCAGTGACTGGATGTGGTGCCCACGGGGTGCTCTTCCTTCACTGGTTCTGTTCGCCCTGGAAGCTGAAGCTAGACCCAACCTTTTCTGGCAAGATCCCCAACTGGCCTATATTTTTAAAAAGCCAGCAGGTCTGGTCAGAAAACCTTGGCTGCTTCCATGACACTTTTTCAGCACAGAAACTGGTTCCATGCACTTAGCGGTTGCCCAGCACACAGCTCTGAATGGAGCTCTTCCCCAGTCCTTCCCACTGGCAGCCGGAGCTCGCATTCCTTTTCTGGCAAGGATGCCCTGCACGACTGCCTGTACCCAGAGAGCTGGCTCCGCTCCCTAGCAATTCCACAAGGCTCCCGCTCTGTGATGGTAAACATGGAGCAGCCTAAACTTTCCCAAAGCGCTGGGATCGAAAACAGAAAGTACCTGGGGCCCCGATGACAAGCAACAGAGTCCCCCCTGCCGCTCAGCAGAGAGCTTTTAGAATGTAGAATAAATCTGGCACTGAAGGTTTGGTCACAGTGATTGCTTCAATTTGGGGCACGGATATTTCAAATTTCTTCTCAAGGCTTGGGCAACTGCATAAGCTTTCTTTATTTTGTCATCTGTAATCATAGGCAAACAGCTAGTTTTATAGAGGAGTAAAGCTGGGCAGCGAATCAAACAGCCCTGGTGCACAGCTTCAACTTGACATAGACTTGGAACTGATTTTATTGCCAATGTGTGATATCTGGGGGAAATTCTGTATTTTCTTCAACTTACAATTCTTTATCTGAAAACCGATAGAAAATGCAGTGCCTGTGTGATAAGGTCAGTGAAAGAATAAGCAAATAAACGAATACAAAGGCACCCACTAAGCACTCCAAAATCTTCCTCCTACCTTCTCTCCTGCTCTCCATCCCCTTTTTCCATCTCTAGAGTGGTAATTTTCAAACTAGTTTAATGTCTGGAACTTCCTTTTTTTTTTTTTTTGGCTTCCCTGCGCTGCATGCAGGATCTTAGTTACCCAACCAGGATGGAACCTGTGGCCCCTGCAGCGGGCATGTGAAGTCCTAACCACTGGACTGCCAGGGGGTTCCCATGTCTGGAACTTTAAAAGCATTTAAATGTATATGTATGTAGAAGCCAGGCATAGAAAATAGATAAAACCCCCAAGCTGCTACAGAAGTACCTGACTGGTCCTGTCTTTCCTCAGAAGTTTCTTGCAATTTAATCCTTGGGGATGGCCTTTCTCCTTTACTGGGAGACCCAGGGGGGAGTTGTTATTCAGTCACTAAGTTATGTCCGACTCTTTGTGACTCCGTGATCTGCAGCACACCAGGTTTCCCTGTCCTTCACCATCTCCTGGAGTTTGCTAAAACTCATGTCCATTGAGTTGGTGATGGCATCCAACCATCTCATCCACTGTCACCCCCTTCTCCTCTTGCTCTCAATCTTTCCCAGCATCAGAGTCTTTTCCAGTGAGTTGGTTCTTCCCATTAGGTGGCCAAAGTATTGGAACTTCAGCTTCAGCATCAGTCCTTCCAAAGAATATCCAGGATTGATTTTCTTTAGGATTGACTGGTTTGATCTCCTTGCTGTCCCAGGGACTCTCAAGAGTCTTCTCCAACACCACAGTTCAAAAGCATCAATTCTTTAGTGCTCAGTCTTCTTTATGGTCCAACTCTCATATCCCTACATGCCTACTGGAAAACTATAGCTTTGACTATACAGATGTATGTCAGCAAAGTGATGTCTCTGCTTTTTAATATGCTGTCTAGGTTTGTCACAGCTTTTCTTCCAAGAAGCAAGAGTCTTTTAATTTCGCAGTTGCAGTCACCATCCACAGTGACTTTGGAGCCCAAGAAAATAAAGTCTGTCCTTGTTTCCATTACAGGGACAGAGTCGGATCACTGGTCCCTGCGATGCCCACCCTGCCTCCCCTGACCCTTTCTACAGTCTCCTCCCCTTCCTTAGATTCAGGCATCTGAAAACTTCCTAGGGAGGGCTCCATTGTGTTCTGGGTTAAAATTCATGCATTTGGGGTTTGAATTCTTTCCGCTTTGGTGTTTGCTCTGATGAACTCTCTATCTGGAGAGGAGGCACCGCTGGCTGACCAAGGGCATTCAGCAAGGCCGAGACTTTATTGGTTCAGCTGCAGGGAGAGCTGTGTGAGCTCCAGTTTAGTGCCCAGGTAGCAGAAAGCAAGGAGGTGCTCAGTGAGCACAACTCTTTACTTGGGTTTGAGTGTTTATCTGATTTGTCGTTTGCCATTTGCACACATGCTCAGTCGTGTTAGATCTTCACGACTCCATAGACTGTAACCCACCAGGTTCCTCTGTCCATGGGATTCCCCAGGCAAGAATACTAGAGTGGGTTGCCATTTCCTTCTCCAGCGGATCTTCCCCCCCCCCAAGGGATGGAACCCACATCTCTGGCATCGCCTGTACTGGCAGGTAAATTCTTTACCACTGGCGCCACCTGGGAAGTCAGTACCCGAACTGTATTGGCACCTAGAAAGGGCTGATGGAATTAGGCCCGCTGGTGCAAGATGGGGGCATTAAAGGGTAACTCACAAAACGCTTGGCTGTGACCTGGGGACCTGAGCTCCTGTAGGACCTGCTCTGATGGGTGTGTTTGCGTCCTAAGAGTGAGGTGGTCTCGGCAGGAGACCTGCTTCAGGGGGCCCGCAGCTAAGCAGGTCCCCGCCCACCCAGAGCCCGGAAGTCCTGGTGGGTGCCCCGCCCCATCCCACCCCAGGACCGTGCCCTGTCCCCGCCTCCTTCTCCTATTGGCTCAGGATTTCTTTTCCTGCAGGACCAACCCGGGCCTTTGGAGAAGTGTCCAGGGGCTGGGAAAAGAGCTTCTCCCCTTTATGTGGCTCCGATCATAGATCGCTTGGTCTGAAGGGTGAGGACTGCCTGGAGTCCTGCCCTCAGCCGGGAGTCGGAAAGTACAGTAGTGCTTTCAAGATCTCTGTCATCGGTAAACAGAGCCTTTAAACTCTGGGTCTGGCGTGTTCTTTCTTCTGCTGGGCCGCCTGTGGTTGCCATGGATATGGCTTTGTCTCCGGAGGCCTATAACCAAGGAGGATTTAAATCCTCGTGGGTCAATATTTCCATAAAACCCCCAAAAAAAGGAAAAAGGAAAACTTTCTTGAACAGCTCTAACATACCCTTAAAGCATATGACCAAAAGAACAACAAAACCATCAGGCTTTCCAGAACCCATAGGGACACACATTTAAAAAAACTACTCCAGATTATGAAGATGAAGCCCACTTAATGTCTCTCTGACTGCAACAAGTGAAAATGATGGTATTTCCCAGTAGGTGTTTTGGACAATATAAAGCTACTTTTTTTTTTTTTTTTTTTAATGCTAGTGCTTATATTTCAGAATGCCTCTAGAGTTGCCTTTTTTACAATGTGCCATATTCCAGCAATAAATGAACCTGTGTTTCAGGCCAACAGTAGTTGTTTCTGTCTGACACGGGAGGTTCAGTGACACTGGGGGATGACTATGGAACATGGGTAGATTGAAAAGGCTTAAAAAAAAAAAAAAGGGTGGGGAGAAGAAGAAGAAAGACTGTGTCCTGCTCCGTAACTAAAGAACTCTGGAGTCTTTGAAAACACAGGCAGTGTTCTCCTGGGATTCCTCATAAGTTACTTGGGAGAAAGCTGCTGTCGCCTGGTGAAACGGAGGTCAGGGAGCTGGGGAGCAGCCACAGTCCCGCCATGCCTTGGTTCTTTGCTCAAGAGCCTCATCCTTTTTAATGGGCCGCTCTTTGTGTATGTTTCTTTGTGTCTCCAGGGACCTCACTGCTTCGGCCAGGGAAGCAAGCTGTGGACTTTGGGCTGAGGACCTCGGCGGAGGTGCCCACAGCTGGAAAAGAGCTGTTTCCATAGCAGCATCCTCGCCAGCAGCACTCAGCTGCCCCCTACTCCTCATGGTAGCAACTCAGGGTCTTATCATCCGTCCCACTTGCTGCCCTGTTTATTGTCTTGGGGAGCAAGACACTTCCAATAAAGAAGTTGTGTCTGGGTTGCAATTACCCAGCGACCCTTTTTTTTTTTTTTTACTGAATTGGGGCAAAAAGTGACGTTCATTTCCTTTCCATGTACTTGGGTTTTCCCATGTTGGTACTTCGTAATATCCACAGTCTCCTTGCTTGCCTGCCTTAGGCGTTCTCCCCAAACCTTGCCCGTGCCGGTCACCTGGCAACCGTTGGGACTTCTCTAGTGAAGGTTAGGACCCTCTTGCTCTGACTCCGAGTGCCTGGATTGGAAAGGCCTTGATGATGATTAGGAACAGAGAGGGCAGTGCAACGGCTGGCAGGCTGCCACCAGGGTCAGTGGTGGCTTGTCTGGAGGGGGAGCTCAGGCTTGAAACTGCCTCTGGTAGGTCCTGGGAGAAATGGTTTACTCCCAGGCCAGCTTGCTCCCATCCAGTCACCAACTGCCTGGGAGGCGGTGGTGGGGTGCCTTGGTCGTGGGCCAGTGAACAAAGATTCAGCTTTTTGGCTTGATGAGGTCAGTTATGGGGTGGGTCTGGGAGCCCTAAGAAAACTCCGGGGTGATAGGAGGAGTCCCTGGATAAACAGCTGCTAGGTTCTCTGAACCACTGTATAGACCCTCAGAGGACGTTTGACCCCATGCATGCTGAGTCCTAACTTTTTGCAGCACTATGGACTGTAGCCCATTAGGCTCCTCTGTTCTTGGGATTTTCCAGGCAAGAATACTGGAGCGGGTTGTCATTTCCTTCTCCAGGGGATCTTCCCAACCCAGGGATCGAACCTGCATCTTCCTCATTGCAGGCGGATTCTTTACCACCGAGCCACTGGGGAAGACTTTGACCCCTATGGCTTCCATAAAGTTCCTCCAGGGCCACCACCAGCAGGGAGCAATTTCATGAAAAAGCTGGGCTACCCTGGTCCTGACTTGACACCAAGCTGAGAAAGATCATTTGATCTGGACTAAAAGGAGTTGCCTGATGTTCCGAAGTTCATGAATGGGATAGAGAGATGCTTGTGATTTGGATTTGAGGAAGATTCCAAAAAGACCCGGGAAGGTTATGAAGTTTTATGTGACATGCTATCTGTACCCGTACTGAAAACATCACGCAGAAGAAAAGGAAGAGGCAGCTACAAGAACTGATGTGCTGATGAGGGGAGGCTGTTAGAGCTCTGATTTCAGATGAGCACAAACAAAAGATGGAAGGAGGGGGATGTAATGAAGGGTGTCACAAAAGAATAGCAGGAATCTGTATATTAGTGTCAGGAAAAGCTGAAGTCCAGAATATGCTAAGACTTGTGAATAGCAGCTGACATGAGGATAATGCTCCATAGTTTGCAAAGCATTTTCATGTAAATGATCACATGGATCCTCACAATAATCCTTGGGGGATGGGGTGGGTAAGAATTATTATTCTCAGAGCATGTGGGGGACGTCTCGGAGGCGAAGCTGGGATTTGAGCCCAGATCATTTCAGGCCAAATGCTGGGTCTTTCCATGACTCCACATCTCTTTCTGTGACACTGCTCAAAAATATATTTAGAGAAAGATGGGGCAGGGCCACGCTTAGGGAGCCACTGTACCACAGGCGGGTGATAGAAAGCAAGACCAGCAGGTTCTTCAATGCATCATAAAGCAAAACCATCTTTAAAGGCTGGAAAAAATGTCTCAAGGCGGATGAGACCTTCCAGGGGGCTGAGTTCTCCAAGCCTCAGGTCTGAATGTTGTAGATGTGTGTGTGCTGTGTGTGCTCCATCGTGTCTGACTCTTTGCAACCCTGTGGACTGTAGCCCACCAGGCTCCTCTGTCCATGGGATTTCCCAAGCAAGAATACTGGAGTGGGTTGCTATTTCCTTCTCCAGGGGATCTTCCTGACCCAGGGATCAGACCCAGGTCTACCACATTGCAGGCAGATTCTTTACTACTGAACCTCCGGGGATCCCAGACAATGTAGATGGCTGTTTCCCAAAGGGACCTGAATTTCTCCTGCATGACACTCACTCCAGAAATAACCTGTTCAGTGTTCCCTGCTAGACTTAGCTTCTCTAAGGCAGGGACCATGGTCATCCTGTCCATCATGTTGTGGCCATCGACTGTTCAGGCACTGAATGAGCAACTGATCACAGACCTGTGAGCAGTCATTTCTGGGAAATTATGGGAGGTGTGCCACAGAGAGAGGTGGAAGTCATTGTGATTTACAAAAATGAGAAAAGGCAGGTTCTAGAGTCTACTTACCAATTAGCTGACATTAATCTCGAGGTATTTACACTCATGTCAAAGATAAAACTGAGGTCCAAAGGCATAAAGCGAGTCCTGTGAGCCCATCTCACTCAGCCCAGAGACCTGATCAGGAAGCATCTGTTTTGGGTTGCTCAAGACTGAGGTCTTGAGGGGCCATCTGATCCACAATGTGTCATAAATGCAGAAAAACAAGATTTTGAGGCAAGAATAGTCTTTTTTTTAAGCATTAGATCTTGCTTTTACAGTGAATTGTTCTGTTACGTATTTAGTCTTAGAAGAGGAAGTTTCACTTTCTGCTTGTGCTGGAAGATACATATTTTGGAGAAGTTCGAAGTGGATACATTTAATACCAAAGTTCAATGAAGCTTTCAATTGTCAACCCATCTCATCATCACCATAGTTACCACACATCAAAGTGTAAACACAGGCAGAGACCTCTCTAAAGGACTTTGAGATCGTGAGGGACTGGATTCAATTGAAATAGATTTTCAGACATTTCTTAAGCTCCTCTCTTCTTGGGAAGGACATTGATTAAGGGTGGACCTCCCATTTCCTCTTTTCCTGACTCCAGGCCCACCTTTCCAACTCTGCTGCTGCTGCTGCTAATTCGCTTCAGTTGTGTCCAACTCTGTGTGACCCCATGGACTCAGCCTACCAGGCTCCTCCATCCATGGGATTTTCCAGGCAACAGTACTGGAGTGGGGTGCCATTGCCTTCTCCGCTAAAGATACTAATCTTCCTCAAAGGTGTAGTTCTGGGCCATCGGTCTTGAGGGGCCATCTGATCCACAATGTGTCATAAATGCAGAAAAACAAGATTTTGAGGCAAGAATAGTCTCTTTTTAGGCATTATATCTTGCTTTTACAGTGAATTGTTCTGTTAAGTATTTAGTCTTAGAAGAGGAAGTTTCACTTTCTGCTTGTGCTTTCCAACTCTATGTGTGGACTTTTAAGGGCTAAAAGGAGTCTGAGCTAACCCCATCTCATGGCCTCCTCCTTATTCATGTCACTGAAGCCAACAAGGGTCTTCTGTCTGCCCCTCTAAACACCAAGCGTGTTCCCACCCCAAGGCACTGGCATCTGCTGTCCCTTCTTCCAGAATTCTTCCCCAGGTCCTTATCCCCATGACCAGCTTGCTATCATTCAAGCCTGAGCTCTATCAGTCTCCTTGGGGAGAGGCCAGCCTGACCCACTCCCCATTGTATTTTCTTCATCATGCTTTCATCCCAATATGAATCTACTCTCTGTTCTCCCTGTTCTAGGTCCCCTTTCCTCTCTCTCTCTTCCTGGTTGCTCCTGTTTCCCTTCCTCATCTGTCTCCCCTAAAATGGAACCTCTGGGAGGTAGGGAACTTGTTTGTCTTGCTCTCTGATGCATCCTCAGTGCCTGGGAAGGTACCTGAGCAGGTGCTCCACACACACGTGTTGTCTGAATGAGCTGACTTGCCCACATTCTTTCTTGGCTGCTTCTGTTGGGAGCCTTCAGGACACTAGGGACATCTATTTTCAACAAATGAAGAAAGGGAGAAGGCCAGTGGAGACCACTGAATGTGCTTTGACATCGGCAAAGAGTATTCATGCTTCAGGGGTCTCTGATAAGCTGAAAGCAAACCACAGCGACAGGCTCAGATCACAAGTTCTGGAAGCACCCTTAAGTCCGAAGGAATGGTGCTCTGTCTGGGTGCAGTAAATGAAACCTCCGGGGAAGCTGAGAAAAGGGAATGGGGTGGGTTCCCTCTGGGAACATAAAGAGCACTGCTGACTGAAGGTAAGCCTTCTCAGGGTCCCTCAAAATATCCTTTACTCAGATCATCTTGGACCTCCTGATGAATTCTCGTGAGCAAGATCAGGTTGGAAGGAGCTAAGAAAAGGCCAAGAACAGGGAGGAGAGAGTAGCTTGGGTAGCAGAGGAGGCAGAGAAAAGCAAGTCTCAGGAGGTACTGGCTCAAATCGAGCATTTCTGCTGGTTTTATTGAATGATGTAGGCATACCCGCTCTTTACCTTTGGCAAAATGGGGATGGTACTGCTGACATTTTTAGTGGAGAAGGTAGGAACGGGTGAGACTATCAGGTCATCTTTGTGAGCCAGACCCCAAATAACAGTCAGTTAAATAAGATAAGAAGTGTTCTGTCACATGGAAACTCTCACGTGAGCCTAAAGCACTAATGGCTTGCAAGGCAGTGGTGGAGTCATTGACCCAATCGCCTTCCACTTTTTTGTCCTGCCATCTTTGGAATGCTGCCCTCATCTGCATGAGGCTCACTGCCTCATCCGTATTTAGACCAGAAAAAAGAAAGAAGGGGAAAGACACTCACGTTACAAGCTCGTACACACCTTCCATTCACATCTTATTGGCCAGAACTTTGTCTCATGGCCATACCTCAGTGCAAAGGAGTCTGGGAGATGTGGTTTTTAACCAGGGTGGCCACATTCCAAGTGAACATTCTACAACCACAAAGAAAAGGATATCAGGAGACAGCATATCTGCCATGGGTGACTGGAGGAAATACAGTCAAATGCCTTGTAAGTACAATATTGGCTTTCCTTTGCAACTGCCCCAGGGGGCGAAAATCAAATGGAAATTGAGAGATTCTCTGCCAGATCTTTGCAGAGCAAGGAACTGCATGGATTTTGATGAACAAAGCAATGAAAATTTATTCCTAGAAAGCATATTAAGCCCACTGATAATAAACAAGGCATGTTAATGCTGTAAAACAGAATTGGAGCAATTCTGAAATCTTCATGAGAATGTAGTGGCTACCAGCTAATTTAGCTAATCAGTCAGGATACTGCTTCTTGCCTCCACCCTCAACCACTTAGAATTAACTCTAAAGCAGGTCCACTGTGGAGTCTGGATCCAGAAATACTGGAATGTAAGTGTTGCAGGAAATGTGTGGCAGGCACTTATTCACCCTGTGTACAATTACTAAAACCTTGCCCAAAGCGTCATGCTGGACTGTGGGGGTTCGGCAGCTCTGCCCTTGAGAAGGAGAGAGATGTGCCTTGAGAGTTCACTAACAAAATGCCAGCCTGTGAGTTCATCCATTCACTCAACAGATGCTTACTATTATGAGTCAGACTCATTGTGAAAGGGATGAAAAGCTAATCAAGATTTCTGGCCTCAAAGTGCACATCCTAGCGTTAAAAAAAAAAAAGGAAGAAAAAAGACTAGAGGGACTTCTCTGGTGAAGAAGCTACTCATGCAAGGAGCAAGGCAAAGAGATGGGGAAAAAGCTTGGGGTGTGAATGGACCAGCCAGCAAGGGTGCTAGTGTGGCTGGAGTGAACTGAGTGAGGGGAGAGGGAAGTGAGCTGAGACGGAGACGAAGGGGCTGGGCCCAGACGGTTTCTGGAAGGCTAGGAGCTTTAGCTGGTCCTGGAAGGACAGATAAGGTTTAAGTCTGAGAGAAGGGGAAAACGTTTTCAAAGCAGGGAGAACTGTGAAGGGCCTGAGCAGTGTAAGGACAGGCTCAGGGTAGTAGATGAGAAGGGTTCCTATCGGGAGTAGGGGGTAAAGGCTGGAAAGAGAAACTGGGGAAAGTTCTAGAAGGTCTTAAAGGTCAAGGAGCTTAAATTCTCAAAGATAATGTGCAGCCATTTGAGCAGGAGTGAAGCATGATCAAGATGTGGTTTTAGAAGCATTATCTTGGTACTGCACCAAGGCTTCTTAATCTGGGCACTGTTGATGGGTTGTTTTGTTTTTTTCTTTTGTGGTGAAGAGCTTCTCTGTGCACTGAAGGATGTTTAGCAGTATCTCTCGTCTCTAGATGCCAGAAGACCCCCTTCAGGCATGACAACCAAAATGGTCTCCAGATGATTGCCAATGCTTAAAAAAAATTGCTTTAGGTCTTTTTTATGTTTTGGTTTTTGAAAATCAGATTTTGGACTTGAAGTATCTTGATAATTGACGTTGCTCCTTCCACTGTAATTGTGTGGACAGAGGAAGGAGAAATTTTAAGTAGTGGGAAGGCAACCTTTCGTTAGAATTGGAATTCTTGAATTTTATTTGAAAATTTAAGAAAAGCTCATATGATGTTTATACAAACAATTTTTTTTTTTGGCCCTGCCATATGGCATGCAAGTACCCCAACCATGGATCGAACCCATGCCCTCCTGCAATGAAAGTGCAAAGTTACAGATAAGTTTTAATTCACTCTAAAATGAGGCTGTGAAAGCCCTAAGGGATCTTTCCTCCACACTTGACACTGACATTTTTACTCTTCTTACCGTATGCACCTCTCTTCTCGGACAAGCAGCCACCCTAGAGCAGGCCCTGAACTTGGGAGGTGAGAGAGGCAAGGCACAGAGGGAAAGGGCTCTTTTCTAAAGAGGAGCTGTGTATATTGAGCTGAAAAATAAGCATTAAGGAGGATTGTTGTGAAATATTATTTCGAGGCCCCTAGGTTTAAATTAGCATTGTGGCAACTCTTTGGGATTAAAAAACTCCCCGAATTAAAATACTGTAATTTTTCCTTCTCCCCTACATGATTTTTGAAAGATATGCAAAGAGAATATGAAGAAATCCAGACATGGTTTTTTAAAAATCCGTCCTCTGGACTTCACGGTGGTCAGAGGTTAAGCCAGTGGGGGGACATGGGTTTGATCCCTGGTTCGGGAAAATCGCGTATCCCATGGGGCATCTAATCTGGTGCCTCCAACTACTGAGACCAAGGCCCATGTGCCACAGCAAGAGGAGCCGCCGCAATGAGAAGCCCTCACACCTCAACAAAGAGGAGCCCCTGCTTGCCAGAGCTAGAGAAAAACCCACACACAGCAACGAAGACACAGCACAGCCAAGAATAAAGAAATAAAAAATTTAAAAACTCTATCTTTCTATGTCTTTCAAATTGTGTACTGGGTTGAATAATGTCTTCTCCAAGTTCATGTCCATTTGGAATTTCAGATTTGGAAATGGTCTTTGCAGATGCAAATAGTTAATAAGATGAGAGCATCCTGGATTACAGCGGGTCCTAAACTCAGTGAATGATGTCCTTAAAGGAGAGGAGAGAAGGCCCAGGGACACGCTGAGAAGAAGGTCACGTGGAGAAGGAGGTGGAGATGGGAGTGATGCATGTGTGAGATGCCATGCAGATTGGCTGGTGGCGCCAGAACCTCAGAGGAGGCAGGGTAACATCTTCCCCCAAAATCTTTGGAGAGAGTACCTTGATTTTGCACTTCTAGCTTCCAGAACCATGAGAAAATACATTTCTGCTGTTTAAAGTCATCCAGCGTGTGGCAACTTGTAGATGCCCCGGAGATCTGGAGTGGCAACCTACTCCAGTATTCTTGCCTGGGAAATCCCACAGACAGAGGAGTTCACGGCGTCTCAAAGAGTCGGATGTGACTGAACAACTAATATACAGTAGTCCCTGCAGCCCTAGGAAACTAGCATGAAAGGTCATTTTATAACTGCTTTCAGTTTTTTTTTTTTAAATTAACACCTGGGCTTGCTTCTTCCTCCTTGGAACTGCCTGCTTTTCAGAACTGGCATAACTTGCAGCAAAAGGCTGGCCTTTGCCCTGTGCTTGGCCACCAGTGGAGTGGCTTCAAACGCGACCACTCAGACTTCAGTTCCCGCTGCACCCAGAAAACACAGCCAAGAATTCTGTGCGCCAAACAGGTTTCTGAATGGAAGCCCGCAGGTAGCAGTGATGCTTCCTTCGGATCAAATTCTGAGACCAGAGGCTTTGGGCCGCCCTCTGCCTCGATGGGTAGTGGCTCTCAGTCTCTGGAATGAAGGTTAGCGACCTCGTTAGAGAAGATTTCACACCCCTAAATTAAAAGGCGGGGTGGGGGGGGAGCTTCTGGTTGGGTCCCAGAGGAAATCGGGAGAGGTGAGTCAGTGGATCATGGGGTGGGAGTAGAAGGGAGAACTAAAGACTCAGGGGAGGGGGAGTGCCCGGGGACGGGGGAGAAAGGGGAGCAGGACAGCTGAAGCCTTTCAGAGGAGAGGGAGAGGGCCTTAATTTACCACAGGTCAACACAGAAAAGCAAGATGGCACAGCACTGTTAATGACACTGTTTCTGTCACTCATCCTGATGGTTGTCATTATGTCTATTATGCAGATTTGGTGGTTAAGGTGCCGTCCTGCCAGCCTGCTCCTGAGGGGATTGATGCGGGAGGGTTAGCATCACCAAAGATAGCCCGTGGGGTCTGGAAGCTCTCATTTGTAATCTGACAAATACACAAAGTTTCTGATAAAACCAGCTCTTCAAATTAACTAAAACAGGTAGACATTTTTCTCCTCCTGTCAGCCATGTCCTTACTATGTCCTGTGTTTTTCTGCTGATGGAGGAGGCTAAACATTTGCTGGGCTTGATTTTTAGCCAAAAAAAAGAAAGAAACAAAGAAAAGAAGGTTTGCACACATATTTTTAGAAGTGACTGTATTGCTTGTCTTTGTTCGTAGTGATGCTTTCTAAGGCCCACTTGACTTCACATTCCAGGATATCTGGCTCTAGGTGAGTGATCACACCACCATGATTATCTGGGTCATGAAGATTTTTTTGTACAGTTCTTCTGTGTATTCTTTCCACCTCTTCTTAATATCTTCTGCTTCTGTTAGGTCCATACCATTTCTGTCCTTTATCGAGCCCATCTTTGCATGAAATGTTCCCTTGATATCTCTAATTTTCTTGAAGAGATCTCTAGTCTTTCCCATTCTGTTGTTTTCCTCTATTTCTTTGTATTGATCGCTGAGGAAGGCTTTCTTATCTCTCCTTGCTATTCTTTGGAACTCTGCATTCAGATGCTTATATCTTTCCTTTTCTCCTTTGCTTTTCACTTCTTCTTTTCACAGCTATTTATAAGGCCTCCCCAGACAGCCATTTTGCTTTTTTGCATTTCTTTTCCATGGGGATGGTCTTGATCCCTGTCTCCTGTACAATGTCACGAACCTCCATCCATAGTTCATCAGGCACTCTGTCTATCAGATCTAGGCCCTTAAATCTATTTCTCACTTCCACTGTATAATAGTAAGGGATTTGATTTAGGTCATACCTGAATGGTCTAGTGGTTTACCCCACTTTCTTCAATTTCAGTCTGAATTTGGCAATAAGGAGTTCAGGATCTGAGCCACAGTCAGCTCCTGGTCTTGTTTTTGTTGACTGTATAGAGCTTCTCCATCTTTGGCTGAAAAGAATATAATCAATCTGATTTCGGTGTTGACCATCTGGTGATGTTCATGGGTACAGTCTTCTCTTGTGTTGTTGCAAGAGGGTGTTTTTTTTTTGCAAAAAATCAAGCCCAGCAAATGTCTAGCCTCCTCTATCAGCAGAAAAACACAGGACATAGTAAGGACATGGCTGAGAGGAGGAGAAAAATCTCTACCTGTTTTAGTTAATTTGAAGAGCTGGTTTTATCAGAAACTTTGTGTATTTGTCAGGTTACAAATGAAAGCTTAAAGCTCAACATTCAGAAAATTAAGATCATGACATCTGGTCCCATCACTTCATGGGAAATAGATGGGGATACAGTGGAAACAGTGTCAGACTTTATTTTTTGGGCTCCAAAATCACTGCAGATGGTGATTGCAGCCATGAAATTAAAAGACGCTTACTCCTTGGAAGGAAAGTTATGACCAACCTAGATAGCATATTCAAAAGCAGAGACATTACTTTGCCAACAAAGGTCCGTCTAGTCAAGGCTATGGTTTTTCCAGTGGTCATGTATGGATGTGAGAGTTGGACTGTGAGGAAAGCTGAGCGCTGAAGAATTGGTGCTTTTGAACTGTGGTGTTGGAGAAGACTCTTGAGAGTCCCTTGGATTGCAAGGAGATCCAACCAGTCCATCCTAAAGGAGATCAGTCCTGGCTGTTCATTGGAAGGACTGATGCTAAGGCTGAAACTCCAGTACTTTGGCCACCTCATGCGAAGAGTTGACTCATTGGAAAAGACCCTGATGCTGGGAGGTTTTGGGGACAGGAGGAGAAGGGGATGACAGAGGATGAGATGGCTGGATGACATCACCGACTTGACGCACACGAGTTTGGGTGAACTCCAGGAGTTGGTGATGGACAGGGAGGCCTGGCGTGCTGCAGTTCATGGAGTCGCAAAGAGTCGGACACGACTGAGCAACTGAACTGACTGAACTGTATTGCTAGTCTAGAAAACAACTAAGAAATTCACCCCAATTTTGTGTGAGGGATGGGGATGGTGGGGTGGGAGGCGTTGGGTAAATGATTTCCAGGACAGCCTGGGTTTCCAGGAGCAAACATTGCCTGCTGATGGCATGGAAACATTTACTACATTTGAAAACATTTATTTAGCACTTACTGTGTGTTAAGCACTGGTACAGGGGCTTTGGATTTAGAATTGATTTTTCTAAAGGGAGTCTACAACTTACTACAAAAACTGATGATTAAATGATTCATTCATTCATCAAATAGTTCCTGAGTGCCATCCATGTGCTATTTACCTAGTATTGTATTAGTCGCTCAGTCGTGTCCAACTTTTTGCAACCCCATGGACTGTAGCCCACCAGGCTCCTCTCTCCATGGGATTCTCTAGGCAAAAATACTGGAGTGGGTTGCCATTTCTCCTCCAGGGGACCTTCCCAACTGTACATAAAGGAGACTTCATTAATGTGCATTAGAGGATACCCCAGGTTAACTGTCATAGAAAACTGTCTCTTGAGCCTTTAAATTCTATACCAATTCTACACCTCTGGTTGGCCAACTGTTTGTTTCTTTATTTAGATTTTAAGGTGAATGACCTGGGGCTATTTGTTTCCATTAACCTGACTGCAAATCTAAAGGCGCAGTTGAAATGTCTATTTTTCTTGCCATCCTCAGAAGAGACTGCTGCAGATCTACTCTATGATTCTCATTCTTTTCAGCTTACAATATAAATAGCTTTTTTTTTTTTTTTGAGGTACAAGTAAAACTGAGCTGCTGAAGGTCCTACTTTCTCTGGGTAAAAGAGAGGAGGCACATGTCCTGTGGATGGAGGAGGTGTCCATTTGGCCTGAAGTAGCTGGGGAAGCTTTTTCAACACAGCTATCCATAAAAGTGTGGAAGACACTGAGGAGGTCTGCTGACTGCTTTTAAAAGAAAACATATTTATTTAACCGTGCGGGTGTCTTAGTTGCAACACCTAAGATTGTCAGTTTCGGCATGTGGGACCTAGTTCTCTGACCAGGGATCAAACGTGGGCTGCCTGCATTGGCGCTCGGGGTCTTAGTTCCTGGACCAGCAGAGAGGAAGGCCCTAATGACTGCTTTTTTTAATTGTGACTTTGCAAAGTTTATGTGTGGTGATCATCACCACTGTACTTCCTAATAACACAGAAGTAACCTGACCCAGGAAACACAGCCTCTCAATTTCATTTTATTCTGTTAATTTTTTGGCAGTACTGTGCAGCATGTGGGATCTTAGTTCCCAACCAGGGATGGAACCCACGCTCCCTGCAGTGAAAGTGCAGTTTTAACCACTGGAAGTCCCAAAGGACATCCCAAAGTGATGTTTTGTGTTACCCATCTTCTCAGTCTACTCACTTCTGCTATGCATATTTGTCCAGCCTCCAAGTGTCAACCCCTTCCTGCTCCCTGATGACCCCAAATGCATGACCCCTGAGCACCAAGCCCTCTGTCTACCTCTGGCTGGATGTGTCCACTTCCCAACCTTGGTGACCAGGGTCTGCCAGATCCCTTGCCCAGCCTGGAGCTCTCTAGCAATCCTTGTTCCCTTCCTCTCGTGCTAAATCCTTCTCTGAACTGTGCCCTCATCTCCATAGCTATGCACAGGACCAGAGCAAAAGCTTGTCCTTACCTGCTTGGCCTCTGGATCTTCCCAGAACTTGAGGAGCCAGGGGAGGCCCTGGGTGACTTCCCGGCATCTCTGGGTTGTCCCCCCAGCTGCCTCCAACATGATACCTGGCCCCTGGCCCCTGGTGTGGGCAGAGCCGGGGAGGGCTTCCTTTCCTTAGCCACTCCCTGGAGGTCTTCTTAAGCTCTCAGACCACCTTTACTAGGAAGCTGAGTTGCGTTCCCCTGGCTCCTGGATTTCTAATTCTTTGGCTGTGAGGATCCATTAGCAACGTTCTTTGAGGACTCCACTGAAAGTGCAGTTTGATCGCAGCTGAGTTTGGGATGGGAAGTTAAGAGGAAGGGAGAAAGGCGGTTGGTCCCTCCTGGCCTCAGAGGTCCTTGGCTCCTGGAAGGGCTTCAGGCCACTCTGCCGTCTCTGCAGGGCCCCCCCTTCCAGCCCTGGGGCTCCCCTTTTTGACCACAATGCTATTGTTTCCTGGGCAGCCAGCAGCCTGGGAGACAGAAGGCGGGAGGCTTGGCCTGGTGCACTGGTGCTGAGAGAGGCACCGTGCTTGCCCGGCTTCTCCTGCTGAATGAGCTGTGTTCGCTTAATGCTTGAGGCAGCATCTCTGCCCCGTGGTCATACTCAGGGCCTCTGAGCGTAGCGCTCCTTTACATCTATCCTCCGCTGGACCTCACTTGGGGCCCCACCTCCTGTCTCACCATCACCACGCAGTGCAGCCATTTGAGAGCCATCACTGAATCACTAGGTGTCCCCCTTCAGTCCAGGCATGCATTTTAAACTATCTTTTCTATCAAGACTCAGGTGACACGCCTTCCCCCTTCTCTGCCCTCATGGAACACGCTGAAGTCAGCCATGAACTGTTATTCCACACAGTGGGGCTCTTGACTGCTGAGAAGCAGCACTTACTACTTACTAACATTTGAAACCTATTCTAAATATTTCAGACTTTCTGTATGGCCATGGAATTAATTTTAGATTTAGAGCCTTTATCGAACTTCTAGAAGAGCCCTCATAGGCGAAAAAATCTAGCCCCTCAATTTGAGACTCAGAGATGTTGAAGCATTTTCCTGAGGTCACACAGTGAGTTTGGAGCAGGGCCAAAAGGAAAACCCAGGTCTTCTGAGTCCCAAATAGAGTCCCCTTCATCATACTCTGATCTTTAAAATGATAACAGAGTTAAGTAAGGAAACCAATCTCTAAAATGACCAAATATCCAAGAGAACAGTGAAGTATGGTCATTCACCTAATAGTGAGCAATAGTTACCATTATTCAGTTCCTTTGTTCCGTTAAATCTGTAGAAATGAAGCAGTTAAACTCTAAAAGTAGGGATTTCCCTGGTGGTCCAGTGGTTAAGAGTTTGCTTTCTAATGGAGGGGATGTGGGTTCGACCCCTGGTCAGGGAACTAAGGTTCAACATGCTAAACCTGTATGTCTCAACAAAAATCTTTCGTGCCTCAACTAAGACCCAATGCAGCCAAAAATAACAGACAAATGTATACAAAACAACATCAACAAAAAAACCCACCAAACCTTCAAAGCAGAAACCAAGATCTCAGGGAAAAGAAGGAGAGAAAATAAAATCTCAAAAAAAAGAGAAACTGCAATAGAAATGGTGAGTCACGGGAGCTTGACTACAGAAAGCCATCAGAGTGTGAAATGGAGCAGGGCCATATGATCCTTGCCCCCATGTTCTTGACCTGCCTTTTGTCTATAGAAAAACTTTAGCCAAAGAGTAAGTTTAATCAGAGAAGTGAGAAAATGCAGAAACCAAGAAAAATAGTCAGAGAACCAAACAGTAATAGTTTAGTTACGAAGCAACGTCAAGGACATTTAGTTCCTCCTTGAGGGTTACAGATTATATTCTGAGCCCTTTCCTGTGAGCTGTCTTGTAGATACGGAAGCTCCCACCAGGTGGAAGAAGTTAACTCGTGATGACTAGACTGTAGCCATGACATAAGCTGCCACAGTTCTGAGAACTGGCCTCAAAGAAATGAGAACAAACCAACCCTGGAACTAAAGACTAACTGTACTTAAAACAATCAAGATGATGCTGACCAAACCACCGCATGACTAATTTCAAGATGACGATCAGAGCTGACTGCTGTTTTTGCAGGTAGCCCTTTTCCTCCACGTATAAAAGTTCTTGCCCACTGATTGTCCTGGTCGGGAGCTGGCCTTTGGACAGGTGTCCACCCCCCCCACCCTCTGTCTGCCACCATCCAAAATAAAGCACACTTTCCTTTCCATCAACCTTGCCTTTTTATTGGTCTTTGAGTGGTGAGCAGCAGGACCCCAGTTTACAAGTGGACATGCAGGGAGGCTGCATTTGAAAACGTGGGAACTCTAAACTCTGCAAGACAGTTTTACATCCCAGCTTTAGTATTTACTAAGTGTGATTTGAACCAGTGAACCAGTGAAGTTGCTTCGTCATGTCCGACTCTTTGCGACCCCATGGACTGTAGCCTACCAGGCTCCTCCATCTGTAGAATCTTCCAGGCAAGAGTACTGGAGTGAGTTGCCATTTCCTTCTCCAAGGGCTCTTCCCAACCCAAGGATTGAACCCAGGTCTCCCACATTACAGGCAGACGCTTTACCATTTGAGCTACCAGGGAAGCCCAAGTGTGATTTGGGGGTAGCTAACTTCTCAGAGCTTCAGTTTCGCCCTCTGTGAAATGAAGCTAACATCTGTACTGGAATGCTGATGTAGTGATACAGTAAGAAAATACATGTAAGCGCACCCAGTGGTGACTTGCATGCAGTAAGCACTCAGGAAGGGGTGAGATTTGTGACCATAACACTTAAATTAGAGGGGAGACCCTGGTGCCTCTGAGACAAGCCCTGAGCAGTTTTAAAAGAGGACTGGAAGATCTCTGTCTCTGGCAACTAGTGTCCAGTAACCCAATTTTCCCACCCAGGATTCCAAGGGGCAGGCCTCAAGGCTGCAGGGGGACCCAGATGGACCAGGTGACTTGGGTTTGTCCTTCCTGGTGTGTGTTGAAAACTCTTCTTTTCTGTTCTCCTGCCTTCTAACATGGAGGTTCATAACTGGGAGGTTGATTTTGCCCCCCTGGAAACTGTTAGCAACGTCTGAAGACATTTTTAGTTTCACCACTGGGGTTAGGGTGAGGACAGGATCTAGTGGGTAAAGACTGGGATGGAGGAGGCTGCTCAACATCCTACAATGCCCCGAACAGACCTCTCACAACGAAGAAGCATCCAGCCCCAAAAGTCAATAACGCAGAAGTTGAGAAACCCTGTTCTGCTACATCAAAGTGTATTTATTTAAGATGAATGTTCAGGTCTGTTCAAGTTTGTATTGGATGCAAAGCCAAACTTCACAAAGGATGGGAGACAGGGCTCTGAGTCTGGGGCTTCTTAGTTTGTATCATATGATGACTTTGTTTTAACCTCTGTTGTAACTGCTGGGGTGGAGAAGGAACTGGTAACCCACTCCAGTATTCTTGCCTGGAAAATCCCATGGACGGAGGAGCCTGGTGGGCTACAGTCCATGGAGTCGCAAAGAGTCAGACACGACTGACTGACTTCACTTCACTCACTTCATACTTTATCACTGGAGAAGGAACTGGCAACCCACTCCAGTATTCTTGCCTGGAGAATCCCATGGACAGAGGGGCCTGGCAGGCCATGGTCCACGGGGTCGCAGAGAGTCGGACAGGACTGAAGTGACTGAGCATATAACTGGTGGGGAACCGGGCTAGGCTGTAGATTTCACTCTTCGGCAGACATCTCTCGTTTCCTCTCCACCTCCCTCTGCTAGTAGCAATCTCATTGTCTGTGAGACACTCCCCTTCCTGCACTTACTGTCCCTGTGGTTTGGGTGGAGCTGACTTCAGGTGTGGGAATGTCGCCCTATACATGGTTGGTTCAGCAATGGACACTGGCCAGTTAGAAGCAGGGGAGATGAAATTCCAGAATGTCTGTGAATTGACGGGAGAGGGACTATCTTTTTTTTTCTGGATGCACTGAGAGCAGAGGATATAGGCTTTAAGATGCAGAAAGGCGTCTTGCTATCAGGATCATGTATGTGAAGATGTACTCAGCAGAGTACTCACCAAGAGACTCAAGAGATGTTAGGCATTCTTGTTATTATCAAAAGTGAGGATAAAGTGAATGGTCTATTTTGTGCCTTTGAAAATGAATTTTCCAGAAACACTGACAGGGAATCAGGGTCTTTCCTTCTATTGCTTATTCCTCGACTAGAGTTATCATCCTTTGTTCATGACGCCGCAATTAGTCACCACTGGAGAGAATTATAAAGTTGCAAATTGAAGATTAGAATTTCAGGTGAGATGTAAATGGGAGAGAGTGACCATTTTAAAGGTTTTTTGTTTGTTTGTTGTGCGTTTGTTAATGATACTTTCCCTTGATTTGGTCAGTTAGCTGTTCCAGGCATATTTTCTTTTGCATTCTTAGCTCCTAACCCAATGTCTGACACCAAGTTGATGTTTAGCGTGTCTTTGGTGTGAATTATTTTGTCTGAGCCCTACATGTCCATCAGGTACCAGGGCAAGTGTGATGGTTTGGCATATGAGAAAGTAGATGACAAATACCAGATGTGGCCCCTGGAGTGGGCACAAAAGGCTGAGCAGAGATGGAGTTTGATCTGATCTATTTGTCTCTCTCTCTATATATAATATATAGATTTATTCATTTGGCAGCGCTGGGTCTTAGTTGCAGCATGCAGGATCTTTGATCTTTGCTGTGGCACGTAGGATGTTTAGTTGTGTCCTGCGAACTCTTAGTTGTGGCATATGGGATCTTGTTCCCCGACTAGGGGTGGAACCTGCGCCCCCTGCATTCGGAGCGTGGAATCTTAGCCAGTGGACCACCAGGAAGTCCCGGAGCTGATCTTGAAGGGGACAATGTGTGTGTGGATACGGCAGCTTATCCCACTGTCCAGTGAAATGGATCTCCTAGTGAAGATCCCTGTCCTTGGCTACATGCTGGAGAGAAGTTTCCTTCCTTCAGAGCCCTCTGGGGGGAAGTGGGATTTAATGGTAGGTCTTTGAAACCTTTTTGACATGCGAGGAAAGAGCATTTCAGCGCTCTCAGCCGTTTTCAATCATGCATGAGGTAAGGTCTTGAATATACCTTTGATGGAAACCATTCCTTTTTTCGGCTTCCTAGGTGGTAAAGAATCTGCCTACCAATGCAGGAGACACAGGAGATGTGAGTTTGATCCCTGGTTGGGAAGATCCCCTGGAGAAGGAAATGGCAACCCACTGCAGTATTCTTGTCTGGAGAATCCCAGGGGCAGAGGAGCCTGGTGGGCTACAGTCCACGGGGTCACAAAGAGTCGGACATGACTGAGCAGGCACAGATTCCTTTTTTAGGGAGATCCACCTGAATGGGCCGTTTAATTGAGAAGTCAGAGATGCCAGCAGTTAGTTGCTGCTCTTTGTAACAATACAAAGGCTGTGGGAATTCCCTAGTGGTCCAGTGGTTAGGACTTAGTGCTTTCACTGCCGGGGCCGGGTTCAATCCCTGGTCAGGGAACTAGGATCCCATAAGCTGCTCGGTGAGGCCAACACACACACACGCACACACAACAACAACAACAGATACAAAGGCTATCTTCGTATAGGGGGGGAGAGGTGTATCTCTGCAACTCATATTTCCTTTGGGACAGACCTACCCGGTGCAGAGCCTGCAGACCCTGGTGCTGTGGAGTTGAGTGTGTTAGGTCTGGCTCAGCTGCTTGGAGACCACGAAGAGCTGAGAGCCCAAGCCCACAGGGAGAGGACGCTGGCATCGCCTTGGCCCCACGCTGGAGAGGGGGCAATGCAAACATGGACTGCGCTTGGCCAGTGTGCACTGGTCCTCCTCTAGGTCTCAGAATAATCTAGACTTTAAAACATAATGGGATGGAAGCCATTACACTCCAAAATAAGTGAGTAAATAAGACATGGAGGAATTTCCTGTAGTCCAGTGACTAAGATTCCAAGCTTCCCATGCAGGGGGCCTGGATTCGATCCCTGGTCAGGGGACTGGATCCAACGTGCTGCAGACTAAAACCTGGCACAGCCAAATAAATAAATACATAAAAATAAACTTAAATAAATAAAACATAATAATACAGTGGAAAATAGAGCTGTTGACCACTATAGTTGCCTTGGGAGGGAGGTGTTCCTTGGAGATAATTCATCCAGATATGCCTTAGAATTTGTGCAATTTTCTCGAGGTATATTGTATAGCAACAAACATTTATAGAATTAAGAAAAGAGCCGTCCATTCTTTTGGTAATTTTTGCTAATTTAGGGAGCAGAGACACACTTCAAACACTCCATGAATATTAGATGGATATAGCCTTGGCGTGGAGAGGGGGATTTTCCCTGAACCAAGTGGACTTTGCCACTGTCATCACCTGGAAAGAGGCAGTGTGGAAACCGGAAATAGGAAATTCACTAGGCAGGCCTTCTGTGGGGTGGGAGAAACTCACCCCTTTCTCCAGACCTTATGATCCTGGGGACTGAGATATTTTGGTAATTCAATAATGGCTTTTAGCTAGACAGGAAAGAATCTTGTAGGGGAATGCTTATCAACCCTTAAAAAAATCTGTGCCCTATTTGATAAAACATAAAAGTGTCATTGATGAGAAAGGAGAGTTTTGAAGGATACCCAGAGACAGGAAGACTGAGGTGTGTCTGGGATTTCAGTATAGAGTGGCTTCAATTGCATGGCAACTTGGTTCTGCTGCTGCTGCTAAGTAGCTTCAGTCGTGTCCGTCTCAGTGCGACCCCACGGACAGCAGTCCACCAGGCTCCCCGGTCCCTGGGATTCTCCAGGCAAGAACACTGGAGTGGGTTGCCATTTCCTTCTCCAATGCATGAAAGTGAAAAGTGAAAGTGAAGTCGCTCAGTCGTGTCTGACTCTTAGCGACCCAATGAACTGTAGCCTACCAGGCTCCTCCATCCATGGGATTTTCCAGGCAAGAGTACTGGAGTGGGGTGCCATTGCCTTCTCTGTGGTACAGACTCCTGGAATTACCTATAAAGGGCACTGGAGTATTCTACCATTCACACTGTCAGTCTCCTTGTGTTGTGAGCCTCTTCCCCTAAACCGCATGTTCTCTGAAGGGCAGGCATCAAGTCTATAGCTTTTAGCACATCACTTGGGCTCAGCAGTATCTGTTGAACAAATGCTTGAACCTCTGTGCTCACCTGTTTTGTGATGTGTTTCCCCGTCTAAGCAGTCTTTCCCCAGAGATTCACCTTTTTATCCCCAAGGCCTGGCACAAATCTGGGGCTCTATAGACATTTGGGAGCCTAATGAAGTGTTGAAGTTTGATCAGTGATAGACAGATCCATCGCTGGTGCTAGAAAACAGGCGGTAAGAAGAACCTCAAGCCCTCAGAAAGCAGAGTGAAGAGGGAGCATTTAGAGCAGAGTGCATCTGCGTATGGAAACGGAAGCACGCAGGACCATTTTCCTAAGCCTAGTCATTCACAAGCATCCTCCTTGAGACCAAAACACTGAGTCTGAAAGAGAAAGGTTAGCAGGGCAAGAATAACAGATTCTTTCAGGATGGATTCATTTCTCTTCTGCCTGAACTGACTCACTCTTGAGGGGGCTGCGGAGCACTTGTGCCCTGGAGTGAAGACGGGAAAATGAGATGCTAATTTTACTACTTGATTTTATTTCTCTTTTAGGCCATTTGGCTGCTGCCAAGATTTCTCTTTGCTCCCAGGGATGTTAAAATAGCAGCAGTTGTTGATATATTTAAGGCTTTAGAGCCCTTTCAGAGTGTCATACTACCCTAGTTTCCCCCAGAGAAACATAATATTCCTGGGGGCACACAGAGTTTGGTGGCCTTATAACCACAGTAGCTTCTATTTAGGGGGAATTTATTATATGCTGGTGGCTGAGACAGTAAAGAATCTGCCTGCAATGCAGGAGTCCCTGGTAGGTCCCCTAGCAAAGGGACTGGATATCCACTCCAGTATTTTTGCCTGGAGAATTCCACGGACAGAAGAGCCTGGTGGGTTACAGTCCATGGGGTCGGAAAGAGTTGGACACGACCGAGTGACTAATACTTTCTTTCTTTCTTTCTTTTTTTTTTTTTTTATCATGTGCCAGGCAACAGGCTAAACATGACATTGAATAATCTCACTGGCTATCACAATTTCCCCTTAGACAGATGAAGAAACTGAGGCTGGAGAGTTTAGGAATCTTATAGGTCACAAAGCCAGTAGGTGGCAGACCTGGGACTTGAACTGGGCTGCAAGCTTGTGAGGCTTCCTTGGAGGCTTCCTCGTTGACTGGCTCCAGGGGAGGAGAGGGGTTGTCATTTTGCTGGATTCCAAAATGGTGAAGGATGAATCAGAGCATAGGAAGTTTCCGGGGGACCCTGGAGCCCTGTGAAGTCCCGATCACTTCGTAGGAGTGCTATGTGCTTGCCATCCCTTGCATCTCTTTAGGACCGTCTGGGTTCTTTGGCATGGCACCGGCTGCTACTGAGACACAGCGCTCTAGAGGTCCCAATGTGGAGTTGCAGCAACTGCTTCAACCGCATCCTTCTAACTCTTCCTGTGGCTGGAGTTTTAGGTTTTCTTGGCTTTACCTATCTCTTGTCCCGGTGCCATGGCATACGGGCTCCAGTTGACGTCAGACGGGTCCAGCAGTGCGTGCCTATGCACACACTGGCCACCTCTCACCTCTCCCCACTCTCCCCGACAGGACACCTGGGTTGATGTCTCCATGAGACCTGCCTGGTGCCCACACACGTGCGAGCTGTAAGTGTGGGGGAGTCCCTGTCCTGCGGGACGACCTTCAACCAGCAGGACGCGAGAACCGATGAATAAACTCTCCCTCTCCCCACACTAACATGGGCAGACTTTAGCTGCTATTGCGATGATTTCTCTGTGAGGACAAGGACCAATTCTATAGCTTGTTGGATAATACTGATGGCTTAATGAGTATTAAAGAAATGTATTGATACTTGATGAATGTCAGCATTTGTACTGAGTGGAGGGAGGCAGTTCCGTGACTGGTATCCTTGAATTGATCCTCCCCCTGTCTCCCTTGATCCCGCTTCCTGTAATCCTTAGGGGATTATATTCCCTAACAAAGTTTTTTATTTTTAGAAATTTTTATTTACTTTTAATTAATTGATCTTTAATTTGAGTATAATTGCTTTCAACATTGTGTTGGCTTATGCTGTACAACAAAGTAAATTATCTAGCTATATGTCTTTGGCCTCTCTCTCATCTCACCCCTCTAGGCCATTGCAGAGCCCTGAGCTGAACTCTCAGCAGCTTCCCACTAGCTATCCATTTTACACATGATCTTGAATATATATCAGTGCTACTCTTTGTCCCACTCGCCTACATCCACAGGTCCGTGAACCAAAGTTTTGAAGCATCTGAGCCCTCTGCCACGGACTCTTGCTTTCTGGGGAATCCTGGCTAAGACAGGTGGCGAGGTCAGAATATTTTCATATTTATTCATGGTCTCTTGGGGACAGCCAGCATACCTGGTATGCACACAGGTTTGTGGTTTTGAGTTAAGGACCAGACTCACTGAGATGGAGTGGAAAGCTATGGGTCTATGGCCTGAGGCTGGGAGGTAAGCCATAGAGCCTGACCTATATCTTCCTTCAAACAGCTTTCCATTTCCTTCTCCCCACATCAGACTCACCTGCAAGTGGCCTCCCTGCATGACTAAGAAGTTTCACCAAAGGTCAGGCGCCACCCACTCTTCTTAGGCTGCTTTGTGCCGCTTTAGGGAGAAAGGTATGTGACATTTGTCTTCATGCTTATCTGATTGAAACCTGACTCCCGCCCCCCCACCCTCACCCCGAGCGAACCAGGAGCAGCTTTCATTGCATTGGGAGCACAGACACACAGCATACGAGGAAGACGCGAGAGAGCTGCAGCGGCGTCTGAGACCCTGTGGACAGACAGATGAGAACTCCCAGCCAAAGGGCAGGTGTAGGGCCAAAGTTTCTCACCACGTAAGGCCGTATTAGGTGGTCATCAGGCTGAAGAGAGGGGGTCTGATATGCTAGCAGCCAGTGGGTTCTGGGGACTCTGGGTCCTTGGCCATCCAGCCGGGGAGGAACTGTATTTATCCAGCAGTACGTGTCCTGTTGCTGCTGGCTGCCCCAGAGAAACTACTGGAAGACCCTCTCTAAAAATGGGGCCTATGGACTTCCTGGTAGTCCCATGGCTAAGACTCTGAGCACCCAGTGCAGGGGACCCGTGTTCGATCCCTGGTCAGGGAGCTAGATGCCACATGCGGCGATTAAGAGTTCACATGCCATAACTCAAGATCCCACACGCTGCAATGAATATCAAAGATCTTGAGTGCCACGACTAAGGCCTGGCGAAGCCAAATAAATAAGTAAAATAAATATTAAGAAAAAAATTAAAAATGGGGCCGTTTGATGGCAGTCCTGAGTCTTACGGAGACGTGAGAAATTCAGTACCAACAACCCCTAAAATCAGTACAGCTAAAAACCATTCACATGCTTACCACGTGGCAACTGTGAAAGAGATGGAAGTGAATGTAACCGATATGCGTTGCTGCACAAGCCTGGGGCCAGGGTCAAAGACCCCAGCGTCTTATTCATTTGTGTATAATGGTTCATAGCATAAGTTATATGTGTACAATGTTGTATTTCTGCTTCTGCATACACCACAGCACACTCACCATCAAAGCTTCAGTTTCCATCTGTCGTCATACAGCCGACTCCTTTACCCATTGTCCCCAGTCTCCCTTCCTCTGTGTGTTTGTTTTTGGTTGGTGTGACTTGTTCATTTATTTTGTTTTTGCTTGTTTTTTTTAGATTCTACATATGAGTGAAATCATAAAGTATCTGCCTTTCTCTGCCTGACTTATTTCACTTAGCATAATAATCCTCCACGTCCATCTACATGTTGCAAGTGGCAAGAATTAATTTTTTTAGGGCTGAGTAATTTTCCAGTTTGAGGTAGTTTATTTTCGTGGCTGATGTGAGATAGTGATCTAGTTTAATTTTTTTTTTTTTGCATGTGTCTGTACACTTTTTTCAACACCGTGTATTGAGGACTATTCTTTTTCCATTGTAGTTTCTTTATTCCTTTGTTTGTATATGAGTGGGTTTATTTCTGGGCTTTCAATTCTGTTACATTGATAATATGCCTTTTTTCTTTTCTTTTCCTGCCAATGCCATGTTATTTTGATTACTATAGATTTGTAATATAATTCGAATCAGGGAATATGACACCACCAGCTTTGTTCTTTTTCTCAAGGTTGTTTGGCTATCTGGAGTCTTTCGTGGTTCCATATTTATTTTAGGATTTTTTTTTTTTTGTCCTATTTCTGTGAAAAATGTCATTGGTATTCTGATAGGAATTGTATTAAATCTGTAGATTGCTTTAGGTAATATGAACATTTTAACAGTATTAATTCTTCCAATCCATGAGCAGAGAATATCTTTCCATTTCTTTATATCTTCAGTTTATTTCAACAATGTTTTACAGTTTTCAGTGTACAGATCTTTCACCTCCTTGGTTAAATTTATTCCTAGGTACTTTATTCTTTTTATTGCATTTGTAAATTGTATTATTTTCTTAATTTCGCTCTCTGCTAGTTCATTATTAGAAATGCAACAGATTTTTGTATATTGATTTTGTACCCTGAAACTTTACTGTATTTGTTTACTATTCCTAATAGTTTTTTTTTGGTGGTGTCTTTAAGATTTTCTACATATAAAATCATGTCATCAGCAAATAGCAACAGTTTTCATGTCATCAGAATAGTAACAGTTTTACTTCTTCCTTTTCCAATTTGGTGCCTTATTTATATTTCTTGCTTAATGGCTCTGGCCAGGACTTCCCAGGCCTTTATTTAAAAAAGGCTGAAAGGATCCAGACCTGCTTCTGCAGGCTGAGCAGGCAGAAAGTGAGCCTGATCAGACCATGCCCACAGTTGGTCACTGCAGGCTGAGCAGGCAGAAAGTGAGCCTGATCAGACCATGCCCGCAGTTGGTCACTGCTGCCACACCAGCGCCACTGTCGGAGACAATTCTTGCATAGCTCCACCCTCTGCTCAGATGGTTCCCCAGCTGGTCCTTACCCCGTCCTCAATGGTTATTTGGAAGACGACAGCCCCGCTGAGCTGCAGGGGCTGCTTACCTTCTTCGGTGTATTCACCTGTGGTCCCCAAGCAAGGCAGCTGTGCAGAGTGGCTGGGTCTTGGGGGGATTAGCATGCCAACACCAGCCTGGCTGCTGCCTTTCTTTGTGCTGAGGGGGCCTACGTCCTTCCCCAGCCTTCCTTGGCTTTCCTGCTGAGCACCATCTTGAAGCATGCTACCATACTCGCCATTCTGCTTGCTGTTTTGAAACTTGAATTTTGGCCTGGCGTGTCCCTAGAGAACTGCTGGCTATATCCTCTGGTATGTGTTGTTCAGATCCCTGTGTCTGACCACAGATGGTCCCACTGTCCCCTTCCTTCTGGGCTGCAGATGATTTCTGCCTCTATATACGTTATGGTAACTTCTATAACTAAGAAGACCCCAGATATGAGTCTCAGAGGGGATGATGATTCCCCTTAAGGGGACCTGAAGCTCTTCGCAGGCATGGGATGGATGCCATAATGTGTAAATATCCCTCTCAGCAGGTAGCTATGTAATCTCTGCCTCAAAATGTAGCATTTTGCATCAGAAAGAAGCATATTGGGACTTCCTCGGTGGTCCAGTGGCTAGGGGCCTGGGTTCCATCTTGGTAGGGAAATAGGTACCGCAGGCTGCAGCTAAGTGTTCACATGCCACAACTGAAGATCCTTGCATGCCGCAGCCAAAAAATGAAAACGAGAGAGATCCTGTGCGCCAAAACTAAGACCCGGTGCAGCCAAATAGATAAATAAGTATTTTTTAAAAAGAACCATATTCAGCAGAAGTGTAGACAGAAAACATCTACTGAAATGACATCAAGCTGGAAAACAAAGTCCCTGTTTCTTATTATCTGTGTTGAACATTTAAAACTGTTGTGATGAAAGGCAGTGAAGTGTCTGTTCATCTGTTCACAATATTTCTCTGGTGTTTGAGTTTGCAAAGAGCCCTTTGCTAGCTTAGTTATAAGAAGTAGGGTCGCTTGCTGTCCTGGGATTCCTGAAAACGTGCAGAGAAAAACCATTCTTATCAAGCGGCTGGGGAAGTCTCAGGTCTCATTTCTTCTCTGTGTATGCACAAGCGCCTTCTGACCCCACGGACTGTAGCCTGCCACACTCCACTGTCCCTGGGCATTATCCCCAGCAAGAATAATGGGGTAGGTTGCCACTTCCTCCTCCAGGGGATCTTCCTGACCCAGGGATCAAACCCTCATCTCCTGCAGTGTCTGCATCAGCAGGCGGATTCTTTACACTGAGCCACCAGAGAAGCCGTCTTCTTATCTAGTTCATCTTTTTTTTTTTTTTTTTATCTTTAATCTTTAATCTGGCTGTGTCAGATGTTAGTTACAGTATGGGAACACTTAGCTGTGGCATGTGGGATCTAATTCCCTGACCAGGGATTGAACCTGGGCTCCCTGCATTGGGAGCATGAAGTCTCAGCCACTGGATTATCAGGGAAGTCTAATGTGGTGGTGGTGCTCAGTCGTGTCTGACTCTTTGCAATCCCTGGATGATAGCCCACCAGGCTCCTCTGCCCATGGGATTCTCCAGGCAAGAAAACTGGAGTGGGTTTCCATTTCCTCCTCCAGGAGATCTTCCCCACCCAGGGATCAAACCCACATCTCTTGAGTCTCCTGCATTGGCAGATGGATTCTTTACCATTGCATCTCCTGGGAAGCTCTGGTAATGTGACGGGGTGAATTTAAAGTTGATAACATTCTTGTGGACTGAAACTTTTTAGGAGTTATTTTCAAAGCTTCACTGAACATCCACAAAGCTGAAGATATCTGAGGATGCCAGTTTTGGTCTTCATCAGAGATTTTAGAGATTCCTGGCTAGTACCTATTTCTTCTTAAGACCACAATGAGCCAACTAGGGAGAAATTCTCTTGTTTTACGTTCAAGACTATGTGCTGAGTTCCCAGTAGAAAAGGCGTTGACCCTTCTGGAAGCCTCCTCTGCTCCTCCGTGTCCAAGAAATCCCCCTACGGAAGTGTGAGAAAGGCGAGGACCAGCCTTGAATTGATTATGTGTTATATGGATATTTCAGGGCTGGCTTCTCTAGCAAAATACCTCCACCCAGCTGGGCTCCACATGTAGAAAAGAAGGGCCCTTTTATAAAATACCCAACGCAAGATGTTGACCTCTTGAAATCCTTCGGCCAGACTATTTCAAAGAGTGGGTCTTGTCAAAGGTCACTTAAAAATAGAAAATGGTAAATAAAAGTTAATCAAAAAGGGCTGAAAGGACATCCTCTGGCCAACTCTGGGTGACAGATCACCCAGGATCGTGCGAGGCGAAATGTCCTGCCTGTACCTCTAACTCATCGCCCCAGAGGGATGACTGCTCATCTGAATCCTGGGTCTGGGGGTTGGGGGTACCTTGCATTTAGCCACTTTGCTCAAGCTCTGATATTCTGAGCACTAGCCCAGCCAGGCTCTTGTCAGCTGCTCCCCCACAACCATGAACCAGATGCCATTTGGTTTTGGGGATTTTTGCTGAAGTCAGGTTGCCCATAGTCTGCCCCTCAATGCTTTCTGTGGCTGTTTTGCCAGCTCAACCTCAAATGCAGGCATCCGGGTATGAGTAACAGGGTGCTTGGCAAATTAATTTAAATTCAGTGTGGCCATCATTTGTCAAACATCTATTATGTGTCAGAGACTCTTCCCCCACCCCTCGTGCATGCTCAGTCGTGTCTGACTCTGTGACCCCATAGACTGTGGCCTGCCAGGCTCCTCTGTCCATAGAATTTTCCAGGCAAGAATACTGGAGTGGGAAGCTATTTCCTTCTCCAGAGGACCTTCCCAACCCAGGGATCAAACCTGTATTTTCTACGTCTCCTGCATTTGCAGGTGGATTCTTGACCACTGAGCCACCTGGGAAGCCAAAGGCTAGAGTCTAAAAATACAGCTATTCTGTAGATTGGGAAGCCAAGATACAGTTTAGCCTCAGAGCAGAGTTGGAAACCAACAAAGCAAAACAAACCACAGCAACAAAGGCCACAGTCCAGCCACCAAAAATGTAATTTCAAGCAAATATGTGTGTGTGATTCATGCACATCCCTAAGTGGGATTCTGGCCCTTATCTGAAAACACCCGTGTTGTCTTCTCCACTTTCTTTTCACCCCACTAGTATCCCACGTCTCTATCAAACTCCCCGAAAGACTCTTCTCTGCTCCGCCCTCAGGCTGCTTCTGTTTGACCTTGTTCCTGCTCTCAGCTCCTGGTTACAGAAACCCAAGGGCCAGCTGGGCAGAGGCAAAGCACACGCATGGGGTCCCAGGGCTGTCTTCAGTGGAGATGGGACAGGCTTGAGCTGAGACAGGATGTTCCGACTTTTGGTCCTGCCCTACCAAAAATGAGGGCTTCCAAGATGGTGCAGTGGTAAAGAACACATCCACCAATGCAGGAGACTCAAGAGAAGTGGGCGTGATCCCTGGGTCAGGAAGATCTCCTGGAGAAGGAAATGGCAACCTGCTCCAGAATTCTTGCCTGGGAAATTCCATGGACAGAGGAACCTGGTAGGCTACAGTCCATGGGGTCATAATGAGTCTGACTGAGTGACTGAGCACGCACGCAGCACTCATACCAGCAAAATGAAAACCATCTAGCTCTTGCCTCAATGGAGATCACTGTTGGGACTTCCTGGGTGGTCCAGTGGCTGGGACTTCACCTTCTAGTGCAGGGGGTATGGGTTCAATCCCTGGTCAGGGAGCTGGGATCCCACATGCCTTGAGGCCAAAAAAAAAACCCTCCAACAAAAGCATAAAACAGAAGCAATATGGTAACGAATTTGATAAAGACTTCGAAGAAAATGGGCTTCCCTTGTGGCTCAGCTGGTAAAGACTCTGCCTGCAATGCAGGAGACCTGGGTTCGATCCCTGGGTTGGGAAGATCCCCTGGAGAAGGGAAAGGCTACCCATTCCAGTATTCTGGCCTAGAGAATTCCATGGACTGTATACCAGTCCATTCTGAAGGAGATCAGCCCTGGGATTTCTTTGGAAGGAATGATGCTAAAGCTGAAACTCCAGTACTTTGGCCACCTCATGCGAAGAGTTGACTCATTGGAAAAGATTCTGACGCTGGGAGGGATTGGGGGCAGGAGGAGAAGGGGACGACAGAGGATGAGATGGCTGGATAGCATCACTAACTCAATGGAAGTGAGTCTGAGTGAACTCCGGGAGTTGGTGATGGACAGGGAGGCCTGGCGTGCTGTGATTCACGAGGTCGCAAAGAGTCGGACACGACTGAGCGACTGAACTGAACTGAATTGAGCTGATAGTCCGTGGGGTCACAGACAGTAGGATGTGACTGAGTGACTTTCACTTGAAGAATATAAAGGTCCACATTAAAAAAAAATCTTAAATAAAATTAAAAAGATCACTGTAATTGAAGACTTGGGCCCTAAACAAGCAGTTTAGAGTGAAAAGTGAGTTGCTTTGGGATCCTGGAGAGATCAAAGGTAGCCCAGGAAGGAATAAGGCTTAAAAGATAAACCCAACTTCTACGAATTTGGGGCAAGTTGCCTAAATTCTCCATGCCTCAGTTTCCCCCTCAGTAACCTGGGGATGATACATGAGATGGCTGTTGTAAGCCTTCCGTGAATAAAAGCAAAGTGCTTGGTTAGGGCTTGCCGCAGAGCTCAGCAGAGCTCGACAGACATCTAATTAGTACATGGCTATGTCGAATAAGCACATTCCTGGAGTGTCGTCACAAAGCAGCTTTGTGTTTTCTCCCACATCCCCGGGGCATCTGGACGAAAAGTCTCAGGACTTTTCTGGTCGCTCTGAGGAAATGCAAAGCTGTAGATTCATTTCACACGCTGACATCAGAATGTGCGTGCTGCTCAGATACATTCTAGCCTTTCATCTTTGTGCCGGGGGGTTGGCCGGGCAAGGCTGAGGTCAGCTTTCTCTCTCTTTCGAGCTCACTTCCTCCCATACTCACCAGGTTATCCCTGACCTCACTGGGACGGAGGCTGCAGAAAGGGAGGAGAAAGGGGGGTGGGATAGCACGGACGCAGCTGCCACTCACTGCCGGGAACTGACTCTGGGGTGGCAGCTGCCTAGAGCTGACTTGTTCTTTCCTAGCGCATCTGTAGGGTCTTCGGAGAATCCCCTCCCCACATCCACTCATCACCAGGGAGGTTTTGTTTTAATATATATTTATTTACTTGGCTGTACTGGGTCTTGGTTGCAGCATGTGGGATCTAGTTCCCTGATCAGGGATTGAACCTGGGCCCCCTGCATTGGGAGCGTGGAGTCTTAGCCACTGGGCCACCAGGGAAGTTCCATCGCTAGGGAGCTTTGCCTGTAGCTGCCTTCCCTGAGGCAGAAGTAGCTCTAGTCTGCCCTTCACAGGCCCTCTGGATTCCAGCAAGTCCACCTCTGGCAACTCCAACCCCGTACAGCCACCTCTTGCCCAACGCAGAGCTGGTCCTTGGGATGCTCTCGGACAACTTTGCCGCAACCAGCTCTGGGAGGGCAGGCATTTCCCTTGCTGTCAGGCCCTCTTCAGCTTCCTCCACCCTGGAGAGCTGGTGTATAGCATGGGAGGGGAGCCCCCTACGCCCACTGAGAGCAGGCACCAGCCTCCTCCATCCCCAGCCCCAGACTGTGAAGGGTTTGCCTCCTCCTCCAAGGGAACTCGTGGAAGTTCTGCCCTCTTGAACTGAGGGAAAGATGGATCCAACTGCTGTGTGTCTCCTAGGGCGGGACTCCCAAACAAGTGGATGCTTACAAGTCCTCTTCACAAGCCCTCTCTTTCCACAATGCTCCCTGGCCCTCGCTGTGTGTGTGTGTGTGTATGTGGTGGGGAGTCTGGGTCCCCTGGTGGTCCTCGGCCCCTCACCCTTTCCCAAGGTTCTCGCAAAACTCAGTTTTGTGTCTTTATCTGTTGCCTCCGAATTTCAGCTGGGACTTGAACTTCCTCTGCAGCAGTAAGAAACCATCACGATCCTTGGGGTGGCAGGTTACGAGCCGGAGGTCCTCTGGACGGTGGTACATGTTGGGGAGGGTGGAGACGAAGCGGCAAAGGTGGGCAGGGGCTTGTGACTGTGATGCTTGTCTGCTCAGGTCTTGCCTTGGGTGCAGGAGGAGAGGCCCCCATCTCCTTATGAGAATAACAAACCTATGTTTACTGCTAAGCCATACACGTGTCTCTAATACGCAGCTTCTCATTTAAGACTCACACCATCTCAGTGAGAGCCTGGTTATGGTCTTTCCATTTTCACTGATAGGACCCAGGTGCAGGAAGCTAAGTGCCCAAGGTCACACACTAGGAGGTAACAGATCCGAGCTTATAATTGGCCTTCTGTTTCATTACACCACGAGACCTGGAGTCAGGGGAGGGGAGGGCCACCATTCTGCAAGCTGGCACTGGGCAGGGTGTTGTCCCTTGGGAGGAGGCAGCTGTGGGAGCCACCTGTGCCCAGAGCGGCTGCCTGTGCTCGCAGCTGCGGTGGACGTTCTGTCCTCCACACCCACCTGCCAAACAGAACTGGCTGAGCTGGGCAAACACGGGCTGTGACTTCACTCTCCTTGCATCACACCTGACATCTGAAAGATCCAGCTAGTCTTGCCCAGCCTCTGAGCCTCCCCACCCTGTGATCACATTTCCCACATGGCCCAGTGCCTGGTTAAGGACCTCTTCATCCCCCAGAGGGCTCTGGATGAGCGCCCTCTATCTTCCAAAGAGGGAAGAACAGGCTTTCAGCAAGGAGGTAACCCACTTCCTCCAACACCCTCAGGATCCCCCAGCCTCGGCAGCTGCACTAACCCTTTGGCTACCACTGTCTCTGGAAGTTCACTCAGGAATTATCGTCCCCGCTCGTCTCTTCTGCATAGTTTTTTTTTTTTTTTAATATTTATTTATTTATTTGGCTGTGCCAGGTCTTAGTTGCATCACCCAGATCTCCGATCTTGTTGAGGCATTCAGACTCTTAATTGGAGCATGTGGGATCTAGTTCCCTGACCAGGGATTGAACCCGGGCCTCCTGCATTGGGAATGTGGAGTCTTAGCCACTTGACCACCAGGAAAGTCCTTGCATAGTTTTATCGTAATTCCTTAGGTGATAGGAATGGGGAAGATTAGAGATCTCTTCAAGAACATTAGAGATACCAAGGGAACATTTCATGCAAAGATGGGCACAATAAAGGACAGAAATTGTATAGACCTAACAGAAGTGGATCTTCCCTGGTGGCTCAGACGGTAAAGCGTCTGCCTACAATGCTTACCATGTGGGAGACCCGTGTTCAATCCCTGGGTCGGGAAGATCTCCTGGAGAAGGAAATGGCAACTTACTCCAGTATTCTTGCCTGGAAAATCCCATGGATGGTGGAACCTGGTAGGCTACAGTCCATGGGGTCACAAAGAGTTGGACACGACTGAACGACTTCACTTTCTTTCTTAACAGAAATAGAAGATATTAAGAAGAGGTGGCGAGAATACACAGAAGAACTATACAAAAAAGATCTTCATGACCCAGATAACCATGATGGTGTGATCACTCATTTAGAGCCAGACATCCTGGAAAGTGAAATCAAGTGGGCTTTAGGAAGCATCACTAAAAACAAAGCTAGTTGAGGTGATGGAATTCCAGTTGAGTTATTTCAAATCCTAGAATATGATGTTGTGAAAGTGCTGCACTCAATATGCCAGCAAATCTGGAAAACTCAGCAGTGGCCACAGGACTGGAAAAGCTGTTTTCATTCAAATCCCAAAGAAAGGCAATGTCAAAGAATGCTCAAACTACCGCACAATTGTACTCATCTCACATGCTAGCAAAGTAATGCTCAAAATTCTCCAAGCCAGGCTTTAGCAGAACCAAGAACTTCCAGATGTTCAAGCTGGATTTAGAAAAGGCAGAGGAACAAGAGATCAAATTGCCAACATCTGCTGGATCATCAAAAAAGCAAGAGAGTTCCAGAAAAACGTCTACTTCTGCTTTATTGACTACACCAAAGCTTTGGCTGTGTGGATCACAGGATCACAACAAACTGTGGAAAATTCTTAAGGAAATGGGAATACCAGACCACCTGACCTGCCTTCTGAGAAATCTGTATGCAGATCAAGAAGCAACAGTTATAACTGGACATGGAACAACAGACTGGTTCCAAATAGGAAAAGGAGTACATCAAGGCTATATATTGTACTCTGCTTATTTAACTTATATGCAGAGTACATCATGAGAAATGGCAGACTGGATGAAGCACAAGCTGGAATCAAGATTTCCAGGAGAAATATCAACCTTAGATATGCAGATGACACCACCCTTATGGCAGAAAGCGAAGAACTAAAGAGCCTCTTAATGAAAGTGAAAGAGGAGAGTGAAAAAGCTGGCTTAAAACTCAACATTCAGAAAATTAAGATCATGGCATCTTGTCCCATCACTTCATGGCAAATAGATGGGGAAACCATGGAAACAATGAGAGACTATATTTTTTGGGGCTCCAAAATCACTGCAGATGGTGACTGCAGGCTTGAAACTAAAAGATACTTGCTCCTTGGAATAAAAGCTATGACCAACCTAGACAGCATATTAAAAAGCAGAGACATTACTTTATCAACAAAGGTCCATCTAGTCAAGGCTATGGTTTTTCCAGTAGTCATGTATGGATGTGAGAGTTCGACAGAAAAAAAAAGCCGAGTGCTAAAGAGTTGATGCTTTTGAACTGTGGTGTTGGAGAAGACTCTTGAGAGTCCCTTGGACTGCAAGGAGATCCAACCAGTCCATCGTAAAGGAAGTCAGTCCTGAATATTCATTGGAAGGACTGATGCTGAAGCTGAAACTCCAATACTTTGGCCACCTGATGTGAAGAACTGACTCATTGGAAAAGACCCTGATGGTGGGAAAGATTGAAGGCAAGAGAAGGGGACGACAGAAGATGAGATGGTTGGATGGCATCTCCGACTCTATGGACATGAGTTTGAGTAAGCTCAGGAGCTGGTGATGGATAGGGAGGCCTGGCATGCTGCAGTCCATGGGTTCTCAAAGAGTCAGACACGATTGAGCAACTGAACTGACTGAACTGACTTAGGTGATAGAATCATATGCCAAAGGAATGGGTGAGAGAGGGAATTTATATTGTCATCTCTAGGAGGGTTATATGACTTTTTGTTTTAATTAATCTTTGTTTTTAGCACAATAAAAGCAATATGTATTGTTGAAAAATCAGAAAATATAAAAAGTAGATGCTGCTGCTGCTGCTGCTGCTGCTAAGTCTCTTCAGTCGTGTCCGACTCTGTGCAACCCCATAGACGGCAACCTACCAGGCTCCTCCATCCATGGGACTCTCCAGGCAAGAACACTGGAGTGGGTTGCCATTTCCTTCTCCAAAAAAGTAGATGAAGACAAGTTAAAAGATCACTCATGAGCCTTCCTTGTACCCCAAGATTTTTGTATATTTCCTAATAGCATACCCAAATATATAAAGCCTATCTGCAGACAGGCGTGTCACAATACCATTTTTTAATTTAATTTTATTTATTTGGCTGCACCACATGTTAGTCGCGGCATTTAAGATCTGTAGTTGTGGCATGTGGGATCTAGTTCCCTGATCAGGGATTGAACCTGGGCCCCATGCATTGGGAGTGCAGAGTCTTAGCCCCTGGATTACCAGGGAAGTCCCTATGTCAGAAGATTAGAATTATATAGTATGTGTGTGTCTGTGTGTATGTGTTAGTCACTTAGTCGTGTCTGATTCTTTGTGACCTCATGGATTATAACCTGCAGGCTCCTCTCTCCGTGGAATTCTCTAGGCAGGAATATTGGAGTGGGCTGCCCTTTCCTTCTCCAGGGGATCTTCCCAACCCAGGTTCAAAGATCCTGGGTCTCCTGTATTGCAGGCATATTCCTTACCATCTGACCTACCAGGGAAGCCATTATATAGTATAGACTGTATTGTAAGCTTCTATTTTCCCTACTTATCAGTACATCACAGGCATATCCCCATAGCATTGAGCTCAGTGAACTTTTAAACAATTCTCTATGGCAGATTTCACATAGCACTAGAAAGACACCAGATGAACCAAAATAGTGAGGGGATAAATTGTGAACATCCTCCTGGGACCTCCCCTTGGTGAGACACAAGTCACATCTTAGCAACCCAGCCTGAAAAAGATGACCCTATTGTGCTGTTAAGGCTCAGAAATCTCCTTTCTTTTCTTCCTTAAAAATAAAGTTGAACTGAGTGTCCCCAATTTCTCCCACACCCTATGACCCACAATGAATGGGTCCTCCAAAGGAAACTTATACCCTTGTATTCTTCCCCTTCCATCTGCAAGTTCTGGCCCTTAGCCCTTCAAGGCTCCTCATCTTTTGTACCTTTCAGTGGAGGCTGTAGGACCAAACTCCATCCCAGATTGCCCACAATTAAAATATGCACAACTCTAATGAATTCCCTTTCACATAAGAAGATCACTTGGCCCATTGAATGATGGGACTTTGAATCAGATTTCCAATAATAGATGAAACCCTGTCACCTCACAATGTCTCAAAGGAAAGCTCGCTTGCTTTTAAATTCAAGTACACAGTACATTCAGCCAAATGAATTCAGAAACTCAATGATTTGGCAATGGATTGTGTTGGGGGGTTTTAAGACAACTTGTAAATGTCAACAACAGGACTAACAGTTTCCAACCCTCTCTCAGGAACTTTTCTCACAGCTGTGACTAAAAGTGCCCCCTGCCCCACGGGCCCCATGTCTGTGGTCTAGTGTGAAAACCATGTGATGGACTATTTGTAGAAAAGTTTCTCTTTCCAGTTTAGGAATTTGTTAGAAAGGGCTTTAACCACTTTCAGATTGGGGCGCTAGCTTAATCCTCTTTTTCCTACCTCCAAGGTAGGAATATTTCTACAGGAACTCTTCCTGTAGAATGTATTTAATAATATATTAAATAATATTTCACACACATTTCTATAGGAGAAAAATTGGAGTATTCATTGAAGTAGTGTCAGCTGTACTTCCATAGCCTGTACATCTTGTCACCCTGGGGCATGGCTCCCAATGAAGCCGTGGGTTTTGGGTCTTCAGGTGGAAGGTGGGTAGCCATTCGAACCACAGGACAGTTGGTCAGGTTTGACTGCTCAAATACAGTTTTGATTTTGTCCCCAGGGAATGAGGAGGGGAGGCAAAGTGGAAGGCAGACTCTTCCAATTAATTTAGCATATCAAGGACTACGGGGGCTTCCTTGGCGGGCGAATGGTTAAGACCCTGCCCTTTCACTGCAGAGGATATGGGTTCAATCCCTGGTCAGGGGACTGAGATCCCGCCTGCTGCTCTGCCTCTGATGGCTTAGGCCCGAGGCTGTCTGTCACCAGCACTGAGGGGGAAGGGACATGAGAAGAACAGCTTGAGCCTTCTGTTGAGGTCGTCAGAGGCACAAGTGAGGCAGAGGGCAACCGGCCACAGGAGGTCAGCAGGACTGCTGCTTCTTCCCTTGCTTCAGGCTGAACCTGGGGGTGGGGATGGAAGAAGCCATTAGAGACACCAGAGAGTTAGGGAGCCTACGGATTCATGGGAGTCCTGAAGTGGAGGCTGAGGACTCTAGGTGAGGCCCAGCTCAGCACCCGGACCAGAGCTTGGGTGTGGAGTTGGTGGCGGGGGCCAGTGGAGATAGTACTCTTGACTTCTGGACACCTCAACAAAGTAGGCTGGACCCAGATCTTCCCTGGTGTCTTTTTTTTCTGTGTTGTTTTAAATATTTATTTATTTTTGGTTTCACTGGGTCTTAGTTGTGGCAAGCAAACTTAGTTGCCCCGAGGAATGTGGAATCTTAGTGCCCTGACCAGGAATGGAACCTGAGGCCCCTGCACTGGAAGGCAGACTCTTAACCACTGGACCACCAGGGAAGTACCTGTTCTGGTGTCACGAAAAGAGGCTTTGGAAGTTGTGTTGGGCAGAATTATAACCTCCCGAAAGTGTCTATATCCTAGTCCTTGGAATTTGTGAATTTGTTATATTACATGGCAAGGAGAATTAAGGTTGCAAATCAGCTGATCTTAAGATACAGGAACTCTCCTGGATTATCCAGGTGGGTCCAGTAGAATCTCAAGGGCCCTTAAAAGTGGAAGAAGGAGGTAGGAGAGAGAGACAAGAGAGACTGCAGCATGAGAAGGACTCAATCCACCATTGCTGGCTTTGAAGATGGAGGATGGGGCCATCAGCCAAGGAGTGTAGGCAGCCTCTAGAAGCTGGGAAAGACAGGAAACAGATTCTCCCCTGGAGCCTCCAGAAGGAAGGCAGCTCTGCTGATGTCTCACTGTGAGCCTAGAGAGACCCACCTTGGACCTCTGACTTCTAGAACTGTACAATAATAAATCTGTGTCATGCCACTGTGTCTGTAGCAATTTGTTACAGCACTAATGAAAGTGAAAGTGAAAGTCACTCATTCATGTCCGACTCTTTGCGACCCCATGGACTGTAGAGTCCATGGAATTCTCCAGGCCAGAATACGGGAGGGGGTAGCCTTTCCCTTCTCCAGGGGATCTTCCCAACCCAGGGATTGAACCCAAGGATTGAACCCAGGTCTCCAGCATTGCGGGCGGATTCTTGACCAGCTGAGCCACAAGGGAAGGGAAACCAGCAGTGGTGATAGGACACTTAATCCCCCATTACTACTGGTTTTATCAGTCACTGATGTTTGTTGCCTAGATACAGGGTTCCTTTAGGAGCTGCAAAAGGCAACGGGTAATTGCATGTTAGTTTGCATACTCTAGGATTGTGGCATCTGGTCCCATCCCTTCATGGCAAATAAAAGGGGAAAAAGTGGAAGCAGTGACAGATTTTATTTTCTTGGGCTCCAGAATCACTGTGGAGGGGGACTGAAGCCATGAAATTAAAAGATGCTTACTCCTTGGAAGGAAAGCTATGGCAAACCTAGACAGCCATATTAAAAAGCAAAGACATCACTTTGCTGACAAAGGTCCATTGTCAAAGTTATGGTTTTCCCAGTAGCTGTGTATGCATGTCAGAGTTGGACCATAAAGAAGGCTGAGCACCGAAGAACTGATGCTTTTGAACTGGGTGTTGGAGAAGACGCTTGAGAGTCTTGGACTGCAAGGAGATCAAACCAGTCAATCCTAAAGGAAATCAGTCCTGAATATTCATTGGAAGGACTGATGCTGAAGCTGAAGCTCCAATACTTTGGCCACCTGATGCCAAAGGGGTGAGATTTCTTTTGACCAGGGTTTGTATACAAAACCTGCTGTTATTTGGATTGTATGTTTCTTCAGGGTGGCAGAGGGATGATTTTCTGATAAGAAACGCAGACACACACAGACACAGACATCACATTTTAAATTTTGCTGAATCATTTGAGAATCAGTTGAAGGCATCATTACCCTTCAGCTCTCAATACTTTGATATGTGTCCCTTAAGAGCAAGGATACTCTCCCACATCTATAAAACATACTCCAGAAATTTAACAACAATGTATACTCATCTAATACTCACTCTTCATTCAGATTTCCCCATTTATCTCTAAAATGTTCTGCATAGTTTATTTTTAATGCATGATCCCTTCAAGTATCACATTTTGAATTTATCTGTTATGACTTTTTAATCTTGACAAAGACTATTGTAATGGAATATAAACTTTATGAGAGCAGGCGTTTTAATCTGTTTGTTCACTACCTAGCACAGAGTAGATGCTTAGTAACTATATTTAAAATGAACACTTGGAGAAGTAATTATCGCTTCTCCAAGTCATCTCTCAGTGCAGTCACTGGGGTATTTATCTCCCATACCGATGTGCTCAGTCATGGCCGACTCTTTGTGATCCCATGGAATGTAGCCCACCAGGCTCCTTTGTCCCTGGAATTTTCCAGGCAAGAACACTGGAGTGGGTTGCCATTTCCTTCTCCACCCCTCATTCTCCTTCTGATAAATAACCCTCCTCACCCCTCTCCCACCACAAGTTTGTATATATGAGCCATTCCAGCTAATCATAGTACCCCATTCCCATGAAAAAAATGAGTATAGTTGATACTTGAACAGTGCAGAAGTTAGAGGTTGCAACCCTCCAACCACTCAGTCCACAATCCACCAATAACTTTACAGTTTGGCCCTTTGTGTCTTTGGTTCCACATTTGAGGATTCAACTCACAAATATATCATGCAGTACTGCGGTGTGTATTTACTGAAAAAAAACAAAAAAAACACAAACCCACGTATAAGTGGACCAGCACAATTCAAACCCATGCTATTCAAGGTCAATTGTATTGCAGAGGAGGGCATATGACAACATCAGGACAGATGAGAATTCTTCTGAGAGGGTGACTTATTTATGTACCAGGAAAGAGGTATTCTCTTTCACTAGGATTTCTAAACCAGAAGCATGTGGTCTAAAACAAGCAATAGCCATTCCTCCCAAACTGTTAAAGGAAACAGAAAAGATTTAAAAAATTTAAAAAATTTGGAGAAAAGTCAGGCCAAGAAATGAAGATCATGAACGTAAAAGTCATGAAAACTTTGTTCTGACACCTGGATCCAACTCTACCTGAGGTCCATATCCATACATAAGTATCCCAGATACATAAGACAATATACAACCATTTTGCTGAAGTAGTTTGAGTTGATTATCTGTCATTTGCATCCTAAAAAGTTCTGACTAATCCAGTCACTTAACCTTGCCCTACAGAAAATCAGTCTTGCTCTCCTTCATCTGGTGATAAAGGTTACTTCTGAATCACATCTGTTGTTCCACAGGCATAATTCTCTTAATGTGAGGATTCATTTAGTCATGGAACTTTTTAAAATAAAATGTCTATTGTCTTAGGAATTCTGGGAACCACTACTAAATATAAAATCAATTGGAAATCATGCTGCTATAAAGAAAAATAATCAAGGGAGGAAGCTTGACAGGAAATTCCAACTGGGGTGGAACATTTTGGACTTAAAAATGAGGTTCCATTTATAATTGCTGTCTTGCATATTCTTGTACTTTAAATTTTTTCAAAGCAAAAAATTTAATAGCCTCCAATAACAACAATGACAACAACAAAACTATAAAGAGCAAAGAAGGAAAGTCCGAATGAACCTCTGCCCCAAGGTCTCCGAATCGTTATAAATCCAGGTCAGGTGGTGACCTATGCTGTGCCATTTCCTCTGGGCAGATCTTCTTTCTCCCTCCTATTCAGATGTCAGGGACTGTTGGATAAATAGAGTAGTGGAGAGGCCCTGGACTAGAGCAGCGACAAATGGGATGTGTCCTAGGAGGATGTCAATTGGCACGCTGATATCTGTCACAAGGACTTAATTAGGATGAATGGCAGAGAATATGCTGAGTGCAAGGCCAACCCACTCACTTGCAGCATATGGAGGGCTCGCAGGGTTAGATAAACAGAATATGAGAAAAAAATTCACATGAATTCTACTTTGTTGCACGAGCGAGAAAGCGAGAGAGCTGGAGAGAGGGTGCCCTGTTATCTTTCTCTTGGGGTTCGAGGGGACAGTAAGAGCTTGTGGTCAGGATTATAAACTCTTAGTTCCTGAATCCAGGACTCCTCAGGAATCATGAGGACCACATCCTGAGAGCCCCAGGGCTGATGTTCCACAATAAAGGTCAAGGACTCTGCCTTTGCACTGGGCTCAGCTTCGCTGCCCTCACCTGGCCTGATTCTGAGTTTTTCCATGAGGCAATGAGAAGGCTCCATGTTGGGATGGAAATATTTGCTGAGCATCAGGCTTATTCTTTTGCAGTAATACTTCTGTCACAGAAAGACTTTCCAGGTGGCCCAGTGATAAAGAATTCACCTGCCAATGTAGGAGATGCATTGGTTCAACCCCTGGGTTGGGAGGATTCCTCTGGTGGAGGAAATGGCAGCCCACTCCAGTATTCTTGGCTGGGAAATCTCATGGACAGAGGAGCCTGGTGGTTGTAGTCCATGCAGTTGCAAAGAGTTGGACACGACTGAGCATGCACGTAGGCACTTGTTTCTCAAGGTACTGATCTCTAGATAAGGCTGCACACATCGCGGGAATGGGTGTGATCGTGCCATCGCCAGTGGATGGCACCCCTGGGTGGGGTTGCCACCGGTTGCTCTTTGTCCTTCACGAATCATCACCCTCTTCCTTCTGAGTCTCTTTTCTGTTTTTTCAGCCTGTTTAAAGGTTTTTACAGAGTGCCTGTATTTCTTTAAAAGTCAGGTGTTCAATTCAGCAAATAATGAATGCACAAGGTGGGTGGAAATATGAGTGAATCTGTCAGAATTCCCTGCTTAACAAGGAAAGACATTCCTGAATTCACTTGACAGTGTTGTCCTAACATAAATTCGTGGTTAAATTAGTTGAATTAAATGCTAAAAAGAATTTTAAAGAGTTCGACCTAAGAGATGTTTTTATGTACAGTACATATGTACTTGTATACCTAAGTATAAAATATTATGGAAAATGAAACGTGTGTGTTTACAGAATGCTGAATTCACCTAAGTGAGGAAGAAATGCCTTTGACTATTGGGAGAAAGCCCCTGTGTTGGCATAATAGAAAACTCTAGGAAGGATAAAATGTACGTGCAAACTACTACAGTACGGGGTTCCCTTGTGGCTCAGCTGGTAAAGAATCCACCTGCAGTGCAGGAGACCTGGGTTCGATCCCTGGGTTGGGAAGATCCCCTGGAGACGAGAAAGGCTACCCACTCCAGTACTCTGGCCTGGTGAATTCCAAGGACTGTATAGTCCATGGGGTCACAGAGAGTCAGACACGACTGAGCGACTTCACTTTCACTACTGTACCACACAGGGAACGATATTCAGTGTCATGTAATAAACCGTAATGGAAAAGGAGGTGAGGAAGGAGGTGTATATATGTGGCGCAGTGGGTAAGAACCTGCTTTCCAGTGCAGGGGACATGGGTTCAGTCCCTGGTTGGGGAACTAAGAGTCCCACATACTTCGGGGCAACTAGGCCAGCATGAAACTTCAGAAAGCCTGCTTGTTGCAATGAAGACCCAGTGCAGTAAAAAAAAAAAAAAAAGAATGTATATATATATATGTGTGTGTGTAGCTGAATTACTGAAATTACTGGGTTACTTCGCTATATCTTAATTAACACAATATTGCAAATCAACTATACTCAGTAAAATAAATTAAATACATATGTGTGTGTGTATATATATACACTCGAATAGTTGATGATCTAATGGAGAGAAGAGATCACTTAGGTGTTTACTCTTTCTTTGATTGATCCGTAAGGTATTTGTGCACAGACTGGTCTGTGTCAGGGTCAATGCCAGGCACTGGGGTTGGAGCACTGAGGGAGAAAGATGCAATAGTGCCCACTGGGGTTCTGTGATCCAGCTGAGGCTACACACAGAGGAAACCTTCCTGAAGATAAATGGGCTGAATGCCTCTGGAGAGACCCACACTGGCTGCCCCGTCCACACAGTCCTGATCATAGCCACTGAACACAAGTGGCCCCTGAACACTAGAACTATGCCTAGTGCAAAAGAGGAGCTGAAAATTCAATGTTATTTCCATTTATTTATTTTTAATGAACATTAAAAAATATCTTTTATTAAGCATCCTTAAAATAATTTAAAAAATTTTATCGGAATATGGTTGATTTACAATGTATTTCCTTTAAATTAATTAATTAGAAAGCAATACTGGGTTCAGTACTGGCAGACTTTTTAGTATATTTGAAACAACTTGGGTACATGAATGTACTTTTTCAGTTTTAAACTCTATGAAATTTAAGTATGGGTCAATGTTTCCTTGGAATAGGAAATGGGAACCTACTCCAGTATTTTTGCTTGGAGGATTCTGTGGACAGAGGAGGCTGATAGGCCACCCATGGGGTTGCAAAGAGCTGGACATGACTGAGCACAGCACAGTGATAGCAATGTTTCCTATGAAAATGTAGGCCTCTAAGTGAGAAGAGCTGTACATATAAAATGCACCCTGGATTTGGAAGATCTGGTACCAAAAAAAAAAAGCAATGTAAAATAACTCATTGATAAGTTTTAAATGTTTGTAATGTGTTAAAGTAATAATATTTTTAATATCTTGGGTTAAATAAATTAAATTATTAAAATTGATTTTTCTGTTCTTTTTCTTTCCTTTTCTAATGTGACTACTGGATCAATCCAGATTATACATATGACTTGCTGCTCTCGAATAGCACTGGTCTGTGGGATTTTGAAGGTGAGACAAAGCTAATCATGAAAGAGGTTTTTTTTTTTTGTTTCTTTGTTAAATTTATTTCTTTATTTGGCTGTGCCAGGTCTCAGTTGTGGCATGCAGAATCTTTGATCTTCATGGCAACATGTGGGATCTAGTTCCCCAACCAGGGGTCAAACCTGGGCCCCTTGCTTTGGGAACATTAGCCACTGGAACTCTAGGGAAGTCCGGAAAGAGGCTGATTTTTGACATTAATTTTGCAGAACTGGTGGGATGGGTCAGGAGGCGAGGGTAGAGGGTGTTCCTGGAAGAGAAGAAGCCGGACAAAGATATGATGTGGGATTATGCCTGGGGTGGCGGATGTGTAGGAGAGCCCTGGGCGTTGTCTTTGGAGGGCAGCAGTGGGAAAGGCTGGTTAGGATGATGGAGCCATGACGTGGGAGCCTTGACCAGCCAGGCGGAGCTGGCTGTGTTTGATCCAGTTGGCCAAGGGGGAGCTGGGAGGCTTCTGACCCGGGGCAGCTTTAATGGAATTTATCTGGCTGCAGAGTGTAAACTGGGATGGAGTGGGGAAAACTGGAAACAGAGACACATGTTTTGAAGACTTCAGCAGTAATTTTGGAGATGCCTGGTGGGGAAAAAACGACTGCTTCCTTTCAGCCAAGAATCTAAATCAAGCAAACAAAGAAACAAAGAAATGATTTAAAAATTCACATTGTTCTTCTACAGATAAGTGCAGACACATTCCATTTCCTATGTTACCCTTTTGTGAGTTAATTTCTTACCTGTTATTTTCTTCTTTCTTTTAAAAAAAAAAAAAAAAAAGACTCTGTTCTTCCACTGAAGGGGTCGCTGGTTCGATCCCTGGTCTGGGAACTAAAATCCTTCATGCCATGCAGCACAGTCCCACTCCCTACTCTGGCCAAAAAAAAAAAAAAAAAAAAACCATAAAATAAACAAAAAATACCTCCTGTGCAGCTACAATGTAATTTGGTCATTGTTCTGGAGTCCAGGGTGGAGTTCCATAAATCACTTTGCAAGATCTTTCATTTTGCTTATCACGGGGCACCCACAAACCTTTCCAAGGAGGGTGAACCCCTCGGAGTCAAGAGTTGCAGGAAATACAGATTTTTAAGAAAGGGATATGAATGACTCGAGATGATCTCTAAAGTTCAGGATTCATGGAGTCGTTGAACACAAAGAGCTTCCAGGTATCATTCAATTCAGCCTTTCACTTCACTGAAGAACAGGGTCAGAGGTTCAACGACAAGTCCAAAGCAGCAGAAGAGTGGTTAGAATCTGATTCTCCACATTAATAGGCCTTCCACCGTGCCACGTGGAATACTGTCCATTAGGAAACTCAAACATGTAATAAGTCAAGGAAGACAATGCTAAAGTACGAAGCAAGGTGAAAGGTAAGAGTTAGGTGTATCCATATATGGCAAATTATATAAGCACACACAGAGCTATGAATACAAGGCACGGGCCTCTGTTCTCCCCACTGCAGCCCTCTGCAGTGTCACCAGTTGATCCTGGGACAGCTGCCCAGTGTGGGGACACCCGGGAGGAACACTTAATCCCCACTAAGAAGGGGCGGTAGGGTAGAGGACCGGCCGTATCACCTCCCCTGGAGGGTTTCCAGTGTCAAAGCCTCTTCCTTTACACGCTTGCCAGGAAGACAGCAGTGAGAGGACATAAGAGGAATGGAGATGCTGAGAAAAAGTAAGGAGAGAGTGGGTGCTGAAAGGTCGAGTTGAGGGTTTGGCTCAGATGTAAATGTTTGGAATATCGTGAAGGCTCTTTAAATAGAGTCCTCACAGGTGAACGCTGTAATAGAGAAAAGCCGCCCTGTGCTCCAGGGAGCTAAATAAATAAGCACAGACGTCAAATGTCCAAGACTGGATGGGGGCTGGGCAGGACCAAGCACTCAGTAGCAAGTACAGGAACGACTTGGTTCTTAATTGCCAAGTCCTGTTCTCTTAGGTGGCATCTGTGGAGTTGCTCACACTTCAGGAAATTTTTTTTTTTTTTTTAGAGACTTTTCAGAGGAAAATAACAAAAATTCAACTTCAGCTCTGAGCTGGTCCAGCCCCTGAGCCATAATTTCAGCTTCTGTACAGCTTAGGCTTTCTTACGGGCCCCTTAGGCCATTCAGTGAATTTGCTTAAGAGTACGTGTTTTATGGGCTTCTCTGGTGGCTCAGCAGTAAAGAATCCAGCTGCCAATGCAGGAGATGCAGGTTCAATGCCCGGGTCAGGAAGATTCCCTTGGAAAAGGAAATGGCAACCCACTCCAGTATTTTTGCCTGGGACATCCCATGGACAGAGGAGCCTGGAGGGCTACAAACCATGGGGTCAGCAGGAGTTGGACACGTCTTAGCAACTGAACAAACAAGAACAACAAAGTGTTTTTTTACCTCCTCCTTGAAAAGGGAAACCCAGGGATTTTCCTTAAATAATTGAAGTATTGATCCTCTAAAAAGTAACCCATGACCCCTTGTAAAAAGTCTCATGCGCTGGCATCCTCTCCCGCCTTGCTGTATTCTTCTTTCTACGCATAGCACAAGTGTACATAAAGCAAGAGCACACACACAAGCAAAGGCCATGTTTGGCTTTAGATTAGACATTAAACCTCAGACAGTCATTAAACTTCTTGAGCTCTGTGGCTTCAGTCCAGGTTGGAAAGCAGGTCAAGCAAGTAAAGCTGAGGACAGAGTATGCAATCTTTTGTTCTCAGCAGGCTTTGAAGATTGTTTCAGGGTTAACGTTTGACTTTGGGTCTTAACTATTTTATGTCTTGGTTTCCTCACCTGCAAATCAAGCATACATATTGCAATGAAAGAAGGTCACACTTCCCAGTGGTGTGAATGGTTAAAAACTCATTCCTTTGGAGGGTAAAGCAGAATGGTGAAGAGTTTAGGCTCTAGAGCAACATGGTCCAAATAATGAGACCCCCAAGTGGGGCATAGGGAGTGTTAACTTTTCCATGTTGCTGCTGCTGCTGCTAAGTCACGTCAGTCGTGTCCGACTCTGTGTGACCCCATAGATGTCAGCCCACCATGTTAACCCAAAGCAAAATCAAAAAGGTGAAAAGCATTTGAACATTTTATTTTATTCGACATATCCAAAATATCATTTCAGCATATCAGTATTTTAAAAATTATAGAGATATTTTATGTTGTTTTCTTCATGCTAAGTCATTAAAATATAGTGTGTATTTTAGTTCCTGCCATCTCAGTTCAAACTAACCACGTTTCAAGTACTCAATACCTGTATGTGGCTGGAGGCTACTGCGTTGGGCAGGGAAGCTTTAAAGTCAAATTGGGTTGATTTAGAAGCTGCCTGATCTTGAGCAAATTACTTAAGCATCATGCCTCTCAGTATCTACATCTGTGAAATGGGACTGATACTAGGATCTACATTACTGGGTTTGTAACATATATGAAAATGATGTAAGTAAATATACTTAAAGTGCTCAGTGCAGTGGCTGGCATATGTTTAATCAATCTGGGCTAATAATCATTATTAATTTTGGCAAAAGTAGTCAGAGTTAAAGTGTTAATTTTCCTCCAAAATATGGTAATTCCATATCAAATGAAATTGAGTTGAATTTAGAGTGTAGATCTTTTTTGAGGGGCAGGGCTGGGGGATGGCAATTGTTTAGCAGCCTAAATCAGGAAAGCATACTTGAAATACTTCAGTCTTTGATTTCATGAAACCCGTAATTTTTAAAATGTAAAATGGCCTTTCCCCTAGGCCCATGGCAAGGGAAAGCAAGAATAGCTCTAACTAGTTACATGTCGACTGTTACCCCAGGGGTGTTCCTGGTGGTCCAGTGGTTAAGACTCCTAACTTCCAATGTAGGGGGTCCAGGTTTTATCCCTGTTCAGGGAATTATTCATAGATCCTACCTACAGCAAGGAAAACCTTGTGCAGCCAAATAAATAAATATTAAAAAAAATTTGTTACCCCCTTGTCAGAAAGATTTAAGGGAGCTGAATTGTGTGTTTAGATGTTTGAAAAATGCATGCATTTAGACTTTGAGGGGTAGAATTTAGATTTTGGAGCTTTTGAAATAATAAAACCTTTGGTGTTAAACTGGAGTTCCTTGTCTTATTTTCTAAAGCAGTTTGCCTTTGGGTGACAGCCACATTTGGGGGACTTCTGTACTGTCCCTGATCTCAGGGCTTTATTTTGGTGCTCCAGATGTATTCCAAAGGCGTAGAGCATTTACTTTGCAGCCACCGGGACCAGTTTGTGAATAAGCATAAAGAGAGCTATAAGATTTGATGAGCCAAGTTACCAGGGCTTATCCACAGGGGGCCAACACCAAGAAATATTAATGTCCCTTGCTGTCTGGTATTAAGAAAACCCACAGGAAACGGACGTTTTCCCCTCCTCCTTAGTCTTATTGATGGCACCAAACCTCTCCACGAGTTTTGCTCAAAGCATATTTTCATCTTTTGCAGGAGGTTTGAGAGGTTTGGGACCGATCAACGGAAAAGATGGGCTTCCTAGGTGGTGCAAATGCAGGAGGTGCAAGAGATGTGGGTTTGATTCCTGGGTTGAGAAGATTCCCTGGAGGAGGAAATGGCAACCCACTCCAATATTCTTGCTTGGGAAATCCCAGGGACAGAGGAGCCTGCCTGGCTGCAGTGCATGGGGTCACAAAGAGTGGGACATGACTGACTGACCACGCACATGCGCGCATACACACACACACACACACACACGGGAAAAGATATGACTGTGAGAGGCAGCAATGCACAACAAGCATTGCTGGGCTCTGCTTGGACAGAGATGCATGAGTGGGGATCTCTCACAGTCTGAGACTGTCCAGAGGCTCCAGGAAGGTAAGATCCAGAGGGAAGGAGAGTAAGGGAGCCTTTGGGAGAGAGGGGACCAGAGGAGTCTCAGCAGCCACGGTGTGTGTGGGGGGTGGTCTTTGGATTAGAGAGCTCCACAGGCTGGTGGCACCCGGGGGTCTTGTAATTATAAGGTTCTACCTTATCAATGGCCAACAAGTGATGGATGATGGGGTATGCAAAGCAGGTGGGCTCTAAGCAGCTAAAAATCTGGTTATTTGAGCTATTTTAAAAATAACTGAATGTCTAAAAATTTGAGTTCAGCACCAACAGACTTTTGAAGGGATGAATCTCAGTCTGCAGCAGGAAAAAAAAAAATAACAACCTGAAGGCCAATACACAGAAGCCACCTTTGACTATGTATTTTTCATTCATTCTGGGTGTAAAGAGTGTGGCACGGTGGGGCAGGCACAGGAGAAAACTTGGGATTCTGGTGTAGCTATACCACTCTCTAGCTGTACCTTGGACAAACACTCTGTCAGGCCTCATTGTCCTCACCCATGAAGTGAGGAGTGGGACAGATCACCCTAAGTTTCCAGCTCTAAATAGTCACGATTCTCAGATTCTTTTTTCAATGTTTTTATTTTCGTATTGGGGTACATATAGCCAGTTAATGTCGTGATGGTTTCAGGTGCACAGCAGAGCAACTCAGCCACACACACACGTGCATCCACGCTCCCCCAAACTCCCCGCCCATCCAGGCTGCCACATAACATTGAGCAGGGTTCCCTGTGCTCTACAGTAGCTTCTTGTTGGATACCCATTTTAAATACAGCAGTGTACATGTCCATCCCAAACTCCCCAACTATCCCCCCCAATTCTTCCCCACCCCCCCGCAACCATAAGTTCCATTCTCTAAGTCTGTGAGTCTGTTTTTGTTTTGTAAATAAGTTCATTTGCATCATTTCTTTTTAGATTCTTGAAGCATCCTCAGGGTGGTAGACAAGATATATTTTATTATCTCCACTTGTTGGATGTGCTTAGACACCCAATTGTGTCCAGCTCTTTGTGACCCCATGGACTGTAGCCTGCCAAGCTCCTCTGTCCATGGAATTTTCCAGGCAAGAATACTGGAGGGGGTTGCCATTTCTTTCTTCAGGAGATCTTCCTGACGCATGGATTGAACCTGTGTCTCCTGCACTGGCAGGTGGGTTCTTTACCTCTGAGCCACCAGGGAATCCCAGTGTCATTATTTATATTGTCTTATATTTTTTTACATGTTTACATTCATTTCAGAATAAAAGAACTACAGCACTGCTATCATATACATATATATAGTATATATAGTTATTATATAATAACTATTGTTATTATATGATTGCTTTTTGTTATCACCATACATTTGTACACACTTTAAGTTCAGTGAGCATATTCCTACCAGTTATGTCTCTTATTCTTTCGGTGGCAGTGTGCAGTGGTGTGCTAGTTTTACTTAACAACCAGCTCTACAGAAGAGGAGATGGGATTTTCCTGGTGAAATACTCTCACCGGGGCCAGTTCTGAGCTCCCAACACAATGTCGTGGCAGAATGGGGAAGACCTGAGCCTGTCTGGCCCTTTCCTCCCATGCTACCTGCTCTGGCAATGCTGAGTGAGGTTGAACTGGCTTTCTAACTCTTGGCTTTATCCACCCATCGATGCTAAACTTCTTTCCAAACACTGATCATACTTGTCGAAACATGCTCATTGCTTGTTCCCACTGGATCATTACTCTCTGGGAGTAGAAACTCTATTCTCTTGCTCCTCACTGTTCCCAGGGCTTACTCTCATTCACCAGCTGCTTTCTATACAACTGCATAGTGGATAAAGATGTGGTATGTATATATGATGGAATATCACTCAGCCATTAAAAGAAACGAAACTGGATTATTTACAGTGATGTGGATGAACCTAGAGTCTGTCATACAAAGTCAGAAAGACAAAAACAAATATTGCATATTAATGCATGTATATGAAATCTAGAAAAACGGTACCGATGAACTTATTTGCAGGGCAGGAATAGAGAGACAGATGTAGAGAGCAGACTTGTGGACATGGTGATTGGGGGAGGAGAGAGTGGGACAAATTGAGAGAGTAGCATTGATAAGTACACACTGCCATGGGTAAAATAGCTAGTGAGAAGCTACTGTAGAGCGTAGGGAGTTCGGCTCTGTGCTCTGTGATGACCTGGAGGGGTGGGATGGGGGCAGGGTGGGAGGGAGGCTCCCGAGGAAGGTGATACATATATATATATATATATATTTCATGGTGTTGTACAGCAGAAACCAACACAACATTGTAAAGAAATTATACTCCAATTAAAAAGTAAAAAAATTTGCATAGTGAATGAAATGTTATTGTGGAAGGCCCCCGCCCAGTAACGCTGTGCCTAGGTATCAGAATTTCCAGAATTTCCCCTTCATCATGAAGCTTAGGGCTTCCCTGATAGCTCAGTTGGTAAAGAATCTGCCTGCAATGCAGGAGACCTGGTTCGATTCCTGGGTTGGGAAGATCCCCTGGAGAAGGGATAGGCTACCCATTCCAGTATTCGTGGGCTTCCCTTGTGGCTAAGCTGGTAAAGAATCTGCCTGTGATGTAGGAGACCTGAGCTTGATCCCTGGGTTGGGAAGATCCCCTGGAGAAGGGAATGGCTACCCACTCCAGTATTCTGGCCTGGAGAATTCCATGGACAGTCCATGGGGTTGCAGAGAGTTGGACATGACTGAGTGACTTTCACGTGAGGCTTATTTTATCATCCCACATTAATTTCTATGTGTGTGCTCTGAACTCTCCCTTCTTTTTTTAAGAAATAATTAATTTATTTTAATTGGAGGATAATTACTTTAGAATATTGTGCTGGTTTTTGCTATACATCGACATGAATCAGCCACGGGTGCACATGTGCCCTCCCTCCAATTATGAGCCCCTTCCTACCTTCCTCCCCACTTCATCCCTCTGGGTTGTTTCAGAGCACTGGCTTTGGGTCCCCTGCTTCATGCATCAAATTTGCACTGGTCATCTATTTCCCATATGGTAATATACATGTTTCAATGCTATTCTCTCAAATAATCCCACCCTCGCCTTCTCCCACAGAGTCCAAGTCTGTTCTTTACATCTGGGTCTCTTTTGCTGCCTTGCATATAGGTTTGTCATTACTGTCTTTCTAAACCCCATATATATGCATTAATATACGGTATTGGTGTTTCACTTTCTGACTTACTTCACTCCGTACAATAGGCTCCAGTTTCATCAACCTCATTAGAACTGACTCAAATGTGTTCTTTTTTATAACTGAGTAATATTCCATTGTGCATATGTACCACAACTTCCTTATCCATTCGTCTGCCGATGGACATCTAGGTTGCTTCCATGTCCTGGCTATTATAAACAGTGCTGCAATGAACACTGGCGTACATGTGCTGTTTCAAATCTGGTTTCCTTGGTGTGTATGCCCCGCAGTGGGGTTGCTGGGTCCTATGACAGTTCTATTTCCAATTTTTCAAAGAATCTTCATACTGTTCTCCGTAGTAGCTGTACCAGTTTGCCTTCCCACCAACAGTGTAAGAGGGTTCCCTTTTCTCCACACCCTGTCCAGAATTTATTGTTTGTAGACTTTTTGATGGCAGCCATTCTGACCGGTGTGAGGTGATACCTCATTGTGGTTTTGATTTGCATGTATCTAATAAGACTGAGAGACTGAACTGAACTGAACTGGATAATGAGTGATGTTGATCATCTTTTCATGTGTTTATTAGCCATCTGTATGTCTTCTTTGGAGAAATATCTGTTTAGTTCTTTGGCCCACTTTTTGATTGGGTTGTTTGTTTTTCTGGTATTGAGCTGCATGAGCTGCTTGTATATTTTGTCAGTTATTTTATTTGCTATTACATTCTCCTACTCTGAAAGCTGCCTTTTCACATTGCTTATAGTTTCCTTCATTGTGCAAATGCTTTTAAGTTTAATAAGGTCCCATTTGTTTATTTTTGTTTTTATTTTCATTACTCTGGGAAGTGGGTCATAGAGGATCTTGCTGTGATTTATGTCAGTGTTCTGCCTGTTTTCTTCTAAAAGTTTTATAGTTTCTGGTCTTATATTTAGATCTTTAATCCATTTTGAGTTTATTTTTGTGTATGGTGTTAGAAAGTATTCTAGTTTCATTCTTTTAAATGTGGTTGACCAGTTTTCCCAGCACCACTTGTCAAAGACATTGTCTTTTTTCCATTGTATATTTTTGCCTCCTTTGTCAAAGATAAGGTGTCCATAGGTGCATGGATTTATCTCTGGTCTTTCTACTTGTTCCATTGATCCATATTTTTTTCTTTGTGCCAGTACCCTCCTTTCTTGATGACTGCAGTTTGTAGTATAGTCTGAGGTCAGCAAAGTTGTTTCCTCCAGTTCGATTCTTCTTTCTCAAGATTGCTTTGGCTATTCAAGGTTTTTTGTGTTTCCATACAAATTGTGAAATTATTTGTTCTAGTTCTGTGAAAAATACCATTGGTAGCTTGATAGGAATTGCATTGAATCTATAGATTGCTTTGGGTAGTATGCTCATTTTCACTCTACTGATTCTTCCAATCTAGGAACATGGTATATTTCTCCATCTATTTGTGTCATTTTTGATTTCTTTCATCAGTGTTTTACAGTTTTCTATATATAGGTCTTTTGTTTCTTTAGGTAAATTTACTCCTAAGTATTTTATTCTTTTCGTTGCAAGGGCAAATGGGATTGTTTCCTTAATTTCTCCTTCTGTTTTTTCATTGTTAGTGTATAGGAATGCAAGGGATTTCCGCTCATTAATTTTATATCCTGCAACTTTACTATATTCATTGATTAACTCTCCCTTCTAACAAAGATCTCTGTCATGATAATGACTATAAAGATTCATTGTTACTTTTTTTTTAGTAACAAAAGGGTACTTTATTTTTTTTAATGTTTTGTTTTGTATTTGAGTATAGCCTATTAACAATGTTGTGATAGTTTCAGGTGAACAGCTAAGGGATGCAGCCATACATATACATGTATCCATTTTCCTCCAAACTCCTTTCCCATCCAGTAACTATTTTTAATAAAGCCTATCAGTTGAATACCTGAATCAATCATGGACACTGAAAAATACCACCTCTGTTTTCTTCACCATTGTTGGGACTGTACAGTGAGTTTGACATCCTCTTATGGTCATCCGCTAGAGACTGTTTCCTTCTGAAAGGAGAGAGGTTTACCTAAAAATAAATGAGTTTTAAAATTCTTTATCCTAAAACTTGTCTAAATTGTAAAATAAATCACTCAGGAGATACAGTGAATTTTTTGGCTCCGAGAGCTTCTATATTTGTCTCTCCTGGAATCCTGTGTCCTCGGACTCTTAAGCCTTGTTCATTTGTTTCTGGCTTCAGTGTTTCAGAGGACTTCGTGGCCCTGTTTTCCAGACCTGAGTTTAATTGGAGAGTTAATGATTTGAGCAAGAACGTGGAAGCGAAGTTGAATTTGGGGGTGAAGCCTGCTGTCTCTGTTCCACTTCAGCAGACAAGAAAGTCTTTGTGATGCTTTGTTGATGATATTTTTACATAAGCGGATGTTCCCTATAGCAGAGGAGAGGGCGCAGGAGCCTATAACCAGATCGTGTGAAGCTAAGATGAGGACAAAAGCTCCTTTATCTCCTTGCAATCACTTAGCCTAGGAAGACCTGAGGCTTGAGCTCTGAGGTCCTCGCTGCAGTCCTAGCAGGCATTTGAGCTAAACAGGAAGGGATGAGGGTTCACCCACTCGGCCTCAGTTGGGATTTCCCATTAGCCTGTGCTTCTCAGATGGAATTCATAAGCACCTTGAATACTTTATCCTGCCTGCTTCTCATTCCAGAAATTCTTTAGTTAGGTATTTTCAAAAGTTTCTTTCTTTTTAAAGTCACATGACCCAGGCTGCTAGACAATGCTCACTAGTTCATGGTTTCCATGGCAACAACTGAAGGAGCCATTCAAGTCCATCCACAATAACTAATGAAAATGATGTAACATCACTAAAAATAGGTGTCCCTTCTCTGCACCAGAGTTAGGTTCCCCATGCTCCTGATGACCCTTTCTAAAAGAATGCTTTCCTCTGCATCACAAGTGCAGAGAATTTCATTGTCCCTTGTTTCCTGTATCTCATTAAATTATTGTCTTAGTAGGAGGGAACTGCTTATACCAACCACTTTGTGGATTGTGGAGATGGTGGGCCCAGACCCACCTCAAGGCAGAAGCTGCTACCTGAAGATTTCAGCCAATTGTTATATTTTGGGAATTTGAGGTCAGTGTTACTGATCCTTTTAATTTCATTTTAAAGGAAGAATCAGAAATTAGGAAAAAAATTTCTTCCTAATTTTAAAATTCTGGCCATGAATTCATATTAAATATACAGGTATGTATGCACGTCTGTACACCCAGACTGAGTGGAACAAACCGTACATATGTGTGGTCAGGATGCAGCTTGACCATACATATGGCCAAACCATCAGGTCACTGGTTTGAGTCCTATGTGTAGGACATTCTTAGAATCACAAGTCAATCTAGAATAAGCTAGGTACTGACCTTTGGTTCTTAAATTTTCTCACAGAAAACAGACAGATTTGCAGATGTGATGTCAGGGATATATTGAGAACCACTGGAGAATTCAGGAGATGAAATGTAGGAGGAGGATCTGTTGGATCAATATTGAGAGGAGTTTCCTGAGAATCAGAGGTGCTGAAAATAAGACAGAGATATACCAACCAAAAGCAATACTAGAACCTTGGTAAGATCTTAGATTTACGGGGAAAAGAGCTAAGAAAAAATTATTTTCAGCACAATTGCAGAAATTTAAATAGAGACTGCATATTAGATGGTAATTAATCTTCTGGTCCCATCACTTCATGGTAAATAGATGGGGAAACAATGGAAACAGTGAGAGACTTTTTTTTTTGGCTCCAAAATCACTGCAGATGATGACTGCAGCCATGAAACTAAAAGACACTTGCTCCTTGGAAGGAAAGCTATGACCAACCTAGGCAGCATACTAAAAAGCAGAGACATTACTTTGCCAACAAAGGTCCATCTAGTCAAAGCTATGGCTTTTTCAGTAGTCATGTATGGATGTGAGAGTTGGACTATAAAGAAAACTGAGCACTGAAGAATTGATACTTTTGAACTGTGGTGTTGGAGAAGACTTTTGAGAGTCCCTTGGACAGCGAGGAGATCAAGCCAGACAATCCTAAAGGAAATCAGTCCTGAATATTCATTGGAAGGACTGATGCTGAAGCTGAAACTCCAATCCTTTGGCTACCTGATGCGAAGAATTGACTCATTGGAAAAGACCCTAATGTTGGGAAAGATTGAAGGCAGGAGGAGAAGAGGATGACAGGGAATGAAATGGTTGGATGGCATCACCGACTCGATGGACATGAGTTAGAGCAAGCTCCGGGAGTTGGTGTTGGACAGGGAGGCCTGGCATGGGGTCGCAAAGATCTGGACAAGACTGAGCGACTGAACTGAACTGAATGTTAACTTCTTAGATGTGTGTGTTAGTTGCTCAGTTTGGTCAGTCTTTTTGGGATCCCTGCCAGGATCATAGGTCCATGGAATTTCCCAGGCAAGAATACAGGAATGGGTTGCATTCCCTTCTCCAGAGGATCTTCCTGACCCAGTGGTTGAACCCTCATCTCCCGCATTGCAGGCAGATTCTTTACTGTCTAAGCAACCAAGGAAGCTCAATTTCTTAGATATGTGTGATAAACAAAGCTGTGGTTACATAGGAGAGCATCTTTATTCATTGTACTAGTTCAACTTTTCTGCAGATTTAATTTTTTTTTAAGGAAGAGAAAAATAAGCTTTCAAATGAGTTAAGTTATGAGCTTACTGACTTGAGAAACACTCAAGTTAATTCATTCAAGTGGCTTTGGTTTGGAGTGTTGATGCAGTGGCTGGCTATCTGGGCCCTGAAAGATGACTTTCAAGTCCCTTTTTAAGAATCTGCTAAGAGAAGGACCCAAAGATGCAAATATAGGATGCTTTTAATTTTTAGTTCCTCAAGTCATCCATTTTTGCCTCCTTACTTAAATGAGACAATTTATATAAGTCAACTAGTAGAGTTCTAGATACATGACAGGCAAATGTCAAATGTTATTTTTCTTTTCATTAAAAAGAAAAAGTGTACGTATGGTCATACGTTGGACCCAGTACTGTACCTCAAAGTATTAATATTTCACACACACACATAAAATACTAGGAGCACATTTCAGGGTGGAGAAAATATTTTCAATTCCTATCCAATTAACACTTATCCAGGTGAGTTTTCATAGTTAAATCCGGGAAATAATTTTACACTGACACTTGAAGAAATGATTTGAGATTTTCAGAGGTACCCTTGTCCTCTGCTGCTGCTAAGTCACTTCAGTCGTGTCCGACTCTGTGCGACCCCAGAGACGGCAGCCCGCCAGGCTCCCCTGTCCCTGGGATTCTCCAGGCAAGAATACTGGAGTGGGTTGCCATTTCCTTCTCCAATGCATGAAAGTGAGAAGTGAAAGTGAAGTTGCTCAGTCGTGCCCGACTCCTAGCGACCCCATGGACTGCAGCCTACCAGGCTCCTCCGTCCATGGGATTTTCCAGGCAAGAGTACTGGAGTGGGTTGCCATTGCCTTCTCTGACCCTTGTCCTCAGACCCTGCTTAAGTAAAAGTTAAAAATATCCATTTTCTTTTTTTCTGGCTGCCTCTGGGTCTGATTCAGGGTACCCTCTTCCTGGAGTTATCCTTCCCAGAGAATATTTGTTTTCGCTTCTTTTACCCTGTCAGATTTTATCTGTTGTTTTTTAGGTTCACGTTCTCTCCATTTTATGAAGTCTTAGATTTCCAACCCTGCTTTTTCCTGTTGTCTTTAGTGCCTTCAACTGATGGGCACACTTAAGTTTCATCAGTTCATTTCATTCCTTCTGTCTTATCAGCAACATTGACTTTAAAATGGGTTTAGTCTTCAAAATGATCTTTGAAATCTAGTCTTTTCTTTCACACTGACCATCATCCTTGCCACATGGTAATTTTATTAGGATTTAGCCCATTTTTAAGGTGCTCTTGGCCACGACATCAAAATTGATGTTACAATAAAAATGTCATAAGCTTTTGGATAACATGCTTTGCTGATGCCTAAATAATTTCTACTGGCTATTTCAATGAGTCCAAGATAGTCAGACATGCAAAACCAGCAATTAAAATTTGCCCGGTGGTTTTAGTGATCGGCTCGAAACTGAATATGTTAGCTGTCTTAGAAAAACATCACTTTTAATCTGGCCTTTGATATCTCCACCCGCCACACCTCCCAGTGATAACAGAAGTTAATAGAGTTTGCGCACTTGTTGTGTATTAGAGAATGAGAACACTGTCTCATTGGTTGTTTGTTGTTGTTTAGTTGCTAAGTCAACATCCGATTCTTTTGCGACCCCATAGAGGGTGGCCCTCTTGGTTCCTCTGTCTATGGGATTTCCCAGGCCAGAACACTAGAGCTGGTTGCCTTTTCCTTCTCCAGGGGATCTTGCTGACCCAGGGATGAAACAGCATCTCTTGCATCTCCAGCATTGGGAGGAAGATTCTTTACCACTGAGCCACCAGGGAAGCCCTACTGTCTCATTTAGCTGTATAAAAAATCTACAAGGCGAACACGATTATTGTCCTCTTTTTACAGAATACTTTTGCAGTGATTTTGCCCTCTGCCCAGTGTCCCACACTCATATGCAACACAGCTGGGATGAGGCCCTTTCTAAGAGCCTCTGCTCTCAGGCACTGTGCTCTGTGGTCAGGTGGCCTTGAAGTCATAAAGGAGCAAAGGAAGGAGAAATTGGATTGCTGACTAGCAGTCAGGCTGGCCAGTGTGACTCCTAAGGGTGCAGGATTTGTCTCCTTACTTGAATTTTTTATTCAGTTATCCTGTAACTCTATTTAGCTAGAATGGAATGCAGTTCATTCTTTTCTGCTAAGGTTGAGTAGCTTGGGGTCAATTGATTTTTTTTTAAAGCATGATATTAGCATTGTGTTCACAATTTTTAAAAATTATCTGTCTTCTAAGGGAATCGAGTTGAAATGATGTGACTTGGGGCTGGCTTCAGAATCATTCATTTGGTGGAGGAGAGCGGAGTGTGTGGTACTGTAAAGGAACTAGTATTAGGCCGTGATTGTTGTAATTGGGTGATGGGCAGATGGAGTTCGTGAAAGTACTCTATTTTTGTGTACATTTGAAACATCATAACAAAATGTTTAAAATATTTCTGGGGTACTTCAGTTGTCTCCTGTAAGGATGTCATTACTCTCCAAGTTCCCTGGTTAATTATGCAGTCAGATCAGATCAGATCAGATAAGTCGCTCAGTCATGTCCGACTCTTTGCGACCCCATGAATCGCAGCACGCCAGGCCTCCCTGTCCATCACCAACTCCCGGAGTTCACTCAGACTCACGTCCATCGAGTCAGTGATGCCATCCAGCCATCTCATCCTCTGTCGTCCCCTTTTCCTCCTGCCCCCAATCCCTCCCAGCATCAGAGTCTTTTCCAATGAGTCAACTCTTCGCATGAGGTGGCCAAAGTACTGGAGTTTCAGCTTTAGTATCATTCCTTCCAAAGAAATCCCAGGGCTGATCTCCTTTAGAATGGACTGGTTGGATCTCCTTGCAGTCCAAGGGACTCTCAAGAGTCTTCTCCAACACCACAGTTCAAAAGCATCAATTCTTTGGCGCTCAGCCTTCTTCACAGTCCAACTCTCACATCCATACATGACCACAGGAAAAACCATAGCCTTGACTAGCCGGACCTTTGTTGGCAAAGTAATGTCTCTGCTCTTGAATATGCTGTCTAGGTTGGTCATAACTTTCCTTCCAAGGAGTAAGCATCTTTTAATTTCATGGCTGCAGTCACCATCTGCAGTGATTTTGGAGCCCAGAAAAATAAAGTCTGACACTATTTCCACTGTTTCCCCATCTATTTCCCATGAAGTGGTGGGACCGGATGCCATGATCTTCATTTTCTGAATGTTGAGCTTTAAGCCAACTTTTTCACTCTCCACTTTCACTTTCATCAAGAGGCTTTTGAGTTCCTCTTCACTTTCTGCCATAAGGGTGGTGTCATCTGCATATCTGAGGTTATTGATATTTCTCCTGGCAATCTTGATTCCAGCTTGTGCTTCTTCCAGCCCAGCGTTTCTCATGATGTACTCTGCATATAAGTTAAATAAACAGGGTGACAATATACAGCCTTGAGGAACTCCTTTTCCTATTTGGAACCAGTCTGTTGTTCCATGCCCAGTTCTAACTGTTGCTTCCTGACCTGCATACAAATTTCTAAAGAGGCAGATCAGGTGGTCTGGTATACCCATCTCTTTCAGAATTTTCCACAGTTTATTGTGATCCACACAGTCAAAGGCTTTGGCATAGTCAATAAAGCAGAAATAGATGTTTTTCTGGAACTCTCTTGCTTTTTCTATGATCCAGCGGATGTTGGCAATTTGATCTCTGATTCCTCTGCCTTTTCTAAAACCAGCTTGAACATCAGGAAGTTCACGGTTCACATATTGCTGAAGCCTGGTTTGGAGAATTTTGAGCATTACTTTACTAGCGTGTGAGATGAGTGCAATTGTGCAGTAGTCCCTCTAAATCCTCGAGGATTGGTTTCGGGGACCCCGATGGGTACCAAAACCCTGGATGCTCAAGATATAAGGCATAGTATCTGCATTTAACCTACACACATCTGCCTGTATACGTTAAATCATCTCTGAATTAGATATACTTAATGCAATGTAAATGTTATGTAAATAGTTGCCAGTGCTGAGCAAATTCAAGTTTTGCTTTTTGGAACTTTCTGGAATTAAAAAAAAATATTTTCGATCTGAGATTGGTTGAATCAGCAGATAGAGAGCCTGTGGATACAGAGGGCTGACTGTATTTTGTTTTCTTCCTTTTTTAAAAAAAAATATTTTTATTTATTTTTTAAAATCTTTGGCTCTGCTGGGTCTGCATGGCTGTGAGTGGGCTTTCTTTAGCTGTGATGAATGGGGCTACTCTCGTTGCAGAGCGTGGGCTTCTCATCACGGCGGCTTCTCTTGTTGCCGAGCAACAAGAGTTTTAGAGTGTGCGGGCTCTGTAGTTGTGGCTGAGTGGCTCTGCAGCATGTGGATCCTGGGTCAGGGATCGAACCCGTGTCCCCTGCATTGACAGGTGGATTCTTAACCACTGGACCACCAGGGAAGTCCTTGCTTTCTTTATCAGAAATTCACATAGAGATTGCCATCATTTAAGAGCAGCATTCATTCAGGCATTTTCCTTGTGGATTTTCTTTTCACTTTTCTGTAATAAGTCTTTAAAAAGCTTGGTTATTATAATGCATATTTTCCTAATCCTCCTCCCATCTACCTTTTTATTAAAACAGAATTTGACTGACTGCTAACACAAGCTTCCCTCTCTTGGTGTCTTCAATTCTCTAACACATTGTTTTCTTTACAAATAGATTTTGTGCAGTTAATTATGACATGACTTGGTACTTTTTTTTTTTCTACAGGATCCTTTTTCAGAAGGATTGTGGTGTTCCAAACTTTAGGAGAATGTTGATTCCTTTTCATTATTATGAAAGTCCAGTGAATATGACATGTCTTGCCTCTGAGACAGACTTATACTAAGTAAGTCTTATGTAAACAGAGCTCAGGTTTAAATGATGGTCTTACCTATTTGTGCATTCTTTCACTAATTTGTCAATAAAAATTTTTAAATGCCTACACATATTGATACTATACAGAACAGCTTGCTGTCTCGAATACTAGTATTTTAGAGGCATTTTTTATAAAATATTACTTTAAAAAATTGTAATTATAATAAAACTAGATTCGAAGCCACAGCCAACACTGGTGGAATTCTATTCTTTACATTTACATTCTTTAAATTCTATTCTTTACATATATAAAGTTTACATATCTTTTTCAGTAACATGCACCCAAATGCATGATTAAGAGGACAGGATTTATTGATTCATTCATTCACTCAACCAATATTTATGGAGGGCCTAGGGTATGCCTGATATTCTTTCAAGATCTAGGGATACTTTGCTGAACAGATGAAATTCCCTGCCCTCTGGGAGTTTATACTCTAGTGGAGAATGTGAATAATAAATAAACAAGCTCATACTTGGTGTATCAGACAGCAATAAGTGAGCAGAAACGAAGTAGGGAAGGGTAAAGAAAGGCTTCAGTGTTGAAAAGCCTCCCTGATGGCTTTGAGAAAAGAGCTGAGAGAGTAAGGGACTTGCCTGGGGGCTGCCTGGACCGGAGGGCTACAGTCCACGGTAACCCTCTGGCCTAGGTAAAAATCTCAGAAACACTGTTCACAGCCTGTTAATTACCACCCATTCCATTGCTATTTAGAATTGGAAAAGGCTGGCACGGTGGAAGGTAAAAAAGCTTTTGACATTAGGCAGACAAGTTGGAATCCTGTTCTACCATGTAATGCCTGGGTGACCTTAGCCAGTTACTCAACTTCTTTGAGCCTCTCCTTTAGAAAAACGACAATTAAGCTGTGCATCCCCAGTGTTATAGGAAGCTTAAATCTAATAGTGGATAAACACTTGTACAGAGTGTCCACTTTACAGAGCTGGGAAGAGCTGCACGATGTTCAGTCTTTTCTCCCGATAGGAACTGCTTAAACGGCATTTATAGCCAAGCGCTCACCAGTAATGAGGCCGCAACCTCCGCGGAGCGGGGGCCACGGCTGGTGTGAGGAGGGAGCACCAAGGAGGGATGGGTGGGGGGCAGAACCTGACTCCCACCTCACTCGCTCTTCCAAGTGTGAGTCTGGTAGCTGTAATCCACCATGCTGGATTCTTTCCCATTCTGTGTCGCTTGGCTATTTAAATCTAGGGATTGTTTTCGGCATTTAAGCATTTAAAATTATACATGATTTCTGAGGCGATCCCAAAGGTTTCACCCACCCGAGCTGAGTCCTGAATACTAATGAGCATCTTTCTTCAGTTAGCTGTGATAATTGCAGAGTCCAGCCAGCGTTGTTAAAGGATTAGAGTCGGGACCCTAGAACCAGAATATTCCATTCCATTAACCTCATGAGGAGATCTCTTGACTAGCTACAGTAAAATCTCACGTTCGTGGAAGAACACTGAGTTTTGTTTTTTCTTACATGAACTTGAATTTTAACAATCCCAGTCTCTCTTTAAAAAAAAGACAAAAACATTTACATTAATTAGTTGATTTAATTTTGGTTTCTCTGGGTCGTCATTGCTGCACTTGCGCTTTCTCTAGTTGCCGGGCGCCGGGGCCACTCTGCAGCTGTGGTTTCCCGGGCTTCTCACCATGGTGGCCGCTTCTCTCGTTGCAGCTCCCGACTCTAGAGCTGAGGCTCCGCGGTCCTGGCTCGCTGGCTTAGTTGCTCCGCAGCATGTGGGATCTTCCTGGATCAGGGATCAAAGCGGTGGCCCCTGCATTGGCAGGTGGATTCTTATGCTCTGTACTACCAGGGAAGCCCCCGAGTCTTTTTCTGGTTGACTTAATTCCTGGATAAGGGGTCCACACAGCTGGGATGGAGGTGGGGGGGCAGGGGTGTGCTCCCCGCAAACCCCAGTGGCATCCCTCCTGAGGGAAAATCATGTGTTCTGTCATTCTGTCCCTTTCGCAGCATCTTTCTAGAGATATAGGGGCACCCTGCACCCCCAGAGTGAAAGAGTTTCCCCTCCCACCTCACCCTTCTGAATGGCTTCCCGGTTGGCAGTATTCTGATGTAGCTTAAAAAGACATCCTGCACCCAGATCTATACCCAGTCCCCGAGTAAAGGATGGGTTGACCATGAATCTTTTCTCCCCAGGTATGTCTTGGTTGATTCTATACTTAGGACTTTGTTGGTAGGAGTTTCAGCAAGCTTGTTCCTGGGAACCTGAGGTCCGAGGATTTTAGACACGGGAGAGGAGGGGGCACTAGATTTCCCACCACATGTGTGTTAGAGGTTGGAACCTTTTTTCCTTAAGTATTATAGAAAAGGATAGAGCTTTCCTGGTGGTGCTAGTGGTAAAGAATCTGCCTGCCAATGCAGGAGGTATAATCGACCCGGGTTCGATCCTTGGGTGGGGACGATCCCTTGGAGGACGGCATGGCAACTGACTCCAATATTCTTGCCAGGATAATCCCATGGACAGAGGAACATGGTGGGGGTGAGGGTGAGGTGGGGTGGGAGGGTGGTGGTGGGTGGAGGGGGTGTCTATAGTCCATGGGGTCGAAAAGAATTGGACATGATTGAAGTGACTTAGCATGCACGCATACCCAGTTAGAGTCAAGATACACATTAAATACATAAATTATTAAAAAAAAAAACACACCTAACCTGAAGATGTTCCTGAACAGTTTTCTCTTGCAGTTTCTCCTGGAGGGGCAGTGTCCTGAAGCCACAGCCAGCATGAACAGGGCTGGGCACCCAGAGGAAACTATGACTTATTCCACCTGAGCCTGTGATCAAATTTCCTGTGAAGTCACATGATGATTTCATACAGGTTACTGTTGAGAAGAGATCTGCAGAGATTCAATGGGTCTCAGTACTGTAGAAAGGGAGACACATTAAAGATTAAAAATTCTACATTTATAAATATATTTATGAAGGGTATTATGCTAAGTGAAATAAGTCAGACAGAAAAACAAATACTATATGATATCACTTATATGCGGAATCTAAAAAATACGACAAACTAGTGAATATAATAGAGAGAAGCAGACTCACAGATACAGAGAAAAAACTAGTGGTTACCAGTGGGGAGAGGGAAGGGAGAAGAGGCATTACAGGAGTAGGGAAAAAAGGGTTATTATGGTATTATACGAAGTCACGTGTGTGAAATTTTTGAAAGTTGTAAAGCACTATAGAATTTAAAGAATTTTTCATTTAATTAAAAAATAAATATTTAAAAAAATATATATTAAAAAATCATGGTTCCTTCTTTTTTGATTATAAAAGTATTGTATGTTCATTAGGCAGATCCAGGTTTTGTGAGCCACAGAACTTATACAATTTGGGGCTACTTCTTTAAGGGAAAGAATGATAAATCAGGAATATAAAATGAACTATGATTTGATTATTGATTTTGAAGGGCCCCATGCAAGTATGGGGCCTGAAGCTTATGCTTCAGTAGCTTTACATCCAAACTGACCCTGAGGGTTGATACAGAAAATTAAGCCAAATCACATTTAACCTCGCTTCTTTCACTTAACATAATGTTTTAGAGGTTCATCCACGTTACAGGGTATTTTTCTCCTGCAATGCAGGAGACCTGGGTTTTATTCCTGGGTCGGGAAGATCCCCTGGAGAAGGGAATGGCAACCCACTCCAGTATTCTTGCTTGGAGAATCCCATGGACAGAGGAGCCTGGCGGGCCACAGTCTATGGGGTCGCAAGAGTTGGACATGACTGAGCGACTAAGCACACACAAACATCCTAGAGGGTATGTTGACTCTCTTTTGTTTCTGTTTTAAATAACAGTTTTATTAAGATAAAACTCACATACCATTCAGTTCACCTATTTAAAGTGTACAGAGTTGGTGGTTTTCAGTATATTCAGAGTCATGCAGCCATCACCATGATCCATTTCAGAACATTTTCATCCTCCCAAAAAGAAACTCTGTACTCATTAGCCATTGCTTGTCATTTCCTCCAACTCACCTAGCCCTAGGCAAAAATTAATCTACTTTCTGTCTCTATAGATTTGCCCATTCTGGAAATTTGCTATAAATGGAATCATGCAAAATATGGTCTTTTGTGACTGGCTTCTTTCACTTAGCATAATGTTTTAGAAGTTCATCCATGTCACAGGGTGTGTCAGTACTTCACTTTTATTGTTTAATAGTATTCTGTTGTATGGATATACTGCACTTTAAAAATCTGTTCATTAGTTGATGTGTTAATTCTGTAACCCCCTGAAGACACAAGTGACAGAATCCTTAAAGAAGGGGAAAATCTAGCCTCCTTAGTGTCACCCTTGGTTTTCTTTCTCCTGTTCCCTCACTTTTCGCCCTCTCTGACACTTCTGGTGTAACAGAAACTAAGAGGCATTGCTGCTGAATGGAGAGTCATCATTATCATTGTGACAAATGTTACTGAGAGTTCAGAGTTCATGGACTTAAGACAGGCCCTGCCTGCAGGTGGGATTCGGCAAGGACATGGACCAGACCCAGGCATTGCTGATGACCACAGTCCATTCCCAGGAGTGATGGATGACAAGTTTGGGGAAAATGGTGGTGGTTGTTGTTGTTGTTCGGTCGCTCAGTCTTGTCCGACTCTTTGTGACCTCATGGACTGCAGCACACCAGGCTTCCCTGTCTATCACAATCTGCCAGAGCTTGCTCAAACTCATATCCATTGAGTTAGTGATGCCATCCCACCATCTCATCCTCTTTCATCCCCTTCTTCTCCTGCCTTCAATCTTTCCCAGCATCAGGGTCTTTTCTAATCAATCAGCTCTTTGCATCAGGTGGCCAAAGTATTTGAGCTTCAGCTTCAGCATCAGGCCTTCCAATGAATATTCAGTACTGATTTCCTTTCCTGGTTTGATCTCCTTGCTGTCCAAGGGACTCCCAAGAGTCTTCTCCATCACCACAGTTCAAGAGCATCAATTCTTCGGTGCTCAGCTTTCTTTATGGTCCAGCTCTCACATCCATACATGACTATAGGAAAAACCATAGATTTGACTAGATGGATCTTTGTTGGGAAAATAATGTCTCTGTTTTTTAATATGCTGTCTAGGTGAGTCACAGCTTTTTGTCCAAAGAGAAAGCATCTTTTAATTTCATGGCTGCAGGCACCATCTGCAGTGATTTTGGAGCCCAAGAAAATGAAGTTTTTCACTCTTTCCATTGTTTCTTCATGAAGTGATGGGACCAGATGCCATGATCTTAGTTTTTTGAATGCTGAGTTTTAAGTCAGCTTTTTAACTCTCCTCTTTCACCTTCATCAAGATGCTCTTTAGTTCCTCTTTGCTTTCTGCCGTTAGGGTGGTATCATTAGCATATCTGAGGTTATTGATATTTCTCCTGGGAAACATGGAGAAGATCTCAAACCTGAGGCACCCTGAATGGGTAGGAGGTTTGGAGTTGGGTTGCCTCTTTGCCTCCACCTCTGAAGCTTGTATTTATATTCTTGACTTGGGGAATGGGCATGGAGCCAAGCCTAGCTGGAGCTCAGGGCTTTCTGGAGGATGCTGGCTTTATTATAAGGCTCTAGGGCCAGAGGATGCTGACCTTTGGACTATTTACTTCCATGGTCTGGAAGACACTGGGATGCTTCTGAGTTGCTGACTTCTTACTGTAACAGAGAACAGATTTTCCCCCTAACTCCCACCCTCTTGTGTCTAGGCTGGGCCTGAGATTTAAATTGACACAGGACAGATTAATAGGAGACAAGCATATAGATATTTGAAGTTAATTTTTTTTTCTCTGCATCACAAGCCATATAAGATCTTAGTCCCTTCACCAGGGGTTGAACCTGTGGCTCCTGAAGTGAAAGCATGGAGTCTTAAACACTAGACAACCAGAGAAATCCCCTGATGTTAATATTCCTATGTAGCAGGGAACCTTCAGAGAAAAGAAATGAAGACCCAAAGAAGGAGATGGGCCTGAGAGCTTGTAAGGCATTTCCACAAAGAATGATCGATTTTGGAACTTGACAAGACAGAGGAAGAAAGGATTTGGGTTGGGGCAATAAACTGTGGGAGAGTGACTAGGAACTAGAATGGGGGAACTTACGGAAGATACAGGTCATTTCAGTAGGTTTGTTTGTAGAGATGTATTTCAGCATTGACTCCAAGTCTCCAGTGGTAAGAATGCTCTTGCCCTGGTGCAGAGATGTCAAGGGAAATTTTATGTACTGATTTTAGGTGGAATGGGGGAGTTCAGAGAGCCTCATTCTTCCCCTGCAAGATTTGGTGAGGTATAATTTAGAAGACACACCCGCAGGGCTGCACTTACCAGAGCGGTGACACTTATGTTGGGGGGGCATCCTAGCATCCCTTCCAGGCTGGATGGTCCCCATTCATCCTGAAGCCAGCTCCCCACTCATCCACTTTTGGTGGGAATCTTCAAATGAGTAAATCAGAGAAAGACAAATATCATATGACATCGTTTATATGCAGAATCTCAAATAAAAAAATGATACAAATGAACTTATTTACAAAACAGAAACAGATTCACAGACTTAGAGAATGAACTAGTGGGCACCAGGAGAGAAAGGCTGGGGAGAGGGATAGATCTGGGTTTGGGATAGACACGTATGGGTGTGTGCGTGCTCAGTCGCTTCATTCGTTCTGACTCTTTGCATCTTACTCTTACAATCCTATGGACTGTAGCCCATCAGGCTCCTCTGTCCATGGGATTCTCCAGGCAAGAATACTGGAGTGAATTGCCAGGCTCTCCTTCAGGGGATCTTCTTAATCCAGGGATCGAACTCGCGTCTCCTTCATCTCCTGCATTGCAAGCAGGCTCTTTACTCCTGAGCCACAGAGGAAACCCGTGATGTTTACACTGCAGTATTTAAAATGGATAACCAACAAGGACCTACTGTCTAGCACATGGAACTCCACTCAAGGTTATGTGGTAGCCTAGATGGGAGGTGAGTTTGGGGGAGAATGCATACATATATGTGTATGGCTGAATCCCTTCCCTGTTGACCTGAAACTATCACCTTGTTAATAAGCTGTACTCCAATACAAAATAAAAAGTTTAAAAAAATAGATAACAGTGACCTACTGTAAAAAAAGTCATCAAGTGATTATTGAAATAATTTAATAAGTCATATTATTATTCTTATTCATGATTAATTACTGATTAGTCATTTTTTAAAGTTTTTTTTTTATGTGGACCATTTTTAAAGTCTTTATTGAACTGGTTACAATACCGCTTCTGTTTTATGTTTTGTTTTTTTTTTTGGCCACAAGGCATGTGGGATCCTAGCTCCCCAATCTGGGATTGAACCTGTGCCCCCTGCATTGGAAGGCAAAGTCTTAACTGCTAGACCTCCAGGGAAGTCCTTGATCAATCATTTAAATCACACTCTGAAGACAGTGATTGATGAGACGCTGGTTTTCAAAAATAAAAAGTGTAAGGAGAAGGAATGGATAAAAGAACAACAAAAAAAGAAGATCAAAGGGATGTTAATGAAGGGAAGAGGGGGACAGGTGTTGAGAAAACCAGATGTGGCTTTGCTCAAAGAAGCACACTTGTAGAGCCTGCCATTCATTTCTGGGACTCAACTTCTCTCCCCGTTTTCCTTTGGGGCCTCCTTGCTTTCAGTTTGAATGGATAAGAGGTGGAAATTAGGCAACAGGGTTATTCATCACATTGTGGGACTTCATTCCAATGTCCAGGATAATGGATTTAACCTCGAGATAAGGCTTTTTTTTTTTTTTTTTTTAAATAAAAGGGAAAGAAAAACACTCTCACAGCAGGCAGTTGTTTTCTCTGGAGGCTCCTGTGGTTTGAATATTATAGGTGGGCAGGTAAATAGATTAGATTTGTACCTGGGGGCTCGCAATGCACAGTGTGTTAGGAGGGCCCAGTTATGGAGTTCAGAGCATTGTTCTTGGGCAGTAATTGGTGGGAGGAGGGGGAATTACTTGTCATCTGATGTGTTTGTGGTGTTGGTCTTGCTATTCTGTTCCTTCGTACTTTTTCACCTTTATTCCTGGTTTTCTTCAGGGCCTGGGCAGAGGGTCCTTCTGAAAACACAACCCACATGGAAAATGCCTGAGAATAAATCTTTATGAAAGATTAAGCATATGAAGGCATCTGGTAGGCATGTTGGTGATCCTTCAAGGATCACTCTATAGGGAAGGAGAGGCAGCAGTGTTCCATGACAGCAGGGAGATTTGCACATGTCACCGGCTCCTCACTCCACCTCCCAGGCCATCCCTGTCACCTCCCCCCACTTACCTGGAATTAGATGTCCCGGTGCCTGCAGCTCGAGGTTTCCGTCTAGCAGAGCACAGTATGTGTGGTCCTGTTCTGCAGCCCTAGGTTTACATCCCTCCACCTCCCACCCCTACAGACAGTAGCCTCCCTAAGGATTTATCTCTGTGTCTCTGGCTTCCCAGGTGGCTTGGCGGTAAAGAATCCGCCTGCCAATGCAGGAGACACAGGAGACCCAGGTTCAATCCCTGGATCTGGAAGATCCCCTGGAGTATGAAATGGCAACCCATTCCAGTATTCTTGCCTGGAAAACTCTATGGACAGAGGAGCCTGGTGGGCTACAGTCCATGGGATCACAAAAGAGTGAGACACAACTGAATGACTGAGCACACACACACTCTGGAACTCAGCACGGTGCCTGTAACTTGGTTCATGTCAGTTTCAGATTTGTCAGTCTGCACCAGGTTCACTAAGTGTCCCCATTTGTAATAATACTTATTAAAAAGCTGTGACGTCACTATGCAGACAAAGGTCTGTATAGTCAAAGCTATGGTTTTTCCAGTAGTCTGTATGGATGTGAAATTTGGACCATAAAGAAGACTGAGAACTGAAGAAATGATACTTTTGAACTGCGGTGTTGAAGAAGACTCTTGAGAGTCCATTGGACAGTAAGGAGATCCAACCAGTCCAGCCTAAAGGAAATGAACCCTGAATATTCATTGGAAGGACTGATGCTGAAGCTGAAGCTCCAATACTTTGGCCACTTGATGTGAAGAACTGACTCATTAGATAAGACCCTGATGGTGGGAAAGATTGAAGACAAAAGGAGAAGGGGAGACAGAGGGTGAGATGGTTAGATAGCATCACCATCTCAATGGAGATGAATCTGAGCAAACCCTGGGAGATTGTGAAGGATAGGGAAGCCTGATGTGCTGCAGTCCGCAGGGTTGAAGAAAGTCAGACACGACTTAGTGATTGAACAGCAACAACAACATAGTAATACTTGCCTTTTCAATGGAATTAACAGATACAAAGAGATAAACAAGGATACTGTATAGCACAGGGAATTATAGTGATTATCTTGTAATAACTTATAATGGAGTATAATCTACAAAAATACAGAATCGCTATACTGTACACCTGAAACTAACACAATGAAAGTGTTTGTTGCTCAGTCATGTCATATTCTTTGCAACTCCATGGACTGCCAGACTCCTCTGTCCATGGAATTCTCCAGGCAAGAATACAGGAATCGATTGCCATTCCCTTCTCCAGGGGATCTTCCCGAGTCAGGGATAGAACCTGGGTCTCCTGCATTGCAGGCAGATTCTTTAGCATCTGATCCAACAGGAATATTGTAAATAAACTCTAATTCAGTGAAAAAGAAGCCATGTTCCCCAGGGCCTTGAATTTTGAAGACAACTAGAATGTCTCATTAACCAGGGATAATGTAACAGCATGCAGCTATATCCATAGGATGCATGCAAGTGCTGTGGTCATATCCCTTTGTCTCAGCCCAGAGGTCACCTACAGCTTTGGTGGGCAATTTTCATCCACTCCTGAAATGGGCATCTTCTAAAACGGCTCCTGGGAGGGTGTCTCCTGGTTATACGCCTAGTGTAAACTCTACTCCTGGAGCATGGGATGGACTGAGGAACTCACTTCTAATGACTACAATCCAACAACAGCGATGGGGTGTTACTTTTGGGATTAGATTTTAAAGACTGTGACCCTGGTCACACTCGCCCTCTCTTGCTCTCTTTGAGGAAAGCCAGCTGTCACGTTGTGAGCTGCTCAATGGAGGGGCCACATGACAAGGAGGGCTTTTCATCAACAGCCAGCAAGGGACTGAGGCCCTTAGGCCACCAGCCTGTGCGGAACTGTATCCTGCCAACTGCCACCTGAGAGAGCCTGCAGTTGGCTCCTCCCCAATTCGTTTTTTAAAAGTTTTATTTATAGTTATATCTTTGGCCATGCTATGGCACATGTGGATTTTAGTTCAGGAATCGAACTTGCACTCCCTGCCTTGGAAATGTGGAGTCTTAACCACTGGGCCACCAGGGACATCCCTCCCTCACAATGTGAACCTTTAGCTGCCTGCAGCCCAGTTATAACCTTGGTTGCAGCATTTTAAGAGATGCTGAGCAGAACGCCCAACTCGGCTGCACCTGGATTCCCAGCCCACAACAACTGGGATATTCATGTGTATTGTTTTAAGCCAGTTAGTTTTGGGGTAGTTTGTGACACAGCCATTGGTAACCAACGCAACTCACCTGCCTGCTTCTCTATGACTGAGGGTGTGCACTTCCCCCAGGAGTGTGGCATGTCCACAAGTGCCCTGGAGCTCATGTTCCCAGGAGATGTCAACCAATGAGGAATGGGGTTTGATAGATATCCCAGTAACCCTTGGGGGCACAGTCCTAAGGTGTATTATACACAATCATTCAGAGGACCCCAGAGGATGGAGCCATAGACATAACCCATTTCTTGAAGATAACCCTTTCTTAGCTTTCTTCCCGTCCCTGCTTTGCTTCGCCTACGTACCATGCTTCCTGGGATCCTCTCCCAAACAAACCACTAGTATCCAACTCATTTTTCAGAGTCTATTTTTTTTTTTTTTTGAGGAACCTACACTCAGACAAAGCCTGTATATGGTATTTTCCAAAAGTTTCCCTAAGGAATAGGGGAACACAACCCCTACTCAGACACCCTCTAAAAGTCATATTCAACCCTATTATTTAAGGTGATGACAGCTCTCTAGATTAGGATGAAAAGTCGTAGGATTAGCCTGAGCACTTTTGCAATACTTTCTATGTCTTCTGTCATTTCGTAAATCTAAACATCTGCTCCGCAATCCTAAGTCCTGGGACTTGTGACAATGACAACCGCAAACAACACATGCTTTAGAGTCTGGGATCTAGAGGTCCCAGCAATTAAGTAGTGAAGCTGTGTGGTTGGTCTCCAGAGATGCTGCGGATGTTGATGCCAAAGAGAAGGGCTGGTGGTCCGTTTCTCACTGCAAGGGCCTCTGCCGGCGCCTCCACTGGCTCTCTTGGTGCTGTTCGTAGGCCTGTTACTGAGTTGTCCTGCCTGCCGAAGTCACAGACTTTTCCTTCCTCCAGTAGTGTTTGGGCTCCATGTTTGAGGGCTAGTTGAATGTGACCTTACTGCTGGGACACTGTAACATAAGGGAAGGTTGAAAATACTTTCTGGAGTAATGATGGGAACTGTAGAAAGGAGAACTTGAAACCCATTGCCCCTTTTAATTAGCTGCTGGGTATAATGCTAGCTCAGTGGATTCTAAGCTGGGGCCGACTTTGCCCCCTTTCTGGAACATTTGGCACTATCTGGAGACTTTTTAAAAAGTTTTAAGATTTTATTTTGATGCAGATCATTTGAAAGTCTTTATTGAAGCTGTTAGAATTTGGCTTCCGTTTTATGTTTTGATGTGGGGGCCTTTTGAGGCATGTCGCATCTTAGCTGCATGGTCAAGGATCGAACCTGCACTCCTGGTATTGGAAGGTGAAGTCTTACCTACTGGACTGCCAGGGAAGTCCCTCTGGAGACATTTTTAATGGTCACAGCTTGGGGGAAGGGTTTTACCTACTGGCACATAGTAGGTAGAGACCAAGGATGCTGCTAAATATCCTGCGATACGCCATGCAGCCCCTCAACAAAGGATTATACAGCCCCAAGTGTCAACAGTGTCGAGGCTGAGAAACCCTGAATACCACAAGAATCTCTCCAAAAATAAAAGTGGAAGGATATGGGTTTTACATCATGCTGTTTACAGATGCAATCAATTTAGAAGTGAAAGAGCAACTTAAAAAAAAAAGTCAGAAAGCAGTGGTCTGTTGAGGAGACAGAAAATCCCAGTGGTTAACAGCACAGAGGTGAAGTCAAATGGAAGTGAGCTGGACGTCGGGGTCTGTGTTCACTTGGTCTCTGACTTGGAGCAATTGACCTCTCTCAGTATCAGCTTCCTTGTTTGTAACCCAGGTACAGTCATGGGGCCTGCCTGATTGAATGGTGATAAATAATCGAGGGGCACGTGTAAAGTATCTGGTACAAAGCATAGCATCCAGGGAGCGCCCAATAACTGGAAGAAAGATAGAGGCTTGGCAGGAAAGAACAGAAGCCTGGAATTTCAGTGCCAAGGGTCTATTGTTTCGGAGGAACCTACACTCAGGACTTTTCTGGTGGCTCAGTGGTAAAGAATCCACCTGCCAATGCAGGAGACTCAGGTTCGATCCCTGGGTTGGAAGATCCCCTGGAGAAAGAAATGGCAACTCACTCCAGTATTCTTGCCTGGGAAATCCGATGGACAGAGGAGCCTGGTAGGCTATAGTCCATGGGGTCTCAAAGAGTTGGACATGACTTAGCAACAGGCAGATAGGGATTCCCTGGTGACTCAGCACTAATGAATCTGCCTGTCAATGCAGCAGAGACAGGTTCGACACCTGATCCAGGAAGATCCCCTGGAGATGGAAATGGCAAACCACTCCAGTCTTCTTGCCTGGAAATCCCCATGGACAAAGGAGCCTGGCAGGCTATAGTCCATAGGTTTGCAAAGAGTCAGACATGACTGAGCGACTGAATGATGCTCAGATAAAGCCCCTATATGGTATTTTCCAGAAGTTTTCCTAGGGAATAGAGGAATAAAACCCCTATTCAGACACCCTCCAAAAGTTGTATTCAACCCTATTATTTAAGGCTGTATTAAGGTTGTATTTCTCAACACGGCATTGAGAAAAGGGAGTGTCTGTTCTCAAAAATATTTAGTATTAGGATGGAATCCTCTCTGAAACCCTGCCTGCGAAATCACCCCAGAATCTGCCTTCCCACCCAGACCTCGGTCATCTGAATTCCGACTGGTTTTGGTTTTCATTTTTCAGGATTTGTTCCTTGAGTGTAAATAAACAATCCATGGCTGGGCCTGTGGAGGCCTTCCCATGAAGGAGGGCACTCTCCCCCAGAGTTGGAGCGCACACAAGGAGGCCAGGGCGCCCGCCCGCGCCCGCGCGCCTCAGAGCCGGGGCGGGTTACCTCAGGGAGACCGCCGCGCACGACGCAGCCCAAGACAAATAAACGCTGACCCTTCTCGCGCTGAAATTCAGGCCATGAGGCCTCAGGAGAAGAATGATTCCTCACAGGCTGGGAGGTCTCCTGAAAGAGTCTGGTAGCTGGCTTCTGAGAGACAGGGGGAGAGAGGGAGAGAGATGGACAGAGAGACGGAAAGAAGACCGGGGCAGGGGGAGAATGGGGAAGAGAGGGAGGGAAGGACAGACAGACAGACAGTGAGAGACAGGGAGGAAGGGAGAGAGAGACAGAGAGGAGAGAGAGGAGAAGGAGGGAAGGAGACAGACAGAGACAGGGAGGAAGGGAGAGAGAGACAGAGAGGAGAGAGAGGAGAGGGAAGGAAGGAGACAGACAGACAGACAGTCAGAGATAGGAAGGGAGAGAGAGACAGAGAGGAGACTGAGGAGAGGGAGGAAAGGAGACAGACAGACAGAGACAGAGGGAAGGAGGGAGAGATTTGTTAGTTCATCAGCCCCACAGTTTTAGAGTCTGCACAGAATATCCTATAAAGAAAGAAAAGAAAGAGTGAATTCGCTCAGTCGTGTCTGACTCTTTGCAACCCCATGGACTGTAGCCCAGCTGGCTCCTCCATCCATCCATGGGATTTTCCAGGCAAGAGTACTGGAGTGGGTTGCCATTTCCTTCTCCAGGGGATCTTCCTGGCCCAGGAATTGAACCTGGGTCTCCAGCATTGTAGGCAGATGCTTTTACCATCTGAGCCACCAGGGAAGTCCTCAAATATCCTGTATGAACTCATCAACTGTGCTACTTAATCAAAAGAATAGTGGAATTCTAATGATGGCCATGACTCTTTCTATCATTCTCTGTTAGCTAAGAACATTGTCATCAGATTTTTTTTTTTTTTACTGTCACTGGTTATTTCTACTCAGGGCTAGAAACGCAAATCTTATGTTTTAAGATGACAAAACTGCTCTCCATTCTCTCCCGCTAATGGATGTAAATGAGCCGAGTCTCAGTTTCCCCATCAGGCAATTAATATCTCTATCTCACAGCACATCGTTTAAAAAGCAGGATGCACGTATAGGATCCTTCTGCCATTCTCCTCGCGCGTGAAGAGGTTGGCACAGACCATTTTCCCGTTTCCGTTGGGAAATATAAGCCAATAAATTTGCTGCCTGACAAAGCCGTGTGCCCATCACCTTCTGTGGCAGGGGCAGAGATGACCCAACAGGCTGGCGTCTGATCAATTTTTTCCATTTATGTGAGTAGGGGAAATGACTCGTAGCTAAGAAACCTGACCCGTCCCAGATGTAAGACAGGCTGGCTTGCCTGGGCTACTTAAACCAGACCGGACTCTGCGGACGGGGAGCACAATGACCCGGGTAGAATCCGTACCTATCATGTGTCCTCGGGCAGGTCAAGCCCCTCCACAGAGCCTGGGGTCCATTCTCCTCTTCAAGCTTGGCCGCCCGGGTGCAATTTGAGGTCCCCTCGGTGACAGTTACCAACATTCATTGCGGAAAACAGACTCGGATCTGTCCCCTCCTTCTCCCACTGGCATCATTGGCCGAAAATTGATCTTCAGGATTCCCGAAGCTGTGGTCAGCGCCCTCAGCACTAAGGGTGGGGCTGCCAGGCACCAGGGGCTTCAGGGACACATCTGAAAACCCGTGGTGTTTTCCTAGTAGCTGTATTCAGACAAAAGGTGGCCACTCCATTCTGGAAAAGCTGGCAGGAGGGGCGTCTGAGAGACAGCACACTTCCTGCAACCTTCTTCAAGAGTACATCTTGGAGACTTTCCTGGCAGTCCAGTGGTTAAGACTCTGCAGTGCCAACAGAGGGGGTGCAGGTTCGATCCCTGGTGGGAGAACTAATATTCCCACATGCCATGGGCCAGAGCCAAGAGATTAAAACAAATGAACAAACGCAAAGACTAGAGCTTGAAGCAACGCTGCATCCTGAGACCAGAGCCTCTGAATTGAGGGATCGGCCTTCCTCCTAACACTCCTGTTTGCACATCTGCCTTTAAGGAGCAGCTTTTCCAGGCCAGGAATTCGATTTTACGGTTGTCAGCAGTGGTCCTGGAGTGGAATGTGGAGGGGGAGGGAGGCTGGTGGGTGACAGCGAACATGCTTGACTTCCCCCTTTGAACGGTGCAGCCTGGCCATTTCCTGTTCCATCTTCATGTGGCTACAGGATGGCGATGTTTGGGAATGTTCTTTTTTTTTTTTTGGCTCAAACTGTGCAGCATGTGAGATCTAAGTTCCCCAACCAGGGATCAAGCCCGTGCCCCCCTGCACTGGAAGTGCAGAGTCTTAACCACTGCACCACTAGGGAAGTCCCCTAGGGACGTACCGTTACCTCTCAGCGGTGTTTACATCCTGGATTGGAGCCTCACCAGGGCACGTGCAAGTGATGGGTGATATGCGTAGGACTAGGAGCCTCCAAACCAGAAGCAAGAAGAAAAGAGGGAGGGTCATTTATTATGCGATTAAGCAAAAAAGCCAAATAAAAATATTGTGACCTGTATCCCCAAGTGTGTGTCAGTAAAAACAGAACATGGTTGACTCAACCAGGAAGCCATGCCATGGGTACCCACTGTCATCCTCAACGATGGAGCTCATGCTGAACGCTGGCAGACGCAGGGGTTCTTTCTCCCAACCCCGGAAGCTCTCCTGAAACTTTGCTCACAAGACTAGTTTAGCACTTCCACTGCAATATCACCAGGTCTGAGACTGGAAGCCCACTGAGGGCAGGAGCCATGCTTTTTTATTTTTATTTTAATTTAAAAATTTTTGGCTGCCCAGAGTGTTTGTCACAGTTTGCAGTACACAGGCTTTACAGTGTGTGGACTCAATAGTTGGGGCACATGCTTAGTTGCCCACAGCACGTGGGATCTTAGAACCTGAACCACTATACTGGAAGGCAGAGTCTCAACCACTGGACCACCAGAGAAGTCCCCCAAGCCGCATTCTTGTTATCTGTTTCCTCAGTTTTGAGGACACAGTGTAAACAACCCAGGCACGTTGCAAGTTAAATTAATGACTCTTTGAAGCAGCATCCCAGAAACAAGAATTCCGACAGGTCAAGTCGTCTGAGAATGAGCCCCAAAGGTGAGATTTGGCCTGAGCTTTGAAGAAGAATCAAGGGAGAGAGGGCTGAGGAAGGAGTGGTACTCAAAGCCCCCTCCCCACTTACCCCACCCAGACCTGAGCATGAGGGACCTGGCAGAAGTGGAAGCGAAGACGCATGGACGCATGAGAGGTGAGTTCAGGGCTGGTTGCCGCATGGGAGGAAAAGCAAAGGCTCATGGTAAAGGAAAGAGGAACTCACCCCAGTATTCTTGCCTGGAGAATCCCATGGACAGAGGAGCCTGGTGGGCTAAGGTCTGTGGGGTCACAAAGAGTCGGACACGAGTGAATGCCTGAGCACACGCAACTGGAAAAGTGGATCAGAGCCTTGGATTCGAAGAGTTTTGAAAAACTGTTAACGCCTTTTTACTTGATTCTTATCATTTTTTTTTCCCACCAGTGATTGTGTGAGCTTGGGGTTGAGATGGGTGAAGTGGCTGTGTGCTTGAATCCCCCAGGAGACTGCGGAGACGAGATGATCCTCAGGCCCCAAGTTCTGGAGGCAGGAACGGGTGTCCTGACCTGCTCTGGCTACAGGTGGCCCCAAGTGACCACCCCTGCTTCTCTGTTCCTGTGGCTCCAACAAAGGCTCCTTCCAGCTACACCGCCTGCCCTCCACCCTGCACCAGCCTTGTCCTGGCTTCAGGGGGCAGGGAGGAGACCGCACAGATTTGTGACTTCAGAACAGGAGGGGGCGCCGGTAGGGGGACAGAGGGATGGAGCTACCCTGACCAGCAGGAGTTGGCTAGATCAGACAGGGGCCCTGGTGAGGCTGCAGCTGAGTGTGGCTGAATCCAGAAGCCAGCAGCCCCCTGGGAAAGGCGCTGAGCCCAGATCAGACCTCTCACATACACATTCACAAAATGCTTTTACTTGGTTTGCAGCATAGACATCCCTTGGTGTTGTGCAAGTTCAGCGAATTACTGGGGATCTAGATGCCTCTTTTATTCCAGTTAATCAGATTATCTTGACTGATTAAATAGGATTTGTTAATAACATTCATGTATGAGCCGTGGAGAGCTTTATTAATAAGTCATTATGTTGGGGACTTTAAATACCTGGCCTTCAAAAGCAATTCCAAGTTGTTTATGTCTCTCGGACTTCTGGACTCTCTAAGAAAATGGCTTATGCCTGGTGTATTACATTCCTGCAACACTCAAAGACCTCACTGAAAAAAAAAAACCAGGGCTACGTCCCAAGCCTTGACAAAGCAAACTACTGCTCTGAAAGGTATGTTCTTCAGTTTTTCTTTGTGTGTTTTTTTTTTTTCCTGATCTTTCTTTAGAAGACTTGTCCTCTTGAGTGGTTCTTGGTGAAGAAATGTATAACAATACAAAACAGGCCCCTCTGGGTGATGATGGATACATGCGGTCTGTTCTTCTCATGTTAGAGACAGGATCCCATAAATTGCTTGCCTACTATGCTCCCTCATGGAGGGAGGAAGTGAGTTAAGGAGCTGAGTGAGCAAGTGTTGGAGTCCAGAGGCCTCAACTTTCTTAGTTTAATTATCTCTGTAATTAACTCCACGGTTGATGACAGCAAGTGAGCCGGGCTGTGACGATCGAATGGAGGCTTGGAGTCAGGAGGGGTTGAAGTCCTGGCTTTTCCGGGTGGTAAACCTGGCCCAGTTGGTGATTCGGTGCCTCGGTTCCCTCATCTATCCCCACCTGTGTGTTTTAGGATTAAATGAGTTATCATATGTAAAGTGTTTAGGACAGGGCCTGGCACGTTTTGGGATCTCACTGCATGGAGGCTTCTGTAATGTCCAGCTGGTTGCTGTTACTGCTTTGATGGACAGAGCTGCAGGCAGGCACCTATACTGAGAGCTTCCCCGCCTCTTCAACAGATTCATTATGTGGAGAATGAAGGACACGGAAACCATTCTTAGCGGGGCGCACAGGATATCAGGCAGGTGTCACCTACTCATGGGCTCTCAAAAGCCAAGCAGGCCACTTCTGCTCTGAGAGAAGTGGAGGCTCTGACAAGGCACATGGGAGCCCCAGGCATTGGAGAGGGCAGATCTGTCTAAAGGCATTCAAGGGCAATGTTAAAGACACTCTGTAGGGGACTTCCAGGGGTCCAGTGGTTAAGACTCTGCCCTCCCAGTACAGGGGCCTGGGTTCTGTCACTGATCGGGGAACTAGATCCCACCTACTGCAACTAAAGATTCCACGTGCCACGGCTAAGACCTGGCGCAGCCAAATAAATAAATATTTGTAAAAATCATGAAATACAAAAGCAGCAACAACAAAAAACACTCTGTGGGCTGTATAGCCCTTCACACTATATCCTGCCCAGAGCTGATATAATTACAGTTGCCTCTCTGAATCCAGGAATATGGACTCGTGTATATGGAAGGCTGAATATATTCATTGTACGATACCATGTGATGCTACAAAGGACTTGAACATCAGTGGATTTTCATATCTGAGGAGATCCTGGGGCCAATCCCCCATGGATCCCAAGGGATGACTGTACTGAGTTTTGAAGTGAAAAGGCAGGTAGGATGGGTTAAAACCATCCTCAGAGAAGAACTGAGGAAACTATATTATGGCCAAAATAAAGGTGGAAACTCCTATCCTTTGGACCTGGGGTGGTCTATCCAGTCCCCCGGGGGTTCAGTTCAGTCGTTCAGTTGTGTCCGACTCTTTGTGACCCCATGAACCGCAGCACGCCAGGCCTCCCTGTCCATCACCAACTCCCAGAGTCTACCCAAACCCATGTCCATCGAGTCGCTGATGCCATCCAACCATCTCATCTCCTGTTGTCTCCTTCTCCTCCTGCCCTCAATCTTTCCCAGCATTAGGGTCTTTTCAAATGAGTCAGCTCTTTGCATCAGGTGGCCAAAGTATTGGAGTTTCAGCTTCAACATCAGTCCTTCCAATGAACACTCAGGGTTGATCTCCTTCAGAATGGACTGGTTGGATCTCCTTGCAGTCCAAGGGACTCTCAAGAGTCTTCTCCAACACCACTGTTCAAAAGCATCAATTCTTCTGTGCTCAGCTTTCTTTATAGTCCAACTCTCACATCCATACATGACCACTGGAAAAACCATAGCCTTGACTAGACGGACCTTTTTTGCCAAAGTAATGTCTCTGCTTTTGAATATGCTATCTAGGTTGGTCATAACTTTTCTTCCAAGGAGCAAGCATCTTTCAATTTCATGGCTGCAATCACCATCTGCAGTGAGTTTGGAACCCAGAAAAATAAAGTCAGCCACTGTTTCCACCGTTTCCCCATCTATTTCCCATGAATTGATGGGACCAGATGCGATGATCTTCGTTTCCTGAATGTTGAGCTTTAAGCCAACTTTTTCACTCTCACTCTCCTCTTTCACTTTCATCAAGAGACTCTTTAGTTCTTTTTCACTTTCTACCATAAGGGTGGTGTCATCCGCATATCTGAGGTTATTGATATTTCTCCCGGCAATCTTGATTCCAGCTTGTGCTTCTTCCAGTCCAGCGTTTCTCATGATGTACTCTGCATAGAAGTTAAATAAGCAGGGTGACAATATACAGCCTTGACGGACTCCTTTTCCTATTTGGAACCAGTCTGTTGTTCCACGTCCAGTTCTAATTGTTGCTTCCTAACCTGCATACAAATTTCTCAAGAGGCAGGTCAGGTGGTCTGGTATGCCCATCTCTTGAAGAATTTTCCACAGTTTATTGTGATCCACACAGTCAAAGGCTTTGGCATAGTCAATACAGCAGAAATAGATGTTTTTCTGGAACTCTCTTGCTTTTTCGATGATTCAATGGATGTTGGCAATTTGATCTCTGATTCCTCTGCCTTTTCTAAAACCAACTTGAACATCTGAAAGTTCATGGTTCACGTATTGCTGAAGCCTGGTTTGGAGAATTTTGAGCATTACTTTACTAGCATGTGAGATGAGTGCAATTGTGCGGTAGTTTGAGCATTCTTTGGCATTGCTTTTCTTTGGGATTGGAATGAAAACTGACCTTTTCCAGTCCTGTGGCCACTGCTGAGTTTTCCAAATTTGCTGGCATATTGAGGGCAGCATTTTCACAGCATCATCTTCCAGGATTTGAAATAGTTCAACTGGAATTCCATCACCTCCACTAGCTTTGTTCGTAGTGATGCTTCCTAAGGCCCACTTGACTTCACATTCCAGGATGTCTGGCTCTAGGTGAGTGAGCACACCATCGTGATTCTCTGGGTCGTGGGGTGGGGGGAACCTGGATGTAGAGCCTGGATAACACTGGGAGCCTCTCCCTGTCACCTGATTAGCACCCTTGTTTTATCTATTTCCTCTTCCTCCATTTCTTCTTGCCTCATGTTTTATTTCTCTTTATCTTTACTTCCCAAGTTTGTGTCCTTCCTTCTCCCCACCCAAGGCCTAGCATGGTGCTCAAGGCTGCCTAGGGCCACTGTGAAGAGTCAGTCATTCTGAACTGGGGGAGGAGGCAATGTGGGTTCATGAATGTTCTAATGGGCCACTCTAATAGCAGAATATTAGTATCTTAAAATATTAATTCTGGGAAGAGGCATTAGCAAAGCAAGGAGGCCTGAGTAGCAAAATATGAAAGCTCAAAGAAGAGTTGAAGAAAAGTATAAAACCAGAATGCCAATGAACTTAATTTCTGTTTCTTCTCAGCAGACACCAGAAACTACTCAGAGACATAAACTCATTTTCTGTGCTATAAATAATACACAAAAAGAAATCATTTCTTGGTCTTAGCTAGTAATCCACTGTATTTGGTTAAGTCATCCCCAGCCCTTATAATCTGCTAAATTTCTCAAAGTAAACCATAAAATAGTCTTTGGATGAAGTTACATTAGCTACAAACATCAGCAAGAACCACACCCTGATCATCACATGGGAGAAATGGATCCCGACTAGCTGAAGAACAAGAAGTTAAAGGGAATAAACCAGCCTCCCAACAAAGGAAAGAAAGCAAATAGCCCAACAAGAAAAATAAGAAATACGAGACACATGACTGTGAATGAGACTGAGGTGGTGAGGAATCGTGGGGAAAATATGGCTGGCTGGCCCATTTTAAGTATAATGTGAGAAATACAGTCTATGGGTGTCACATTGTGAATATGACCCCCGGACGTAAGTTTAGTGTCAGGATGCTGTCCAAGTGCATGCTCAGTCGTGTCTGACTCTTTGAGACCCCATGGACTGCAGCCTGCCAGGCTCCTCTGTCCATGGGATTTTCCAGGGAGGAATGCTGGAGTGGGGTGCCATTTCCTTCTCCAGGGGATCTTCCCGACCCAGGGATCAAACCTGAGTCTCTTGCATCTCTTGCATTGCAGGTGAATTCTTTACCACTGAGCCATCTGGGAAGCCCAGTGTCAAGATGACTGGAACTCAGAATCTGATTCTCTTTGTACCTCTTTAGTCTTAGATGTGCTAATTCACCTTCCTGTGCATTAGTTCCCTCATTTGGAAAATGAGTATGATAGCATCATGAAGATCACATGAGTTAATGTAAGTGAGTTACCTAGACCAATACTCGGACAGAAGCAAATCTGAAAGTGGTAGCTGTTTTATTGGTTGGGGCCGATAAAATCACCTACCATAATAAAGTTTTCTCCAAATCTAATTAACTACGTGAGGCGTTCCCTCTTCCTCCGTGATTCGGTCGCATTCTGCTTCACTCTTTAGAAGAAAGAGCTAAGCATGGAGCATCTTTCTTCACACTTTTACCCTCCTCTCAGTTTATTGCCCTTTGAATTTTGGTATAATAGTTGTTTTATTGCAATTTCTCTTCCTTAAAAGTACCCTCTGCTTCTAGAAATACATGTATCTCTGTTTCTCCCTTTGAGATTCCAATACAATGACTTTTTTTTTTTTTTTAAACTGAAGGAGAACTGCTTTACAATGTTGTGTTGGTTTCTGTCATACAACAACATGAATCAGCCGTAAATATACACGTATCCTCTCCCTCCTGAACCTCCCTCTTACCCACCACCCCACCCCACCCCTCTAGGTTGTCACAGAGCCCTGGGTTGAGCTCTCTGTGTTATACGGCAACTTCCCACTAGCTATGTTATATATTATAGTGTATACATGTCAATGCTACTCTCTCCATTAGCCCCTTCCACTCCTTCCCCAGCTGTGTCCACAAGTCTGCTCTCTATGTCTTCATCTCTATTCCTGCCCTGCAAACAGGTTCATCAGTATCATTATTCTAGATTACATCTATACATGTTAATATATATTTGTTTTTCTCTTTCTGACTTACTTTACTCTGTATAATGGGCTCTAGGTTCATCTACCTTACTAGAGCTGACTCAAATTTGTTCCTTTTTATGGCTGAGTAATATTCCATTGTATATATATGCCACAGCTTCTTTATCCATCCATCTGAATGACATATGTATTTCTATATGACATAACTCCAACAGAAATGAAAAGATGACAGCAACAGATTTTGGAAGGTGGTAAGCACTTGGACGAATGTTGGCTAACTTGGCTGACCTGAAGTGTCAGAGTCCTAGGCCAACGGTGGGGAGAACAGAAAAGCAGCCCAGTTTTTTAGAGGACAGTCAAAGGCTCAGGAATTCATGATACAGGTATTTAGGGGACTGGATTTGAAGGTGAGGCTAGAAACATGAATATTGATGAAAAGTTCATTTGAGAGGTAATTTGATTCCTAAACATCTTCTCTTGCCTGTGTAGCCTAGGGACTATTCTTTACCCATTCCTGAAGAAGATGAGTGTTATTCTCTTAAGACGATAAGGCGGGGGGAAATGTCAGGCACAGCTGAGAGTGGGGATCCTCTAGAAAAGGGGACTGGCTCCCAGCTCTTTTTCCTCACTAAGCTTCCAGAATATTGACAGCCAGGCAGGAGAGCAGATAATCCTTTTCTGGGAATTTGGGGTCGCTAAGAGTCTTTGGAAGGAATGATGTTAAAGCTGAAACTCCAGTACTTTGGCCACCTCGTGCGAACAGTTGACTCATTGGAAAAGACTCTGATGCTGGGAGGGATTGGGGGCAGGAGGAGAAGGGGATGACAGAGGATGAGATGGCTGGATGGCATCACTGACTCGATGGACGTGAGTCTGAGTGAACTCCGGGAGTTGGTGATGGACAGGGAGGCCTGGTGAGCTGCGATTCATGGGGTTGCAAAGAGTCGGACATGACTGAGCGACTGAACTGAACTGAACTGAACTGAAGAGTCGGACATGACTGAGTGACTTCACTTCACTTCACTTCACTTCAAGAGAAAAGACCTAAAGATACTAATATCAGAGTTTTCCTAAGGTGAGGTCCCAGTCAGATCTTCTTACACTGAAGCTCAAATCAAATAAGCCCCATCCATGTGCTCAGAGCTTATAAACAGAGCTGAAAGCTTTGTTCTTAAATATGAGCAGACAACCAACGATTACTAGACAATTGAGATAAGCATTTAAAAATAAAGATGGAGACCAAAATAAACAAATAACAATAATAATAATAATAATAACTTGGAGAGATAGAGATCATGTGAGAAAACACTTAATATTCTCAGAGAAAACATCCATGAAACAAGAAGCGGATGCTGTAAAATATCAAAGAAATAAAAGAGAGCTTTTGAAAATTAAAACCACTATTGCTGAAATGGAAAACTCACTAGAGGGGTTGGAAGATAAAGTTGCAAAATATCTCAGAAAGTAGGCCACCAAGGTGGGAGAGGGAAAAAGAGAGAAAAGATATGGCTAGAAAAATAGAGGGAATGAAATCATCATTAAATGAAGAAAATTTCATAGAATGGCATGCCGAGGACAACGGGTGAAAATAATCCCACCTTAAGGTACATCATCACTGGGACTTCCCTGGTGGTCCAGTGGTTAAGAATCTACCTTCCAATGCAGAGGACGCAGGTTTGACCCCTGGTCAAGGATCTACTATAAGATTCCACATACCGAGGGGCAACTAGGCCCCTGTGCCACAACTGCTGAGCTGGTGAGCCCCAGGGAAGACCCATTGCAGCGCCCCACACCAAAAGTTCATCATCCTTAGTTTTCAGACTACTTCAAGGGAAGAGACCATAGGCCTCCAGAGAGGAAAACCAAGCTACAAAGGACTGGACATCTGAATGGCTGTTTTTCTCCATAAGAATTCTGAAATATAATAATGGATTGATGCCATCAAGATTCTGAGGTACAGTTGCATCTAGAAGAGGACTCTATATATCTAGTCAAATCCCAACCGAGAGGGTAGCATAAAAACATTTTCCGGCTCATGAAATGTTTAATTTCCAAGCGCTCTTTGTTGAAAATCTCCTGGCAGAGTTAAGATAAAGGGCGACCTGACTTTGGGAACAGGAGATCTCAGTGATCTCCCTCAGCTTCTGGATGAGGGAGAGGAATCTTTGTGAGGCATAAGGAAAACCAGATGGATTGGAGCAGTCGAGGTTTCCAGGAGAGGACTTTCAGATGACAATGACACAAGAGTTGATAACATCTAATGTCTTGATTCAGACAGCTGAATGTCTGTAGATAATTCTTGACTACATTGGTGGACAGGTTCAGATTGACTCAATAGCAATACCGACAAAACCAAGCAAAGGAAATAATGATGAACACTTGGCCAAACATAGTGCAGAAAGTAATCAGAGAATAATATTATTATCCTTATGCAATCACTGATTACTGATCTAACCAAAGTTACACATGCACACATAGACTGACAGATAATATATTGAGAGGATATATGAGTGAATATTTTTTACATCTTTTTTAAATTGAAGCATAGTTGATGTGCAATGTTCTGTTAATTTCTGTTGTACATCAAAGTGATTCAGTTATATATGTATATATAGCTTTGCTGTACATCAAACTGATTCAGTTATATATATATATGTATTATATATAACTTTGATGTACAGCAGAAATTAACAGAACATTGCAAATCAACTATGCTTCAATTTTTAAAAGATGTAAAAAAATTCACTCTCTCTCTCTCTATATATATATACATTCTTTTTAACAATATTCTTTTCTGTTACGATTTATCATAGAATATTGAATAGAATTCCTTGTGCTATACAGTAGGACCTTGTGGTTTATCCATTCTGTGTATAATAGGTTTGCATCTGCTAACCCCAACTCCAGTATTCATGCCTGAAAATCCCCTGGACAGAGAAGCCTGGCAGGCTACAGTCCATGGGGTCGCAAGAGTGGGACACAACTGAGCGACTAAACCACGACCACCAACCCCAAACACCCATTCCATCCCTCCGCCAGGCCCCTCCCCCTTGGCAACTGCAAGCCTGTTAGATGTACCAGTGTATCGATGGAGTATAAGTGAGCTGAATTCTCACCTTTCATAGTGGAAAGACAGTGTATAATGTTTTCATCTAGGAAAAAAGTAATCTCAATAATTGGGCTGAATAAAAAGCTAGAAAAATATTAGACACATAATTAGAGAAATAAACTATTAGGGATATGATGATGGCCGGAGAAGGCAATGGCACCCCACTCCAGTACTTTTGCCTAGAAAATCCCATGGACGGAGGAGCCTCCATGGACTAGGACCCCTCTAGTTCATGGGGTCGCTAGAGTCGGACACGACTGAGTGACTTCACTTTCACTTTTCACTTTCATGCATTGGAGAAGGAAATGGCAACCCACTCCAGTGTTCTTGCCTGGAGAATCCCAGGGACGGGGGAGCCTGGTAGGCTGCCGTCTATGGGGTCACACAGAGTTGGACACGGCTGAAGTGACTTAGCCTAGCCTAGCCTATGATGATGGCAAGAGAATCAGCTGAAAAAGTGAGAAAGTAGTTGCCTCTGCAAGGAAAAGAAGTGAGAGGGGATGGGTGTGACTGCTGTTTCTGCAGTAAGCCTTGTAAAAGGATTCCACTCTTTAAACGTGTGTGTGCTCAGCTCGGATAGAAAGAAACAAACAAAAGAAACAAACAAAAAGTCACAGATGTGACTCTCACATCCCCAACCGTTTTATCTTTGACAATTTAATCCGCATGTATTGCCGCAATTTTACATATTACTCACTGGAAATAATGCATTGTTTCTGGTCTGTGTAACTGTGCCTTTCCTAACTGCATCACCTTCCTCAAGGAATTTACTTTTGGATATGTTGGAAATTCAGTTTGAAATTTGTGTTTCAAATTTTGTTTTGGTTGTTCCTCTTGAATCTCCCCATTAGCATCAGCAGATAGTCTATTTTTTTCTGGTTGGTTTTTCAGAAAAGAGCTCATCTCTAGTCTGTCCTCTACAAGTTTCTTTAGCAAATAACTTTAAGGTTTGATGTCTTTGGGTCTGCGGGAGGCATGTTTGTTCCTTTTCTCTTGTATCCACATTAGTGCTATTTTTTGGTGGTGAAATGACTGATAAATACATAAAATCAAAAGAGGAACTTGAAGATTGCCTAAGATTAGAAGTATGTGTTTATGTTAGTGATAGGAATTACACTTCTAGGATGGTTCTAAGAACAATCAGAGATGAAGTTAAAGATGTTCCTATAAAGATATCCATCAAAGCCTTATTTATGACAGAAAAACATTGTAATGTACTTAACATCTAACTCGAGGGGATTATAGTACATGCAAAGGACTGAGCTGAATGTAGCCATTAGGAAACATGCTAAGGAGACTATCTATTGTTATGGAAATATAATCTGTTGCTAAATGAAATAAATAGACCAGTAGACCAAAAGACCTTGTGTAGCAGTGCTTAGTTTTTGTAAAAAAATTTCTATCTATGGTAAATGTAAAAGAAAGGAAAGTCATATATTAAAATACTTACAGTGGTTCTTGCTGGCAAATGAGACCTTAAGTGACATTTCCTTTGTTGTGTTGCTCCCCAAGCTTTCTCCATGGAGCATGAATACATCTCGTAGTTAGGGGGAAAGTGCAGTTTAAAAACAAAGTCAAATGAAACATAGAGCCAGCTTTATTTTTCTTGCCACTGGGAAGAATTGGCTTTGCTGGCATTAAGATGATGGGAGGAAAGAGAGTAGAAATCCTTTTGATCAATGCTATCTTTTGCATGGCTTTGGATTTGGAAGGTTGACATATTCAGGGCAGGTTGTATTATTTGTTCTGGCAGTGTGAGTAGACTTGTTTCTTATCTTACCCTGGATTCTTCGGATTACTGCCATTTTAAAGTAGTTTATAACAGTATGGCTACTCAAACCATTCTAAGGTATCAGATTTAATAGATTTGCTACTTAACTTAAATCAAAGGCTCTCTAATTGGAGAGTTGAGTAACCTGCCAGTTCCTAGGCAATTAGAAGATTAGACTCCCTATATGTTTTTCCTCTACTTGCTTAGACAAGAGGCTTTTTGTTACCGTATAAATCTTTAATGCTAGGCTTGAAGCAGTGATTACAAGGATACTGAAATTTAGTAAAATGCTCACATTAGGCTATGGAGGGCAGGGTGCAGAAATGGGATCTATAATAGCAGTTGAAACAGTGCCATTAGAAGTGGATTTGAAATGACTGGTAACACCTGTAGAACTGCTTAGGCGATGCCCATGCCCTGAGTTGGCTGGAGAACAGTCCAGGGTGGCAGGCAGGCAGGCAGGCAGGAAACCGATGGTGCTCTCCACTGTTATCCCAGTCCCCAATTTTAGACAGATAACCCAGTGAGGTAGAGGATGGTAGCTGGATTTTAGAGCTAAGCCATCTGAGCCCATAAAAACAACCCCCCTTGAAACACAAGGCCATGTCTGTTCACCAAGCATCTGTGGAGACACCTATGGAATGATATTAAATCAGTTGAGAACCTCGTGGGACAGTGGTATATCTGAAAGTTTAAAACAATCCCAAGAGTGATTTTCCACCCACAATCTCATTGAAAGAGTTGCGTTTGTGAGGCTTTGGGAGAGGCACTAGGCCACAGATGGGCTCTCCAAGTGTGCAACACGAGGAAGAAGGCATAAAGGTTGGACTGGAAAGTGAACCCACCAAGCCACAGGACAGACGCCAAGAACTATTACATTGTGAAGGGACATCCCTGGTGATCCAGTGCCTCAGACTCCATGCTCCCAACGCAGGGGGCCTGGGCTCGATCCCTGGTCAGGGACCTAGATCCCACATGCCACAAGAAATTCTGCAAGCCGCAACTAAGACTGGGTAGCAGCCAAATAAATAAATAAAATAGTTTTTTTAAAAAGCTACATCTTGTGGCTACCAAAAGGATAAGTGCTTTCAAAGGGTGGTGAGTGAAAGAGCAACCACTCACAGTAGAATGAAAAGGAAGTGCTAAATTCTTGGGAAATTTCTGGATATCTGTAGTGTTTCTGATTGGATTCACCTGAGTCTCTCAGTATCTTCCGATTCTTGGAAAGATTAAAGGCAAAAAGAGAAGAGGGCGGCAGAGGATGAGATGGTGGGATGGCACCATCCACTCAATGGACATGAGTTTGAGCAAACTCTGGGAGATGGTGAAGGACAGGGAAGCTTGGTGTGCTGCAGCCCATGGGGTCGTAAAGAGTTGGACATCACTTAGCGACTGAACAACAACAACAATTAGTATTGTAATTGTAATTTAGCACTAAACAGCGCTAAACTGCTTTTTATTTTTCACACCATGTAAAACATCATCTACATTGTCCGTGAATGTTTTTTCTTTTGCTATCTAGATTCCAGATCTCTGATCTTGGTGCTCCAAATCCATGAATGGGCATCATAAGATTCAAGAATTCCCTGGAAATTCACTGTCAGATTGTGTATTCATGGATGTGACTCTCAGAGGGACCCCTAACTCAAAAAAAGTACAAGAGCCACTGGCCACTCTGGGTTCTCTGCTTCATGAGGGGAAGAATCTCATCTTTAGTTTGCTTTGTGCTAATATTTAATGTCCGTTTGTTGAAAACTGACCCAGCACCATGCTTGCTGCTTTTGTATCTACTCTTTCATTTAATCCCCACCCAACCTAAGGAGAGTTCACTAGTGCTTAGCCATGCCCGACTCTTTGTGACCCCATGGACTGTGGCCCTCCAGGCTCTTCTGTCCCTGGGATTCTCTGGGCAAGAATACTGGAGTGGGTTGCCATGTTCTCCTCCAGGGGATCTTCCTGACCCAGGGATTGAACCCTAGTCTCTTATGTATCCTGCATTGGCAGGCAGATTCTTTACCCACTAGTGCCACCTGGGAAGCCCTAATATCATCTTCATTTGATACCAAATGAAAATACCAAAGTCACAGTGGTGAAGTGACTCATCAAGGAACTCACCACTAACACATGTCAGAGCTGTGTGGTATGGTTGGGCCTCCCTCTCCCCTGGAAAGCAAGACCTGGTCTTCCTCAGAACTCAGTACAGAGAGTGATGTATGACCCAAGGCTCTCTACACCATCAGTGATCAACATGCATTAATTACCTGATGGGCAGCACGTGACATTGGATATTGAATATAAGTGATGGTAATATATCCATAAAAAGATTCAATCTCTGTAGGCTTTATGAAATGTCAAACCCTAAATGGTCTTCCCCACCCAGCCTTTGTTGTTGTTCAGATGCTAAGTCTTGTCTGACTTCGACCCCATGGACTGTAGCACACCAGGCTTCCCTGTCCTTCACTATCTCCCAGAGTTTTCTCAAACTCACATCCATTGCATCCGTGATGTTGTCTAACCATCTCATCCTCTGTCGTCCCCTTCTCCTCCTGCTCTCAATTCTTCCCAGCATCAGGGTCTTTTCCAAGGAGTTGGCCCTTGCTATCAGGTGGCCAAAAGCATTAGAGCTTTGGTTTCAGTATTAGTCCTTCTAATGCTCTCCCTCATATTGTAAGGATCCCTAAGAGGACTGTAATTAAAAAAGACGACTTGTGGGACTTCCTTGGTGGTCCAGTAGTTAATAATCAGGTTTGATCTCTGGTCCAGGAATCAAAATCCTACATGACTCAGGGCAACTAAGCTCAAACCCTAGAGTCCGCGTGCTGCAACTGGAGAAAGCCTGTGTGAAGCAACAAAGAGCCCATATGCTGCAATGAAGACCCAGCACAGCCAAAAAAAAAAGGCAACTTGTCATATCATTCAGGCTTAGAAAGGAAGACATTCCAACACAAGCTGCAACCCGGATAAATCTTGAGGACATTAGGGTAAGTGAAATACACCAGTCACAAAAAGACAAATACTTATGATTTTTGTAAGTTGTTAGAGGGAAAAGTCACAAAAAGACAAATACGTATGATTCGCTTATATGAGGTATCTAGAGTAATCAAACTGATAGAGATAGAAAAGTAAAATGTTGGTTTTCAAGGGGCTGGAGCAGGCAGAGATGGGAAGTTATTATTTAATAGGTATAGAGTTTCATCACTCTGCCAACAATGGTCTGTATAATCAACGTTATGGTTTCTCCAGTAGTCCTGTGAGATGTGAGAGTTGGACCATAAAGAAGGCTGAGCACCGAAGAAATGATGCTTTTGAATTGTGGTGCTGGAGAAGACTCTTCAGAGTCCTTTGGACAGTAAGGAGATCAAAACAGTCAATCCTAAAGGAAATCAACCTTGAATATTCACTGGAAGGACTGATTCTGAAACTGAAGCTCTAATATTTTGGCCCACCTGATGCGAAGGGCCAACTCATTGGAAAAGACTCTAATGCTGGAAAAGATTGAGGGCAAGAGAAGGGGATGACAGAGATGAGATGGTTGGATGGCATCACCAACTTGATTGACAAGAGTTTGAGCAAGCTCCGGGAGTTGGCGATGGACAGGGAAGCCTGGTGTGCTGCAGTCCATGGGGTCACAGAGAGCTGTACATGACTTAGAGACTGAACAACAACAAATAGAGTTTCAGTTTTGCAAGATGAAAAGAGTTCTGGAGATTGGCTGCACGACAGTGTGAAAGTGTTAAACACAACTGAACGATGCATACACTTAGAATGGTCAAGATGGTAAACTTTATATGTATTTTACCACAATTAGAAATAAAAAGGGAAATATAAAAAATATATTTAAAAAGACAGCTCGTGAGCTCACTTGGAGTGAAGGTCTGTGGATTCATGGTTCTGATCGTGCTGATTATTCACCCCGTTCAAGAAGGAGAGTGGAAACAGTAATTCCCTGGGAGACATGGGCGTGATTGTGAGGCCCACGTGGATAACCCACCCACACGCCAGCTCCTGGGTCTGTGCTTACAGCCTCAGAAGTTATAATAGCTTCCAGTGTCCTTGTCTTCAGGTTTGCAGTTCATCTGAACAGAATGAGGAACTGTGCTGTGTTCAGTTGGTCAATTGTGTCCGACTCTTTGCAGCCCCACAGACTGTAGCCCGCCAGGCTCCTCTGTCCATGGGATTCTCCAGGCAAGAATACAGGAGTGGGGTGCCACGCTCTCTTCCAGGGGATCTTCCTGACTCAGGGATCGAACCTGTATCTCTTGTATCTCCTGCATTGGCAGGTGAATTCTTTACCATTAGCGCCACCTGAATTCCTGTCTCAAACTCTGTTAAAAGTTCTACTCTTTTCCCTCTAACAACTTACAAAGCAAAAGCAGTGTCTTTCGCCTAGCACAGGCTCCAAGAGCAGGCACCAAGAGAAATCCTGCCAGGTCCCCTCACTTCCTACACCAAGGACACTTGCTCCTGGAACCCAGAAATCCTCTCCAGAAGTCATCTGACCCCCTGGCAGGCCAGGGCCCCTGGGCCACCTCAACCCAGAGAGGAGCAAGGTCATCAAAATGAATTGCTGATTCTCAGGATTTAAAGCCAACGGTGACCGGAGCCCCGTGGGCAGGGCCACTCTGAATGAATTCACAGCTGCGCCTGGCCAGCCCGGGAGCTTGGACGCATCACAGCAGTGAACTGGGGGTGCTCCAACCCAAACAGATTTGTAGCAGTGGCACAGGCGTCCAGGACTGCCAGGGCAGCATTTGGGTCCGACAAATGAGGCCTCTGTTGGGACAAAGGGGGCTCTTAGGGCTCAGTCTGTTTTGGCTGCTTTATACGCAACGAGAGCCAGGGGACTTCTTTTGTCTGGACAGGGAAAACAAAAGTGATTTATTTCATCCTGCGCCCGCGCCACGGTCTTTGTGGTCAACTAACGCAGGGATGCTTGGCGGCCAGCGACCCTTACAGACACCGCTTATTGAGGGCCTACTAAGAGCCAGGGACTATTCTGGGTACCAGCACGTGCTGCCTAACTTAATCCTCCCAACAATGCTGTGATGCAGGGATTATCCCCACTGGAGTCATGTGGGGACCGAGACATGGAGAGGTGAAGGTCACACAGCTAGTTAACCGTGGAAGAGCCAGAATTTGGACTCAGGCTCGGCTTCCTCCCAAATGTGGCCCTGCTCCAGGCGGCTGATAAGCCAAAGGTAGTCCTCTCCTCCCCGCTGGCATCTCTGGGAATGCTGATCTATCTGGAAGACCTAGAACAGTCTTGATGCTCCACAAATACTTATAGCAAATGGAGCAAAACCTAAAAAAGAGATGAGGGGGACTTCGCTGGTGGTCCAGGGGTTAAGACTCTGGGCTTCCACTGCAGGGGGCATGGGTTTGACTCTCCGTCAGGGAACTAAGATCCCACTTGCTGTACAGCACCACAGCCAAAAAATAATAATAAAAAAATAAGTCAATAAATAAAAAGATACGAGGAGAGGGGGTTGAAAATCACAGAGATTTTTCTTGGAAAGTCACAGAAAATGTCCCTGCTTTAATACAAGGAGGCTGATATAAGCTTTTTGTCTTTATATAAACATGAAAATAAAGACAGTGTTAGTCACTCAGTCAGGTCCAACTCTTTGTGACCCCATGGACTATAGACCACCAGGCTCCTCTGTCCATAGGATTCTCCAGGCATTCCCTTCTCCAGGGGATCTTCCTGACCCAAAGATGGAACCTGGGTCTCCTGCATTGCCAGTGGATACTTTACCATCTGAGCCACCGAGGATAAAGAGAAATGAAGGTCAAACTTTTTGTTCATAGTTGAGCCAGCAGCCCCCTGTCTCTCATATATAAGGACCAGAAGCTCCAACTGAACATGATCCTCTTGGCTTTCACTGCTGATTAGCTCCAGTCCCTGGTAACAAACTTCATGTGTCCTAGTATTTAGTCCCCTTTCCCCATCCAGATGTACCAATTCAGCATTTGTGGCTTTTCCTAAAGAAGGGCCCAGGGCAATTGACCACTCCTTTATCATTTCATTATGGGCCCGGAAAATGAGATGGCCTTTCAGCACAGCTTGTCAGCACATTAGAATGCCAAATGAGAACCTCTCTGGCACAGTGTACATGAATCCATAATTCCCCTCCGCAAGCCTGCTTTATTCTCTATTGTGGCTTCTTCACGCCAGATGGGATGTACTGCTAATTTATCAGTTCGCTGACTTTCATCTACAGACGTCTCCCATCTCACCATCCACTTGTGTTGCATTTTTCCACTGACATTTTCGGCAGAATCCACTGACTTGGGGAACTAGGCATGTGAATCCTCCATTTTCAATTCTAGTTCTTTTCGGGGGTGGGGATGGGTAACTGTGGCTAGATCATTGTCCTCAGTTCTCTTTCCCTGGGGACTCTTGGGAATAAGATCATAAAGCAAAAGCTGAAGAGGCAAAAAAAAAAATTGAAGAAAGGAGTGGAAGGCAAGAGTTACTGGGGAGAGAGTGAAGGGAGAGGAAAGTTATTCTCCTTTTGAAGTAGAATCTATTCCCCATCCATCATCCTCGTTTTTGTTTTTTTTCCTGGCAACACATTTTTACGGAGTATCTACTATTTTCCAAAACGTTAGATACTGGACATGCAGTAGCATTTCCATCAGGGTCCCAGCAGAAAAGCAAATGGTCCACCTAAAAGTTCATGAAGAAAATACTTGCAAAGTTGTAGGCAGAGCTAAAGGAATGGGTAGAAGATGAGGAAGATGCCAGTTTAGCAATAACAAGAAGCTATCACCACTGCCAGGGCTTCCCAGGTGGCTCAGCTGGTAAAGAACCCATCTGCCAATGCAGGAGACCTGGGTTTGATCCCTGGGTCGGGAAGATCCCCTAGAGAAGGAAATAGCAACCCATTCCAGTATTCTTGCCTGAGAAATTCCACAGACAGAGGAGCCTGGCAGGTTACAGTCTGTGGAGTTGCAAAGAGCTGGACATGACTGAGCGCGCGCATGCACACACACACACACACACACACACACACACACACACGGCCACTGATAAGCCTAGAGAAGCAAGGGGAGGCAGAGGCTAAAGGGACCAGGCCAGAAGTATAACTGTAGGGACAGGGCTTCCAGAAAGCAACTTTGGCCTTTGATGGAGGAAAGCATTTACCGATGTGTCTTGGCTCAGTGTTGAGGAATCCAGGGTAATAAATACCCCAAATGTTGATGAGCCCAAATGGAAGCCAGAAGGTAAGAGGTCAAAGATGCAGTTCTTAGAGTTCTTTAGGATTGGGATGTACAGCAGGGTGGATAATGGATCAGGTTGGGGGTGGGGTTGGGAGGTGAGCAGAAAACATTCAGCATGAAGTAGTGAGCCAGACTGAGGTGTTTGGGGTCCAGAGCTGAGTGTAGGAACCTGGGGCCAAGCCTACCAACACATCAAGTCAAGGGCTCTTCATTTTTATTGATTGATTGATCTTCTTAAAATTAATTTTTATTGGAATATAGTTGATTTACAGTGCCATGTTAGTTTCTACTGTGCAGCAAAGTGAATCAGCTATAAGTGAGTGAAGTTGCTCAGTTGTGTCCGACTCTTTGCGACCCCATGGGCTGTAGCCTACCAGGCTCCTCTGTCCACGGGATTTTCCAGGCAATAGTACTGAAGTGGATTGCCATTTCCTTCTCCAGCGGATCTTCCTGACCCAGGGATCGAACCCGGGTCTCCCGCATTGTAGACAGACGCTTTACCGTCTGACCACCAGGGAAGTCATTTTACATATACCGTCTGAGTCACCAGGGAATCAGCTGTACATATACATATAGCCCCTCTTTTTTGGATTTCCGTCCCATTCAGTGGGACTGAATGGGCTTCCCAGGTGGCGCTAACGGTAAAGAACCTGCCTGCCAATGCAAGAGACATAAGAGATGCAAGTTCGATCCCTGGGTCCGGAAGATCCCGTGGAGGAGGGCATGGCGGATCCCATGGACAGAGGAGCCCTGTGGGCCATAGTCCATAGTGTCGCAAAGAGACAGACACAACTGAAGTGACTTAGCAGGCATGCATGCTTGCTCAGAGCACTGAATAGAGTTCCCTGAGCTATACAGTAGCTCAGTATACAGTTAAAACAGTTAACAGTATACAGTTAAAACTTTGGTTTTAACAACAAAGTCTACACAAGTCAGGAACTCTTCTCTGAGGGCCTCATTTGCAAGAAGGCCCACAAATGAGCTTCTCTGGATCCAAGAATGCCAGGTCACCTGACTCTCTGGGCCTGGGCCCTCCCTAAGCTAAACCTGATAGCTTTGACCTCTGGCCTCTGACTTTGGCTCAGACTGGCGGATTTTGCACCAGTGGCCTTCCCTGAATTGAGGTTCCCTATAAGCACCATCCTTCCAACAGGGTAAGCAAAACAATAGAAGGAAATTCTTTTCATGAATTAGAAAGCAACTACTTTCAAGCTCATATGGGGGATTTACTACAGACAATAGAAAGCTAATTTCAAAATATACTTATTTATTCATTAAAGCAGATCCTCCAAGGGCTCTCTCCCAAGCAATATTTTGTTGGCACACTTTGTATTTCATTTACACTTGAAAATCATAAAATCTTAACTTTAAGGACAGCCTCTAAATCCTTGTTTTTTTCCATTTCTTCCTGACAATCCCTAGGTTCAGTCTAATTAGCTCCGATTTCCATGACTATTTCTACAAAATAGGGAAGTATATGGGGCCGAGGTACAGAGGGTAGGGACTGAGCTTTGTTAAGTGAAGACTCTGCCTCTCAATTTTTCTCGCAACTCTGTGGGTCTCTTTTGGGAAACATAGAACAACTGAGAAATGTCAGAGGAGAGGACGGTTTTGAGGTTTGAACTATCTGCTCTTTCAAGGAAAGTGGGGAGGAATGAAATCATGGAAATAGCTTTGGCTTTGGAGTTAGACGTGGGTTTGAATTTCACCTCCGTCACTTACCCTGGGAAGGAATTTAATGTTTCTACGTGCTCATTTCTTTCTTTCTTCCTCTCCCCTAATACTTTTATTTGGCGGCATCAGGCCTTAGCTGTGGACCCGGGATCTTTGCTGTGTCACACAAGACCTTTCGTTGCTGCACATAAGCTCTCCAGTTGTGGCGAGGCTCCAGGGGGCTTGGACTAATAGGTTCAGCAGTTGTGGCGCACAGCGTGCGGGATCTTGGTTCTCAGATCAGGGCTTGAACCCGAGTCCCCTGTATTGCAAGTGTACATGTGTGCTGAGTCAGTAAGTTGTGTCTGACTCTTTGAGACTCTGTGGACTGTAGTCCGCCAGGCTCCTCTGTCCGTGGAATTCTCCCGGCACGAATACTGGAGTGGGGTGCCATTTCCTTCTCCAGGGGATCTTCCCAATCCAGGGATTGAACCTGTGTCTTCTGCATTGGCAGGCAGATTCTTTACCACTGAACCATCTGGGAAGCCTTGCATTGCAAGGCGGGTTCTTCACCACTGGATCACCAGGGAAGTCCCACTATGTGCTTGTTTCTAAAATGAGGATAGTAACATACACCTCCTCGGGGCTGTCTGAGGGTTAATTGGGGCAAGGAATGCAGAGCATCTAATACAGAGTCTGGTACTGTCACAATCTGTCAGTTCTTTTTCTTTCCCAAAAGTAGAGGGTGCAGGGTCCTGGGAGATCTCTAGCAATACGGAAACCACCTAGTTGGGAAAGATGTCTCAAGGGGTTGCTTTAGTTTCCTGGGGCTTCTGGAACAAAGGACCACTAACTGGGTGGCTCAAATAGCACAACAGTACGGTCAGAAAGCTTCAACTACTGCACAGTTGCACTCATCTCACATGCTAACAAAGTAATGCTCAAAAGTCTCCAAGCCAGCCTTCAACAGTACATGAACTGTGAACTTCCAGATGTTCAGGCTGGATTTAGAAAAGGCAGAGGAACCAGAGATCAAATTGCCAACATCTGTTGGATCATCAAAAAAGCAAGAGAGTTCCAAAAAAACATTGACTTCTGCTTTATTGACTATGCCAAAGTCTTTGAGTCTGTGGATCACAACAAACTGTGGAAAATTCTTAAAGAGATGGGAATACCAGACCACCTGACCTGCCTCCTGAGAAATCTGTATGCAGGTCAAGAAGTAACAATTAGAATTATACTTTTTCTTCAACTCTTCTTTGAGCTTTCATATTTTGCTACTCAGGCCTCCTTGCTTTGCTAATGCCTCTTCCCAGAATTAATATTTTAAGATACTAATATTCTGCTATTAGTGTGGCCCATTAGAACATTCATGAACCCACATTGCCTCCTCCCCCAGTTCAGAATGACTGACTCTTCACAGTGGCCCTAGGCAGCCTTGAGCACCATGCTAGGCCTTGGGTGGGGAGAAGGAAGGACACAAACTTGGGAAGAAAAGATAAAGAGAAATAAAACGTGAGGCAAGAAGAAACGGAGGAAGAGGAAATAGATAAAACAAGGGTGCTAATCAGGTGACGGGGAGAGGCTCCCAGTGTTATCCAGGCTCTACATCCAGGTTCCCCCCACCCCACGACCCAGAGAACCACGATGGTGTGCTCACTCACCTAGAGCCAGACATCCTGGAATGTGAAGTCAAGTGGGCCTTAGGAAGCATCACTATGAACAAAAAGATAGTGGAAGTGATGGAATTCCAGTTGAGCTATTTCAAATCCTCAAAGACGATGCTGTGAAAGTGCTGCACTCAATATGCCAGCAAATTTGGAAAACTCAGCAGTGGCCACAGGACTAGAAAAGGTCAGTTTTCATTCCAATTCCAAAGAAAGGCAATGCCAAAGAATGCTCAAACTACCGCACAATTGCACTCATCTCACACGCTAGTAAAATAATGCTCAAAATTCTCCAAGCCCGGCTTCAGCAATACATGAACCGTGAACTTCCAGATGTTCAAGCTGGTTTTAGAAAAGGCAGAGGAACCAGAGATTAAATTGCCAACATCCGCTGGATCATCGAAAAAGCAAGAGAGTTCCAGGAAAACATCTATTTCTGCTGTATTGACTATGCCAAAGCCTTTGACTGTGTGGATCACAATAAACTGGAAAATTCTGAAAGAGATGGGAATACCAGATCACCTGACCTGCCTCTTGAGAAATCTGTATGCAGGTCAGGAAGCAATAATTAGAACTGGACATGGAATAACAGACTGGTTCCAAATAGGAAAAGGAGTACGTCAAGGCTGTATATTGTCACCCTGCTTCTTTAACTTATATACAGAGTACATCATGAGAAATGTTGGGCTGGAAGAAGCACAAGCTGGAATCAAGATTGCCAGGAGAAATATCAATAACCTCAGATATGCAGATGACATTACCCTTATGGCAAAAAGTGAAGAGAAACTAAAGAGCCTCTTGATGAAAGTGGAAGAAGAGAGTGAAAAAGTTGGCTTAAAGCTCAACATTCAGAAAACGAAGATCATGACATCTTATTCCACCACTTCATGGCAAATAGATGGGGAAACAGTGGAAACAGTGGCAAACTTTATTTTTGAGGGCTCCAAAATCACTGCAGATGGTGATCGCAGCCATGAAATTAAAAGACGCTTGTTCCTTGGAAGTAAAGTTATGACCAACCTAGACAGCATATTAAAAAGCAGAGACATTGCTTTGCCAACAGAAGTCCATGGAATTAAAGCTATGGTTTTTCCAGTAGTCATGTATGGATGTGAGAGTTGGACTATAAAGAAAGCTGAGTGCCGAAGAATTGGTGCTTTTGAACTGTGGTGTTGGAGAAGACTCTTGAGAGTCCCTTGGACTGCAAGGAGATCCAACCAGTCCATCCTAAAGGAGATCAGTCCTGAATATTCATTGGAAGGACTGATGCTGAAGCTGAAACTCCAATACTTTGGCCACCTGATGTAAAGAACTGGCTCATTGGAAAAGACCCTGATGCTGGAAAGATTGAAGGAAGGATTAGAAGGAGACGACAAAGGATGAGATGGTTGGATGGTATCACTGGCTCAATGGACATGGGTTTGAATAAACTCTGGGAGTTGGTGATGGATAGGGAAGCCTGGTATGCTGCAGTCCATGGGGTTGCAAAGAGTCAGACACCAGCGATTGACTGAACTGAACTGAACTGATGGTCACACAGTTCTGGAGGCTAAAGGTCAAAATCAAGGTGTCAACAGGGTTGGTTCCTCCTGAAGCTGTGAGGGAGATTCTGTTCCTGGCCCTCTCCTAGCTTTTGATGGCCTCAGGCAATTGTGGAAGCTGGTGGACAGATCTATGTGAGACTGGCTGTTGCCTATCATGAAATTGGGTCTGAAGGTCCCCATAGATCAGAGGCTGGAATCTGGAGGAAAAGCTGAATAGAACCTAGGAAAGGGCAAGGGTGAATGGGAACCCATGAGTGAAAAATGAAATCTTTAGGAACAAGGTGGACTCCATGAAGTGGTCACTTACCACTTCATGCTCAGTGACACTGGCGGCCTGCAGAACAGAAGCCCTTTGCCTCCGAGCTGCACAGACACCTGGCCCTGAACTTGGAGAGGCTGAAAGATGGGAACTGGCAGCAGCCGGGGCAGCAGGCCAGGCCAGTAGCCAGGAGAGCCGATTGTGAGCTGCCACAGTGGGGCCTCCTTTGACCTCCAGAGACTAAGAAATGCCTGCCTCTGCTTCTCCTTCCAAATATCATGCAAACTTCTCTTGTGGGAAACCCTAACCTCGACCCTTTGGGGAAAGGAATTGGGAAATGTAGTTCCAGATTAGCTGAGTTGACTCAGGAAAAAATCTATCACAGGGTTGGACTTCAGGATTATAACTTTATCTATAGGCACTGGAAGCAGACAATTTTAATGGAGGCATCTATTAGACAAAACTGATATTTCAAGGAAGATTAATCTTACATTGTATATTAGGGGCTAGAGGAAGATAAAAATGGAGACAGTGTAGTTAAAAGTTTATTGTAATAGTCTGGGTATGAGATTGTAGAGGCCTGAATGAGAGCCGCAGGGGGAAAAGATGGAAATTAAGTGCTAGACTCTAGAAACATTAAAAGAAAGAATTAATAGAGCTTGCTAAGGAGCTGAATTAGAGAGCAAAGGCCAGGAGATAGATTCCAGAATGTTTCTGAGCTATTGAGCCTGGGTGATGAGGAAGATTGTGGTCTTTGAAAGGAAATTATTTGTTTAAAGGCTGTTCTATTACAACAAACTAGACATTCTACTCTATTTAAATGCAGTACTGTATTCAGGGGCTTCCCTCCTAACTCAGTCGGTAAAGAATCTGCCTGCAGTGCAGGAGACCTGGGTTCGATCCCTGAGTCAGGAAGATCCCCTGGCTAAAGAAATGGCAGCCCACTCCAGTATTCTTGCCTGGAGAATCCCATGGACAGAGGAGCCTGGTGGGCTACATACAGTCCATGGGGTTGTAAGAGTTGGATACGACTTGGTGACTACACCACCACCACCACGACTGTATTCAGAGTTTGGAACCATTAAACAGTTTAGAACTGTAGGACAGCAAAGGAGTGAATAACTCTCTTGAAAGACTGATAAGGAGGAGAAGGAAGTTCCATCGCACTGTTAGTGAATTTGGTGGCCATGTACTCCTGGAAGTACAGGTGCCCATTCTAGATATCACCAGGGAACTTTTATCTGAGGTAATGACACTGTACAGAAATTTGAAAACAATATTACTTATGATAGTGCTTGAGAAGTAAAAATTTCTTAAACCAAACAATACTGTTTGCGATCCATGTTTCTAGACAGTTATTAAAATCTACCTCTTATGCATCATGTGACAGAGAATTCTAAACTGTTTTCTGTAAGGCCTCCAATCTGTTTCTGGATTCTCTATGAAAAGAGTCAACTCCTCTGGGAGCTCATATATTTACTTGAACTTTAGATATACGAGATTCACTGTATCTACATGTTCCCTTCTGCGGGAGAATGTGGAAGTGAGGAATTTGAGCTACTATATCAATTTTTAAAAATTAGGACAGACTTTGGAGTTAGAGAATGCTGGGGTCAAAATCTAATTTGCACCATCTTATTGGTTGTATTATCTTGGGTAAGGTATTAATTAATTTCTCTGAGCCCCAATTGCTTTATCTGCAGTAAAAGTAGCTTCCTTATAGATGGTAGGGAGGATTCACTGAAGTCATGTTGTCAATGTCCAGTAGAGTGCTTGGTACATATTGGTACACGATGTCGGTTGGTTCTATTTTCTCTCCAAATACAAAGAGTTTTAAGAACAATACCCAGTGGAAACGCAGACACAGTGAACAGACCTGTGAACACAGCGGGGGAAGGAGAAGACGGGACGAATTGGGAGAGTGCCGCTGAAACATACACATTACCACGAGTAAAATATTAATAGCTAACTGGTGAGAATTTGTTGTATGACACAGGGAGCTCAAATATGGTGCTCTGTGAGAACGTAGAGGGGTGGGATGTTTCCCCAGCGGAGAAACAGCGCAGACGCCTGCATCCGCCATTAGCAAGCGGGGGCTGGGCAGGGAGGCGCGGCGCGGGCTGCATCGCTGAGAGTAAGAATCTGGCCTGAATACCCTGAGCACTATCTGAGCGAAATAATTTGGGCTAGCAAACCCAGACTGTGGGATATCTACCATGCGAAAAGCCAGCCCTAACCTAAGACACCGCCAGCCCGTGCACAGAACAAAGGACTAAACAGAGATAGCCGGCTGCAGACCTTCCCCCTCCGGTGACAGGCAGCCAGAGCCGGAAGGGGGCAATCGCAGCCCCAGAGAGACATTATCTATAAAACTGGCTTCTTTGCTAACTAAAACTTATTGGGGGTCTGGACGGTCAACATCTGCCTGAGAAGGTGCGCCGGTTTTACACCCAGATAACCGAGTGGCGGGGAGGCGATAAGTCGCAGCATTGGCGCTCGCCAAACACCTCATCACCTGAGCTGCTCGGACCTGGGAAGAGCACAAAACGCAGGCCCAACTGAGTCTGCGCCTCTGAGGACTACCTGAGTGCCTGAACCTGAGCGGCTTGGACCTGGGAGGTGCATGCAACCCAGGGCCAGCCTCGGATTGTTCCCGGCGGAACAACCTAGAGCCCGAGCAGTGTGGGCAGGGAGGCTACACGTGCCGTGAGCGGGGGCAGACCCAGTGTGGCTGAGGCACTGCGAGCGCATGCCAGTGTCATTTGTTTGCAGCATCCCTCCCTAAAGAGAAGAAATACAGCTCCACCCACCAGAACACCGACACAAGCTTCCCTAACCAGGAAACCTTGACAAGCCACCTGTACAAACCCACACACAGCGAGGAAACGCCACAATAAAGAGAACTCCACAAACTGCCAGAATACAGAAAGGACTCCCAAACTCAGCAATTTAAACAAGATGAAGAGACAGAGGAATAGCCAGCACATAAAGGAACAGGATAAATGCCCACCAAACCAAACCAAAGAGGAAGAGATAGGGAATCTACCTGATAAAGAATTCCAAATAATGATAGTGAAATTGATCCAAAATCTTGAAATTAAAATGGAATCACAGATAAATAGCCTGGAGACAAGGATTGAGAAGATGCAAGAAAGGTTTAACAAGGACCTAGAAGAAATAAAAAAGAGTCAATATATAATGAATAATGCAATAAATGAAATTAAAAACACTCTGGAGGCAACAAATAGTAGAATAACAGAGGCAGAAGATAGGATTAGTGAATTAGAAGATAGAATGGTAGAAATAAATGAATCAGAGAGGATAAAAGAAAACGAATTAAAAGAAATGAGGACAATCTCAGAGACCTCCAGGACAATATTAAATGCTACAACATTCAATCATAGGGGTTCCAGAAGAAGAAGACAAAAAGAAAGACCATGAGAAAATACTTGAGGAGATAATAGTTGAAAACTTCCTAAAAATGGGGAAGGAAATAATCACCCAAGTCCAAGAAACCCAGAGAGTCCCAAACAGGATAAACCCAAGGAGAAACACCCCAAGACACATATTAATCAAATTAACAAAGATCAAACACAAAGAACAAATATTAAAAGCAGCAAGGGAAAAACAACAAATAACACACAAGGGAATTCCCATAAGGATAACAGCTGATCTTTCAATAGAAACTCTTCAAGCCAGGAGGGAATGGCAAGACATACTTAAAATGATGAAAGAAAATAACCTACAGCCCAGATTATTGTACCCAGCAAGGATCTCATTTAAGTATGAAGGAGAAATCAAAAGCTTTTCAGACAAGCAAAAGCTGAGAGAATTCTGCACCACCAAACCAGCTCTCCAACAAATACTAAAGGATATTCTCTAGACAGGAAACACAAAAATGGTGTATAAACTCGAACCCAAAACAATAAAGTAAATGGCAACGGGATCATACTTATCAGTAATTACCTTAAACGTAAATGGGTTGAATGCCCCAACTAAAAGACAAAGACTGGCTGAATGGATACAAAAACAAGACCCCTACATATGTTGTCTACAAGAGACCCACCTCAAAACAGGGGACACATATAGACTGAAAGTGAAGGGCTGGAAAAAGATTTTCCATGCAAATAGGGACCAAAAGAAAGCAGGAGTAGCAATACTCATATCAGATAAAATAGACTTTAAAACAAAGGCTGTGAAAAGAGACAAAGAAGGTCACTACATAATGATCAAAGGATCAATCCAAGAAGAAGATATAACAATTATAAATATATATGCACCCAACATGGGAGCACCGCAGTACGTAAGACAAATGCTAACAAGTATGAAAGGAGAAATTAACAATAACACAATAAAAGTGGGAGACTTTAATACCCCACTCACACCTATGGATAGATCAACTAAACAGAAAATTAACAAGGAAACACAAACTTTAAACGATACAATAGACCAGTTAGACCTAATTGATAGCTATAGGACATTTCATCCCAAAACAATGAATTTCACCTTTTTCTCAAGCGCACATGGAAAAAAAAAAAAAAAACAGCTTACTTGAAAAAAAAAAAAGCATTTCAATGAAATAGCAGTAAATAGAAATTATGATTCCTCTTTCTATGAAATGTCAAACATTAGGAGAAATAATATTAAAATTCCCAAATACCTCCATGATAGCAATATTCAGGAAATAGTTTATGGTAAACAAAAAAAAAAAAAGAAAAAAGAAATAAAGGACTTAAGCAAAGATAAGAGAAAACTGTTGGTCTCTGGGTAGAGTTTGGTACAATGTAAAAATCTGTATTAAAAGATGCTTACTCCTTGGAAGGAAAGTTATGACCAACCTAGATAGCATATTCAAAAGTAATTAGCCTCCAATTAAAATAAATAAATTTATATTAAAAAAAAAAAGCAGAGACATTACTTTGCCAACAAAGGTCCATCTAGTCAAGGCTATGGTTTTTCCAGTGGTCATGTACGTATGTGAGAGTTGGACTGTGAAGAAAGCTGAGTGCAGAAGAATTGATGCTTTTGAACTGTGGTGTTGGAGAAGACTCTTGAGAGTCCCTTGGACTGCAAGGAGATCCAACCAGTCCATCCTAAAGGAGATCAGTCCTGGGTGTTCATTGGAAGGACTGATGCTGAAGCTGAAACTCCAGTACTTTGGCCACCTCATGCGAAGAGTTGACTCATTGGAAAAGACTCTGATGCTGGGAGGAATTGTGGGCAGGAGGAGAAGGGGACGACAGAGGATGAGATGGCTGGATGGCATCGCCAACTCGATGGACGTGAGTTTGAGTAACTCTGGAAGTTGGTGATGGACAGGGAGGCCTGGCGTGCTGCGATTCACGGGGTCGCAAAGAGTCGGACACCACTGAGCAACTGAACTGAACTGAAAAATCTGTATCTGGAAAAAAATGTTATCTCAAGTAAATGACTAATCATACAACCAAAGCTAATATTGACCAAGAAAGAGTAAAATTCAGATCATGATCCATATTTCCAAAAATTCCAGAAGTTTATAAAAATGATTAAAAAGCTAACTTTTCATTACTGAGAACTAAAAGTTGGGAACTACATTTTTTGATTGTTTAATTTCATCCACACTAGGTCTCACTGGCTGAGTAACTAGAGAAATTTCTTCCCTTAACTTTCCTTCCCAAATGGGGGAATGAGGGATTTATTTTATTTTGCTGGGCAGTCAATGCTATGTGCTTGGTGATTCTTGGATGTTAGACTGAGTACATTTGAAATACTGTTGTTGGCGGAATTAAATCAAACTTCAAAACCTCCAATGCTCTGCTCATCACTTCCCCCCAAAAAAGCTGTGTGGGATGTTTCAGGTGAAATATAACACATAACCTAATGCAGATTTCTTACAAATTATTTTCATAGGGTGAAATATTATTTCGTTGTGACTGTCACTCTGATTTTAACATTTTCCTTGGAAGATAGCCCTCAAACCTACCAAGCAAAATACAATTCAGTTGCTCTCTTTGGGTAGTTAAAAAATAGAAGAAGCAGAAATAAAGACAAAAAATGACCCAGGGAGAAAAACCACCGGCTACTTTCCCAGATCTCATTTGAACTCCCCGAGCTGCAAACAGCAAAGATTCCCAGAAATGCTGGGTCTTCATGGCATTTGTGGGGTGTCAGATGGTTCTCTTTTCTGGAATTGGTTCCTTCAAACACATAACCTCACACGCTTTTTGCCAAAAAGCAGAGAAAACGAAAACAAGGAAGCTGTGGCTTCTCTTTCTCTACACCAGCCTCTACCTCCCACCCCACCCCAGCAGAGAAAGGCCTTGCAAGCCGAGAAGGCCATCTTGAAAATGTCCACATGCACAGGGATGCGATATTGAGGCCCCCCTACAGGCCCAGACCCTAGGCACTTAGGGCCAAGGTCCACGTGGCAGAGCATCTCTCCAAGAAACATGTCCTATTTATCAGGCCAACATCACGCTTCCCCAGCTGTGGAGCCCACCATGAAGAAGACAGAAGACAAAACCATGTGTTGATCGAGGATGATCAGGCCGGCAAGCAGGGTACTTGCTGATGTCCAGGCGATGAAACAAAAGACATTAGACACAAAAGACATCAGACCAGCCCCGATTACATCACACTGGGTGTCAGCAACAAAGATGCTATTGACACAGGTGACTGGTCCTAAATATGATGCATTTTCCCCACTGGGAAAGTGGGAGAGATTAACGCCAACATAGACTCCCACATTAAGGTAGAGCTTCACAGGCTGGAAATTTCCCATTGCTGATCGAAGTGAGTGGCCAGAAATTTCAGGAGAAAACTGGCTCTGGGCTCTCTTGCATAGATCCACTGCTATTTAGTTAACTGTACACAGACTCTAGCTTTCAAAGCCAATGTCGTTTGTCCAGAGCTGATTGAATGATAAGCTAGCTGAAAAGGCAGTGGAAAAAGCAGTCAGTGTGATCTGGGGGCCAAAGTGGGGAAGGCAAGAGTTCCTGAAACTTTCTGGTTGAGTATGGTTAGTGACAAAGTGACCCAGAGTCACAGATCTGCCTTTCCATGTGTCTGCTCCTCCAGACATCCATCACTTCTTAGCAGTGTGCTTTTCTCTTTTAGGGCTAATATTTCAAAGCTACGTGATTAAGTTTTAGGGCCCTAGAGGTGTGCTTTAGATGCGTGATCTCATTTAGTTGTCACAGTCACCTTGTGAAGTAGGTATTATAATTAATCTTATTTTAAAGATGAGGAAACTGAGGCTAAGAGGAAATAAGGCTCTCACTTAAAGTGGCCAAGGTAAAAGGGATAGATCAGGTACCCCAACCCAGATCTGTTGTTTGTTTTTTTTTTTTTCCCTAAAGCCCATGCTTTCAACCTTAATACTGTACTGCCTCCTACTCACTGCTCCTTAATTCTGAATTGAAATGTGATCCAAAGCCAGTGAAAATAGAACAAAACAGCTGTGAGCGTGCATGTGGAGTTTAGGGTTGTTAGTGGGCTGAGGGGGGTGAGGGAAGAGGCAGGCAGTCTATGCAAGATGATGCCAGGGTGATTTTCCATGTCGACCCAGGAGGAATGACTGTCACGGTTAGTGTAGCAGCGGCCATCGGAGAGCTGGGCCACTGCAGCGTGAGCTGTGAAAATCAGGGTCGGGACCTCAGATGCCAAGGGCCTGAGAAGTGGCCCTTTTCTTCTCACTGGGAGTACCATGTCTCCTTGGGCTGCTTTCTTCTCCAGTTTGAGCTTGGCAGTTCGGGCTTGTCCCGCAGCTCTGTTTGACAGCATCTAATTTCTCAGTGATCATCTACATGGCACACAAGGGGCCCAGGTTAGACCCATCTCTGCCACTTAACCAGCTGTGTGCTCTGGGGTTGGTGTCTGAATCTCTCTGAATTCGTCTCAATATCTGTAAATGGCAACAATAATACCTACCTGTGGGTCTGATTGTAAAGTCAAGTAATAAAATGAAGTGTTTAGAGTACAGTGCCTGGCACGTAATTTGTTCTGAAACAGGTAGCCATTCTTACTGTGTAGATTAAAAACAAGATTTATGGTTTGTAATATTTTTTTCCTCTCCATCACAGAATTCCCTACTCAAGAATGGGTTGTGTGCCTTCTGACAAAAGAGGCACATCTATGTATCAGTTTTTCCAGGCCTGCAGTAATTCAGTGCCACAGACTGCGTGGCTTAAAAAAACAGAGGTTTACTTTCTCAAGAGGTTTACTTTACTCCTGCAGCCTGGAGGCCCAAGTTTAAGGTGGCGGCTGAGTTGGTTTCTGCTGAGTCCTTTTTCCGTGGCTTACAATGGTCCTCTTCTGCTCTGTCTTCACATGGTCTTTCCTCTGTACTGAGTCCGAGCCTAAATTTCCTCTTCTTATCTGCCTGCCAGTGCGGAGGATATAGGTTCCAGGTTCCATCCCTGGTCAGGGAACTAAGATCTCGCATGCCTTGGGGCAACTACTGAAGCTTGCCCTAGACCCCGTGCTACACAATTGGAGAAGCCACTGCAATGATGAGGCTGCGCGCCGCAACAGGAGAAAGACCTCACACGGCCACGAAGGCCAAGCGTGGCCAAAACGAAGAAATGCAACTTAAAAAAAATCTCCTCCTCTCTTACACTTCTCAGTGGATTAGGGCCCATCCTTATGACCTCGTTTTAACTTAATGACCTTTTTGAAGACCCCCATCCTCAAATACAGTCACGTTCTGAGCTACTAGGGCCTAGGACTTCAACAAATTAATTGGGATGAGGGGCACAGTCGAGTCCATGAAAATTTACAAAGTGTTTTTTGCCACAAATCAAACCTCAAGTCAAGGAAATACAGGACACAGAGAAACATGTTTAATAGGGAAGTTGTTAGCAAAGCCTAGGAAGGGAGAAACTCCACACAACAGTCTGGTTTCTTTTTAAAATTATCTTTTATTCAAGTATAGTTAACTCACAGTATTTTAGGTATACAGAAAATTGATTCAGTTATAATACATACCTGCACACACACACACACACATAGGACACACACGTGTGTGTGTGTGTGCATGTTGTTGCTGTGCAGGCTTTCAGTCATGTCCAACTCTTTTGCGACCCCATAGACTGAAGCCTGCCAGGCTTCTCTGCCCATGGGATTTCCCAAGCAAGAATATGGGAGTGGGTTGCCATTTCCTTCTCCAGGAGATCTTCCCAACCCAGGGAATGAACCCAAGTTTCCTGCACTGGCAGGCGAATTCTTTACCACTGAGCCACCAGGGAAGCCCATGTATGTGTGTGTGTGTGTGTGTGTGTATCTACGCATATATATTAATACATACATATATTCATATATGGAGAAGGCAATGGCACCCCACTCCAGTACTCTTGCCTGGAATATCCCATGGATGGAGGAGCCTGGTAGGCTGCAGTCCCTGGGGTTGCAAAGAGTCAGATATGACTGAGTGACTTCACTTTGACTTTTCACTTTCATGCATTGGAGAAGGAAATGGCAACCCACTCCAGTGTTCTTGCCTGGAGAATCCCAGGGACGGGGGAGCCTGGTGGGCTGCCGTCTATGGGGTCACACAGAATCGGACACAACTGAAGCAACTTAGCAGCAGCAGCAGCAGGTAATTGTTGAAGCTGGATGGTAGGTTTGTCATAATAGTCTTGCTACCTTGTATATGCTTGAAACATCTTATTATTAAAGATTAAAATATATGGAAAACATTTTTCTGTGTCATTAAATATTTTTTTATGACATGAAGTTCTCAGTGAAGCATTCCACTGTATGGATGTATCATAATTTATTGACACAATTTCCATTGTCAGACTGTTAAATATATTCCCTTTTTCCTATTGATGATATGTTAATCATTATACACAACTCTGTTTTATTTTTTAAATTATTAAAATATGATAAAACATTTACAGGTGACTTAGAAAATACAAAACAAGGTTACATACAGTTCTACTATATAATTTTTTAGTTGATAAATTGAGATTTTTAGTTGGAGTTTCAATACTAAACTCTCAAAAATATACAGAGAAGTAGAAGGATATAGTAGACCTGAAAAGCTCTGTGAACCAATTTATCATAATTAAGTTTTACACAATTTTCACACAACAGTAGAATACAAATTCTATTCAAGTTCCCATAGATTGTAAGCTAGGAGACATTGGAAGATAGCCCCAGGGACATAAAACAAGGTGCAAAAATGTCATGGTCTAAACGTATTGAAATCATACAGAGTCTGTTCTCTTATCACTGTGGAACTGTGCTAGAAATCAATATCAAAAGATATTTGAAAATAACCCACATATTTTCAAGTGCAGTGTGTCATTTACTGAGAGAGATCTTCAACTTAGCCATCCAAAGTTTCAGTAAAACTCGACTGAAAAAAATACCGAGGGTGATTGCAGTACACAAGTCTGTTTCTTTAGAATAGACTCCTCAAATTGAAACTACCGGGCCCAAAGTCAGGCTTGTGTTTAAGGCACTGGTATCATGCTGCCAGAAGGTCCTCCATCAGTAGTGACCCTTTTGTTTCTTTTTTGGTGGCACAGTCCTGGGCCTCCTTTGTCATTCCCCTAGGTAGGTATGGAAGACGTACCCACCAGGCTCCAGAATTGGTCCTCCTGTAAGGTTGTCCCAAGGCATCTCCTGAAGGTCCCCTGAAAATGTCCCCCATTTGCTTGATTTTTTTCTCGTCCTAAAATGTGTTATAAATGTGACTGATGGTGCTCTGGCTTTGATCTAAAACCTTCATCATGAGAATGGCAAATCAAACAACTGTCAAATCTCTCTTTTTGATGTGACAAGAGGGTGGGGGAAAAATACAGAAAGGACCGTGCTTACTAAAGAGATAGGGTGACTAGACAAGAAACTGTTCATCAAAATCAGGAAGCACAAAACCTGGTGTCAGCCTAAAGAACAATAGAGATTATAAACCCCAGCTGAGGGGGGAAAAAAAAGCGAGAAGCGAAATATCGAAATAATCTATTCTCCAAATTAGACAATGACTCAGCCCCATGACCCTGTTGGTTCACTCTGTTGGCCGAAGTGCCTTAAAGAGACAGATCTGAAACCTCCTTCATACACCTATACCTCTTTTATATATATATTTTTTCTCCTTTATATTTAAATGCTTTCCTTGGTGTTTCTTGATAGTGCAAAAACCCAGAAGAAAACCTAGTTCATAAGAGTATGGGTAGCTGGAACCAACCATGGACCTGGGTGTCCTTCAGACCTAAACATGAGTCAATCTATGCTCCATTAATTAGCTGTGTGACCTTGGCCAAGCCATTTGACAACTTCAGGCTTCAGTTTACTTCTTTGCAAATATGAATAATAAAACCTACTTCTTGTTGAGTGGTAGTGAGAATTCAGTATGTATAAACTGCTCAGCACTGTGCTGGGTACATAGCAGAAATCCTAAAAATGCTGACACTATGGTGAACTATTTTAAATTAAGTTTGTCTCCTATGTTTCCATGAGCATTTTTCCAAACCATCATTAAAACCCGATGTGCGTTGTTTTATAATTACTTGTTTTGGTGACATTGTCTCACTCATCTGTCCTCGGGGACACATGCCTAGCAAAATTTTCTGCTGACTGAATAAATCTCAGATTCCAACATCCACGATAGTAAATATCTAGTTATTGCCAAGTGACCTAGATATTACAAGTGAGTTCAAAGAGTTCATTCATGTCCAGCTATTCAGCATCTAATTAATCAAGAAATGTTTGTTTGTTTTCTTTTAATTTGGGAAGCAATATCCAAAAATGGTGGGAAGCAGGGGGTCTGGGATCAGACAGACTGGAGTTTCAGTCTGGGTTTTGCCTTTTACCAGCTGTGTGATTTGGGGCAAAGTTTATAACTTTTGTAACTTTGTTTCCACATCTAACAAATAGGTCTAATAATAGTGCCTGCCTCATTTGGTTAATGTAAAGATTAAATGGGATAAATGCGTCAAAGCATTTAGCATATATTATCCTGGCATATCATCAGTGCTCAATGAATGTAACACAGTGCTATTTTGAAAATGTGCTTACTGAAATATTACTAAGGGGGAGGAACTGAGCTAGATGTTCTGAGAGTTGTATGTGACATGATTTTTGTCCTCAAGAGGATGGCAGGTTTCTTTGGAAGATGAAACAAACATGAGTAACTAAATAATAAATCTAGTCGGTCTGTGGTTAAGTGCTTAAGGAGTAGCAGAGACAGAAGTTCTCAAGTCTGGGGCGCTGATCAGTGAAAGCATCAAACCTTCGTCCCTTGCATTGCAGGGTGAATTCTTAACCACTGGACCACCAGGGGAGTCCCTGTTTTTAATTTTTTGACTGACAGTTGATTTACAATGTTATATTAGTTTCTGCTGTACAGCAAAGTGATTCAGTTATATCATTTTTTATATTTGTGTGCCCTTCAGTAGTGTCCAATTCTTTGTGACTCTGTGGACTGTAGCCTGCCAGGCTCCTCTGTCCATGGGATTCTCCAGGCAAGAATACTGGAGTGGGTTACCATGCCCTCCTCCAGGGGATTTTCCTGACCCAGAAATCGAACCTGCATCTTTTATATCTCCTGCATTGGCAGGCAGGTTCTCTACTATTAGTGCCACCTGGGAAGCCCTCATATTACATACATATATATTTTTTAAAATATTCTTTTCTATTATGGTTTATTACAGGATATTGAATTCTCTACGTATTAGGTTGCACCTGCTAATCTCAAACTCCCAATTCATCCCTTCCCCACCCTCCCTTCCCCTTGGCAACCACAAGTTTGTTCTCTCTGTCTATGAGTCTATTTTGATTTTGTAGATGGATTCACTTGTGTCATATTTTAGATTCCACATATTGCAGATATCAAATGGTATTTGTCTTTCTTTTTCTGATTTACTTCACTTAATATGATAATCTATAAGTCTATCTATCTTGTTGCAAATAGCGCTATCTTGTTCTTTTTAATTGGTCCATAGTATTCCACCGTGGGCTTCCCTGGTAGCTCAGATGGTAAAGAATCTGCCTGCGATGCAGGAGACCCAGGTTCAGTCCCTGAGTCAAGCAGATCCCCTGGAGAAGGGAATGGCAATCTACTCCAGTATTCTTGCCTGGAGAATTCCATGGACAGACCATTGCGTCAAAAGAGTCAGACATGGCTGAATGACTAACACTTTCACTCTTCACATTCTATTGTACATATCCTGGGCAAATATCTGGAAAAACTATAATTCAAAAAGATACATGCACCCTTATGTTCAGACAGGTATTTTTTTATGGCAGCTTCCACATTCTTGACTATTCCACAATAATTGAATTTTGGTTAGAGAAGCTTTCAAGAAGATAGCAGGATTTGAGCTCCATGTTATTAAAAGAAGAACAGGGTTGGCAGAGAAAGACATCTTTTCTATGTCACATTGTTCTTATCTATTTACAGGTTTTTTTTTTTTTTTGCAAGAAATAATCATTGCAATGTCCTTTAAAATTGCAATCAATTGAAGAGCTAATATTCTGGTTTCTTTTTCTGGCTCACTTTGCCTTAGTGAAATTAAAATATGTAATATAATAATAATGTCCTGAAAAAGAAGAGAAGTGAGATGAATGTGGCCTTGCTTGAACCTTGCCATATGCATCCCAGGAGGATCCCAGGATAACTAACAAGCAGCGAGTATTTTCTGATCTTTCGCTTCATGAATATTCATGACACATTTTGCCAGAAGTCATGTAGGAAACTGCCACTGTCTTGGATGGAGCTTGGAACTAAATAGCTACCCATCTTCTGAGCTGGCTCAATAAAACGTACCACTGTAGTATCCAGGTGCTTTCATAATATTTCCAAGGATATTTTGCCAAGGCCTCCTGGGTGGTGCTAGTGGTAAAGAACCTGCCTGCCAAAGCAGAAGACATGAGATGAAGGTTCGATCCCTGGGTTGACAAGATCCCAGGAGTAGGAAATGGCAAGTCACTCCAGTATTCTAGCCTGGAGAATTCCATGCAAAGAGGAGCCTGCTGGGCTAGTCAATGGGGTCACACAGAGTTGGACATGACTGAAGCGACTTAGCACTCACTCACTCTTATACTGGGAGTGGCATAAGCAAATGTTTTGTTTGAGTTTTCCAGGAGCATATTTCTACAAGGAAATATGCAGCTTGGCTCATTCAGCTGGCACTCTGGTAAGCAGGGTAACCAGAAAATCAACCAGCCTAACTAACCAGCAGTCATTTATTGGATGCCTGTTAAGCATGCATCAGACATACAAAGGCATGGTGAATTTCACAGGTTTCTGAGATTATAGCCTAGCCTCCCAAGGTGATTTAGTCCAGCAAGGAAAGCTAATCAGATCTAACCATCCCTCTATTTATTTTTTCTATGCAGCTACACACAAATAATAAACAATTGAAGAACAAGAGAGGACAATACATGATTAATATCCTAAATCTTTAATCTTGATAACCACCCTAACCAATATTTTTAACAAGACAAACTTCTAAGACCCTTAAAACTACTTTGAAAATACTTTCTTCAGCAATTTACACACACACACACACAAACACACACACAAATATACTCCCAGGAGTATATTTGAACTCTTGTTCAAATCTTAAACATCTTAAACAACATCTTAAAAATGCAATGTGCTTATGTGAATCTGTACATATAATAAAATTGCACAGAAGTATCTACAAACACATAGAGGATGGTGAAATGCAAATTAAAACATGACTATTAGTGGAGACTGGGTGAAGGGTGGCCTTTCAGATATCCCTGAAAATTTGGCAGGGGGTGGGGCATAATTTCTTATGAATCTACAATTTTCCCCAAAAAGTTAAAAAGAAAAAAAAATCATACAAGAAAAAACTGGAGTTAATCTCTATGTACTGGTAAGGAAAAATCTCCAAGATGTTTGATAGGTTAAAAAAAAACAAATTATAGAAAAATATGTAAAATTTTCACATAAAAACATTTATGTGAAAACGTACAAAACAACTATACAGTCATATTTTTGCAAACACATTAGAAAAAGATCTCAAATGAAACCCATCAGACTGGCGGGGGCAGAGGGTGTCAGAAGTAGAGGGTGGGGATTGGCTAAATAGCATAACTTTCACCTTACATGATTAACTTACCTAAATCTTGTATGTGAGTCAAAAGTCTTTGGACATAAGACATTGATCTTTGTCCCTAGCACTTTGGAACTCTACAGCAGTTAAAGTTTTTGTTCCCTCCATATCGAGTTAAAAACTTTGATTTGTGATTTGGAACTTGTTGAAGAACATGAAATTGTTGATCTGAATATTCCTAGGCACTTTGAGGGTTTGGAGTTTATTCCCCCTATAAATTCTTATAGGAAAAAAACATCTACTGTTCCATTCTATTTGGCTCCACTTGAAAGAGACCATCTGGTTGCTTCTCTGTGCCAACCCTCCCGAGAATGGTCACTTCTAATTGCGTGTCTCTTGATATCTCTTTCTGATTTTCTTCTGGGTTTCCTTCTTCAGAGTACACACGTGTTTGGTTGTGGTTGTTGTTGTTGTCCTATATGGACCTTTGTTGGTAAAGTAATGTCTCTGCTTTTTAATATGCTATCCAGGGTTGTCATAGCTTACCTTCCAAGGAGCAAGGGATGTGTTTGGCAAGAGACACAAGAGATGTGGGCTCAATCCCTGGGTCAGGAAGATCCCCTGAAGAAGGGCATGGTGTCCCCACTCCAGTATTCTTGCCTGGAGAATCCCATGGACAGAGGAGCCTCGTGGGCTATAGTCCACGGGGTCACAAAGAGTCGGACATGACTGAAGCGATTTAACACATACTAATTTAGGATTATTAAATAATCCATGTAAGCTTCCAGATGTTTTGGGTGAGATCGCAAATGGGTTAGGACTTTTTATCATCTGAAAAATTTAAAGTACATTTAAATGAACAGTTTCCAAATAGAACCTTACATGTGGTTCTCTTCTCACCTTTCTGACATGCAGTGCTTGCGTGTGTATTTTATGTGTGAAATTAACCACAGATACATGTACTAGGTATCTCATAGTCTGATGTCAAGTGAAATGAAAGTCGCTCAGTCGTGTCTGACTCTTTGCAACCCCACAGACTACACAGTCCATGGAATTCTCAGACCAGAATACTGGAGTGGGTAGCCTTTCCTTTCTCCAGGGGATCTTCCCAACTCAGGGATCGAACCCAGGTCTCCTGCATTGCAGGCAATTCTTTACCAGCTGAGGCCATAGTCCAATGTAGCCAGACTGAAAATAAACAAAATGAGAATCCTGGAGAAAGTTCTTTGATTTGGGAAATTCTGGCCTTTTCAGACTTATTTCTCATGGGTTTTTCATTGGCAGTGGTTAGAATTGTGATGCTCTTAATAGTTGCCTGAACTGGATTTCTTACTTTTTCTTTTTCCCATGTTCTACTTTCACAGTATTTATCAAGCCACAGTCTGCTTATATTGGGAGGAGAGTTCAATTTTTATATTCTGATGACAAAACCACTTCAGGCATTCCTGGGACTACTGACATTGGATGTGAGCTTCATCCCATTACATAAAAAGGATCTTTTCTTTTTCAAAAATGTGTATGAATAAGGCACAAACTTAAAAGTAAAACAAGAGTTTCTTAAGTCTGTACACAGACTCCCCAAATCAAGATGGAGTAATAGCTACTTCTGTAATTTCTGCCAATTAATCCACCCCCACACCACAAACCAAAGATTCCAAAATAAGTTAAACAGCAGTGTTGGTGACTCAGACAGCATGACTTCACCCACATGGCCCCGCTGCAGTGGTTTCTCAAGTGGCCACCACTATTTCCCTTTGTACTAACACTGACATTTACCTGGGGAGATTGATGGGGGAATAGATGACATTACTTTCCCAGCAGCCCCTCTGGTCAGAGTCCTTGGCCTCAGAAGCGAAGGAAGCAAACCATGCCTCAGGGGATTGGGACCCATGACCTCATGCTTTTCCTAGTTGAAGAGTTTCACTGGCTCCCCACAGGTACAGAGCAGTACCTACAATAAAGCAGGACAGTTATGGCTTTTCCTGATCATCTGCCCTGGTCTGCCTTTCCAGCCTCCCCTTCATTATTCTGTACCATAAGCTGAACAAACTGAATTATTCTAGTTACTCCCCAGATGTCACATCTTTTTTTTTGGTAGGGGGGTCTTCCTTCTCTGGCTCATGTTTTCATCTCTGCCTAGACTGTCTTTCTCTTTCCCAGCTCCAGAAAAGCCAAGTCTTATTCATCTCTTACGGCCTATGAACCCTCTCTTATTTTTCCAAAGATATGCCCCTCTTCAAAGTATTCACCCCTCTCTGCTTTATAATCAGATTGTTTACATTTGTTATAAGCCCCAGCTGGCTTAGTGGTAAAGAATCCATCCACCTGCTAATGCAGGAGACACAGGAGATGTGGGTTCGATTCCTGGGTCAGGAAGGTCCCCTGAGACGGAAATGGCAACCCATTCCAGTATTCCTGTCTGGAAAATTCCATGGACAGAGGAGCCCAGAGGGTTGCAAAGAGTTGGATGCGGCTGAGCACACACACACTCATACCTTAAAGGAGAGATCTAGTGCTTATTTGTCTTCGTGTGCAGGACTCCGTTCAGCATTATTTTTACAGGGATTTTGTGACTAGTTCTTGACTTGAATCTCAAACTTAATGTGTCTGAGCTCAGCACCTCTCTTCTCTGCACTCACCCAATCTCCTCCTCCTGAATTTCCTGCCCTGGTGATGGATACCCCATCCATTTCACTGCTCGTGCCAGAGTATTTATTTATTTTCTAACTGGAGTATAATGCTTTATAATGTTGTGTTAGTTTCTCTGTACAAAACAGTGAATCAGCTATATGTATACACACATCCCCTCCCCCGTGGCCCTCCCTCCCACTGCCGCCATCCCTTCCCTCTTGCCAGATGGTATAGGGTTTTTCTTTCTACTTTGTGCCTCAGACCTACAACCCCCATCTAATCAATGACTGGGTCCTGTTTACTCTGCCTTTGGAATAACTCTTAAATCAACACCCTTGTTCCTTCTGGTCAAAGTGTTGTGACTTTCGTTTTGGCCACCATCAGCCCTTGCCAGGATGACCACAGCATATTCTCACCCATCAATCATCTCTCTCCTTTCCCTCCCCTTCGCCTCCACCAAAATCCACTTTCCACATTGAAACCAGTGTGATCTCTTTAAAATACAGACCTGATTATGTCACTGTCTTGTTCCTGAGTCTCAGAATCTAGTTCAAACACTTAACCATGATAGAGAATGTCTTTTATAATCTGACCTTTTCTTTCTCTTACCGTTCATATATCTCACTTCAGTTGTGTCCGACTCTTTGCAACCCCATGGACTGTAGCCTTCCAGAAGCCTCTGTCCATGGACTTCTCCAGGCAAGAATACTTGAATGGGTAGCCATTCCCTTCTCCAGGGGATCTTCCTGACCCAGGGATTGAACCCACGTCTCCCACATTGCAGGCAGATTCTTTACAGTCTGAGTCACCAGGGAAGGCTCTTTAGGAGTTCCACACATGTTTGATTCAAATGTGTGTTTTAAATCTATTTTCCTTATTTAAAAATTAAAAGTATTCATAAAAAATGTATTCTATACCACAGTTCTATGTATTAAGAACCATCAATTTGGATGATCAAGTTAATTCTGAGGTAGGAATTTCTACCTTTTTGGTGAATATACTTGAAGCTCTTGTGAGTGTGTCATTATTTTGAAAAGTTGGTAGTTTGCACACTTTTTTTTTTAAATTAGGCACTGCTGATCTGCTTAAGTACAAATTGTTCGTCATTACTACAAATCTCGATTAAATCAGAAACAAAGCTAAGGCTCATAGCTTTGGCACATGTATCAAAGCATCCTATTTTACTAGAGATATTTTAGACTTACTTTATGATTGGGGTGTTTGTTGCTGACTTTTATATCATGAGGGGACGTGCAAGCCCTTGATAAATATTGCTGTGGTTACGTTTTTTTTAACTGTGATTGTCAGCCATTAGATACCTTCTCAGAAGAAGTTATGGGACATTTTAAATTAAATTAAATTTATTTATTAAAAAATTGTTTGGGGCCACATCAAGCTAGTATGTGTGATCTTAGTTCTCCAGCCGGGGATCAAATCCATGCCCCTTGCATTGAAAGCACAGAGTCTTAACCACTGGAACACAAGGGAATGCCTGTTGTGATTGCATTTTGTAACTAAAATCTCTTTAACCACTTGCCTAAGTTTTTGGATTCATTCATTTGAAGCATATACCCTGAAAGGAGAGCTGTTAAAAACCCATACTTTCCATTTGAATCTACCTCTCTGGGTGAATTTGAATTTTCCAGTTACTTTAAAATACATATAAAATTTTAAGGCCAAAGGCAATTGAAATAAATAATTTGGGTGCAGAAATCAAAATAAAGCTAAGCATAACACTTAATTTCAAGTATTTATCTTCATCATAATACTTAACAACAATTATCTTCTTGTTTTTATTGATTGATAAGTGTTAAAAATATAAATGTTCAAAATAAATGTATATTAGTAACATATCATATTTATCTGTTTTAGAGAATTGAGCTCCGAGACAAATTTCTTTTAAAAAGACTTGTTACAGTGCTTAAGAAAAGAAACAAGTGAGAACCTTTGAGGTCTTAGCTCAGCCTCTGTCTCTCCCTTAGTCCTAGGAAGGCATTCATAATGTGTCCACTTGATGTGGAAGAGAAAACGACCACTCAGTGCCCATGACCACATTTTCTGTCCCAGCCCAGGATCAACTTTTTTAAAAAAGCTTAAGTATTTATTTGGCTGCATCAGGTCTTAGTGGTGGCATGAGGAGTCTTAGATCTTTATTGCAGCACTGGGGATCTTTAGTTGCAGCATTTGAACTCCTAGCTGCTTGTGGGGTGTAGTTCCCTGACCAGGGATGTGGGATGTAGTTCCCTGACCAGGGATCAAACCTGTGGGATTGGGAGCTTGGGAGTCGTAGTCACTGGATCACCAAGGAAGTCTTCAGGATCTGTAGCCACTGGATCACCAGGGAAGTTCCTAAGATCAGCTCTGATTCCAACGGAGAACTGTCCCTTTCCTGTTGGTATGTATGTTCTTGGGGGAACATACTAAGTTACCTTGACTTCCTGGTAGGATGTTCCTCTGCCTCCTCTCACCTCCTGCTTCTCACAGGGTTCTCCCTTTGAGAAACCTCTGGGCCTTGAGAGCATGGACATGCATGTTATTTCCTTTTGCTGTGCTTTCTCTGACCTCACATCTCATGATACACACACATTTGTACTGGATCCAAACACTCCAAGTAACAAAATTTACTCTGCAGAACTCATGAATTGCAACAGTGTCAGAAAATACATTGCCATGTGTGTTTTTTTTCAATAAAGAAATCACCATACCTCCATGTAGGATTATATAATTTCTAGAATTTTAGACTTTTCCTCAGTCAGTAAGAAAGCGTGTTAGAGTTTATTTTTGCTGAATCTCGCCTTCCCAAGGAGTGCTAAGTTAGTGGCACAGTTGGTGCTTGTGATTGGTGAGCTAGATGCTAGCTGGACTGCTCATGGACTGCTAAGTTCCAGCTGAACCCATAAAGACGTGGGTGATGGCAATGCTAATTCCACTGGGTTAAATTCCAGCAAAAGGACAGGTGCTCACAGCTGCCCGGAATGGCATTGAGAAATATGAGTTTGTCCTTGTTCTTTTGACCACTGGTTGGATTCCTGAGAGCTTTAATTATCCCTCTGTGAACAGAGCTGGTCGTTGCCGTGGTGTTTATCAGCTCCAGAGCTGAGGAAATTGGGCTTTATCTCTCTCAGATTAGATCGCTACAAGCCTCATTGGGTAAGGTTAGTGGAAGGAGCTGAGTAAAGCCCTTACTCCTTTTACACAAAATGCTTCTGCAAAGCCCCTACCCCTTGTGGACAAAGCCCCAGGGCTTCCCCAACTCCCACCTCCCCTCCCCCCAAACCAGCTGGGACAACTCAAGAAGGGCGGGGGGGTATGTGGGGTGTGTGTGTAATTATTTACTTCTTTCCAGGACCTTTTAATTGGTAAACCTTTCCTTTAACTAAAATGCTGATCTCTTTCAAGATAAGGCACTTTGGGCCTCAGGTTTCTCCAACTCTCTTTTCCGTTTCCTTCAGGTCTTATTAACTCTGTTGCCCGGCTGAGGGTGGCAGCTGCAGGATGGGGTACCTGGCTCACTAAACGAATTGGTACCTAAACTGGTACCTACCCCTGCCTGCTAAGAGATTCCACTCCACCCCCTACTCTATTCTCTTCTTAAAAAAAAAATAGGAAAAAGAGAAAGATAAACAGGCTACCCTCCTCAAAGAATCCGCTTGCCGAGGCAGTGGATACAAGAGACTGGGCTTCGATCCCTGGGTCAGGAAGATCCCCTGGGGCAGGAAATGGCAACCCACTCGAAATTCTTGCCTGGAGAATCCCAGGGACAGAGGAGCCTGCCGGGCTACAGTTCACAGAGTCGCAAAGAGTCTGACGTAACTGAGGGACCAAGCACATCCATACATTAAAGGGAAAGCTTTCCTCAGGCTTGCAGTTTGCCTGGGTATTCCCTTGGGTGGAGAGTTGTGGTCCCCAGGGGTGCTGCTTTGGGGACCTGCATTCCACAAAGTCTGCAGACGCTGTGGCTGCCCGGCTTTGACTGAGCGCCTCTCTGCGCCTTCTGAAAGGCTCTGACTCCGCTCACCACTCACTGTCCCTCCACCCTTCAGCTCCGTCCTTTGACCTCAGTAACAAAATGACTTTTGATCACCAATGCTGGGCCCCGCTCCGGTAGTAACGAATCTGCCTGCCAGTGCAGGAGCTGCAAGAGGTGAGAGTTCGATCCTTGGGTTGGAAAGAGTCCCTGGAGGAGGAAATGACAACCCACTCAGTATTCTTGTCTGGGAAACCCTATGGACAGATGAGCCTGGTGGGCTACCGTCCATGGGGTTGTAGAGTCAGACACGACTGAGCACACACACATGTGCACACACTTCAGGCTCCACCTAACTCTCCAGCCAAGATCCCAGCCCCAAACTGCTCCTGCTTCATTGAAATTCAGGGGTCAATTCAACTGTGAGGTTACCTCCCTGGACACATTTATCTTGAGGGCGAGCAGGCTACATTGGAGTGCCTGGTTATCTTTTGCCTTTTTTTTCCCCCAAATCCATGCAAAGGTTGTGAAAGAAAAATTTAATCCTTGCTACTTTTATAGTAGCCAGTGGCAGTGTGGGCCACATGTCTGACTCCTATACATTAGGGACATTGGGGGCTTCAAAGGGAGGTGGCCTGTAGCTAGACATAGAGGAAAAAAAAGATCACAGGATCTCTGAAACTCAAGTCAGCTGCATTCATGAGCAAATCAGCACTCTCCTGGTTCTTGACCTCCTTTGGGCATTGTGAGGGCTGGTGAGCTCATGCTTGTAAAGAGTGCAAGCCTTTAATTGAAGTATAATTAATAATCATCTGATAAGTGAATAACAATAATAATGATGATGTAATCCCCTTCCCCCACAGCCCCACCCCCGCTTCCTTGGGTAGCAGCAGCATGAGATGACGTCCCCGTGGACTCAATTAGATGAACGGCCGTAGGTAGAGACGGATCAGCACAGCTATGGGCTTGCTGGCATGGCCCTGGGGTTGGCCTGCCACCGGAACCTGCGGACACAGAACAATGCAGCAATGTTCTCTAAGTGCTGGGCTGTTCAGGTGATGAGAAAGCTCAAGCTGTTTCTTGACTCAGGCACGAGGACAACTCGCCTGCTTCTTGCCAACCTTGTGGCCTCCCAGACAGAGGAGCTGAGCCTGGAAGCCGTGACATTGACACTTACTTATTTTCCCTGCTCCTCTGCCTCCTTGTTTTTCCAGAGGGCCCTCCTCCCAGTAAGATGAGTGAGTGTATCTCCCAAGGGTGATAGCAACGGATCAAGCCACAGCCTTTACACCACTGACCATCAGAGGGATGTGTGGACCCGTCAACGTGGTCAAGCATTGAGGACCTAATGAACTGAATGAAGAAGCAATAGGTTTCTGAAAACAGACAGAATCTTGACAGAATTCTTGGGCTTCTCACCGTTTAATCTAGAAACAGGGTTCTCCAAGCAGATACCAAGCTAAAAAGAAGTGCCCAGAATGGGAGAAGGGGAAAAAAAAAATTACGAAGGAGGCAGTTTATCATCCATTTTCGCCCTAAAGGCTTCTCAGGCCAAGAGGCTGAGATAGGCAGAATGGAATCCCCAGCTGGAAAAGATAATAATAGCTTTCATTTGCAAACAGTCTAGTTTACAAAGCACTTTCATATAGCATGACCTCATTCGAGCCTCCCTGTAAGGTTGGCTGAGTTTCTTATCCCCAGTTTACAGATTCGGAAACTGAGGTCCAAAGATGTTAAGTGACTCACTCACATAGAAAGAAAGTAGCAGAGTCAGTGTCAAAGCCTTGTTTCTAGTAAGATGCTAAGACTTGTTCCATGAGTCCCCAATCTTCTCTGCTGCTACTGCTAAGTCGCTTCAGTCGTGTCCGACTCTGTGCGACCCCATAGACAGCAGCCCATCAGGCTCTGCTGTCCCTGGGATTCTCCAGGCAAGAACACTGGAGTGGGTTGCCATTTCCTTCTCCATTGCGTGAAAGTGAAAAGTGAAAGTGAAGTCGCTCGTTCACGTCGGACTCATGGCGACCCCACGGACTGCAGCCTACCAGTCTTCTCTCCATCCATAGGATTTTCTAGGCAAGAGTACTGGAGTGGCTTGCCATTGCCTTCTCCGCCAATCTTCTCTACTGGGATGCTCAATATTCAATTTAGTCAACAAATAGGTTGAACAATCCCTGTGTGTTGAGCACTGTGCTAGGTGCTGGGGAAGCAGCAGCGAACATCATCCAGGGTTTGTTTCATAGCAGTCTCGTCACTATATTAGTTTTGTGCTGCTGGTGTCTCTAGGCTGTGGGATCCTTCCCCAGAGAGCTCTAGTAAAGTTCTTTTGGCTGCAACAGTAAAAGTCATGTGCTGGCTAGCTAACACACAAAAATGGGATTTAATAGAAAGATTATGGATATTTCATGGAATCTAAGCAAACATTAGTCCATCCCAAGCTTTGGGAAGACCAAGAACCTATTGCCTCTCTAAGGCCCTTATCTCCTAATTTTTCTCTTTACATTCTCAATACTTCAGATAGAAATTTCTGTTAAAAAATTCAGTGAAAGAATCATTGTTAAATATATTCAGAAATATTTATGAGTGAGGGATGGACTTCCCTGGCAGTCCAGTGGTTAAGATTCTGTGCTTCCATTGAAGTGAGCATGGGTTCGATCCCTGGTCAGGGAACTAAGATCCACAAGCTATGTGGCCAAAAAAAAAAAAAAAGCAACAACAAAAAAGCTCCAGGAAAAAAGAAGAATGGGACCGGGTAAAATAAGAAAATAAGAAGGACGTACCCTGATATTGCTCGAAGAAGCTGAGCGATAGGTACATGGGGGGGTCATTCTATTATTCTACTTTTCTCTGTTTTTGAAAATGTCTATTTAAAAAGTTAAAAAATACAAAGAGAATATTCTGTGTCATTATGCTCCTTCCTTGGACCTTTTGAAACGAATGTATTTTTTTCTGTATAGATTATTTTTAGTGATTCTCTATTTGCCTGGTCTCCTCCATTGTCTGGTGTTTCTTGAAGGGCAGAATTGTTTCATCAGTTTTACAAGTGCGGCGTCCGCTTTGAGGGCTTCCTATGGCTTAGGCAGTGTCTCCTGCTTCTGGGTGAGCTAATAGCCCTGGCTGGTGTGTGTGCTCAGTCTCTCAGTCGTGTCCGATTCTTGGTGACCCCATGATACCACTGAGCCACCTGTGAAGCCCAACAATCCTGGCAGTTTGTGTATCTCCTTCACGTGAGACCAGCCCTTTGCACACGTTCTGTAAAATGTCCTGGGGACCCCCATTTCTACCGTCCTGTGATGGGACACCACCAGTCTGAGGAATGAGCAGAGTGAGGGTTTCAGGATTCCCCTGGGCCGTTTCACTTGCAATGACATTTCTTCCCCGGCAGCCAATACCCAGTCAATGACGCTGGGGTCAGGCCGGGTTCTGAAAAACACTTAGGAGCAACCTTTCTTTTGACCCAAAGGGTAAGAAGAAAATAGAGAAACAACTCGTTTGGCTGCCGCTCAGGTGGGGAGAGCCAGGTCAGGCGGCTTGCGGCAGGTGCCCAGTTCTCTCCACTTCCAGCAGATCCATTAACGCTGGCAGGTTGCACTCCCCTTCAGCGTGTGTAACATGCAATTGTTGACACAGCTAACACTCCCTCAAGCTCTCGGGTCTTGATGTGTTCCCTTGCCCCTGTCGTCAGAACTCAGGGTCTGAAAGGCTTCATCTTCTGAATGTGCACCTTCATTTATGGCAGGGACACAGCTCAGACCTCCTTCCTCAACCTTCCCACCCAAAATGCGGTGCCCTCATTTTTCCTCTCTGGATGATGTTAAGCACTTAATGTAATTGCCTTGAAGGAAAAAAATAGCTAAAGATGTACAGTCAGTCACACCATGGCCTCATATTTCAAAACCAGCCAGGCGTCTTTGTGAATGCTCCCTCCCAGGGTGTGAAATCAATCATGTCGTGGCTGGTCCCCTATGACCCGGGGGAGACTGCCATCTCGGCTTACTCTGGAAACACGGCCAATGACTTGATCCCTTCCCTGCCTGACCCCCCACCCACCCCAGCCCTTCACCCCACAACTTCCCTGCTGGCTCCTCTCCAGTGAGCTTCCTCTTTGGATCTGGCAGCTTGCTCTGTGATTCTCAATTGCTTTGTATAAAGAAGCCATGAGCAAACGGTTAAGCGTCCACTCTCCTCCCTGGTGTCAACCTGTCCCTTGGCCTTGGCTCCTGCTTCAGATAAAGGCAGTGACGTTCCCTCCGGCTCAGTTCTTGGTGTGAGTCACTTTCTGAACCCTGGCCATTTTCTTTACCCTCCCCTTCAACTTTTCACCCTTGAGATGCTTCCCTCCTCCTTAGGATGGCCCAGGCTCCATGCAGACCCACGCTTTCCTTCCCCCAGCTACACTCTCCTTCACTTCCGGGAAACCCCATCGCAGATGTGGAAAAGGGGGAAACTTTTGACAATCTGTTCTTGCAACTCTATTCTATGAGAGAGTGGGCCCAGAAGTAAGGCAAAAATAGCTTTGAGGAACTCTGCTCAATGTTATGTGGCAGCCTGGATGGGAACGGAGTTTGGGGGAGAATGGATATATGTGTATGTATGGCTGAGTCCCTTTGCTGTTCACCTGAAATTATCACAGTACTGTTTGTGAACTGGTTATATCCCAATACAAAAGAAAAAGTTTAAGTAAATAAAATTTAAAAATCAGCTTGGAAAAATGGAACCTGTATCTAATTAAGATGCTAATGACATTCTATCTTGAAGTAAGGGTTGGCAACTAAAGGCTGTAGTTTATTTCTAATTGCTGTTTATCTACTGATGGAGAATGATCAAGGCTTATATTTAGAAAATGTAGGGTCGGAGAAGGAAGGCAAAGGGAGTGGATAATCTATAAACCAGACAGACAGTCCCTAGCTGTACTAAGTTTTGCAAATTTTCTGGCCCGGCTAAATAGTTTCACTGCTGCTCCGGGTGAGTCAGACCATGTTCTGAAAATCGTTCCTTGCCTCTGTCCTCTTTGGCGTTGGCTCTCCTCTTCTTATCACTTCTGGGATTGTGTGTTGTGATACCCTGGGAGTTAACGATATGGTTATTACCGTTCCCTAGCAACCCTGCTTTGTAGAGAAAAATCAGAACACACAAGTTTGTCCCTTCATCTGACCAATTCAGACCAGCTTTCATTTGCCCCAGTTCTTTTCTATGTGTGCACAGATCTCTGTGTGTCTTATGGGTAATCACTTAAAATCTGGATGGGATGATCTTTTTCCATACGTCATGAATTAAGAATTTTGATGGTTTGTCTTGTCAGGATGCTTATGGGTGTTTCAGAAAAATGACAACAAATAACGATTATGTTAGGACTTCCCTGGCAGTCCAGCGGTTAAGACTCTACAACTCCAATGAAGGGGATGAGAGTTCTATCCCTAGTCAGGGAACTAAGATCCCACATGCCACGTGGCATGGCCAAAAATAGAAATAAGGTTATGCCACAAAGTTCCAAATACCAGGCTGTTCCAAATACAGATGAGACGGCTGTTACTCCTTGGGGGACCTTTCGTTTTCCTAGAATAGTAATCTTGCTTCTTGGTTCTTTCATCTGTGCAGGTATTATCCGTTTCTTCATAGACTGTCTTATAGATGAGCTTTGTTCTTTGTCTACAGTTAAAATGATGGGAAGTTGAAACTACGTTGAAAGAAAGTGCAAGAAGAGGTACATAATGCAGATGCCCAAAATGCAGGCACCCTACCAATTATTTGCCTAATTATGGGCACAGTGGAGTACAGACCTTTCTCTCTTTTTATTTTTTAATATTTATGTATTTATTTGGCTGTTCTGGACTTAGTTGCAACACACAAGATCTTCAGTCTTTGTTGCGGCATGCGGGACCTTTAGTCGAGGCAGGCTAGCTCTTAATGGGTGCACGTGGGATCTAGTTCCCTGACCAGGGTTGGAACCCAGGCCCCCTGTATTGGGAGCATGAAGGCTTAGCCACTGGATCACCAGGGAAGTCTCGAGCAGGGATATTTAACCATCTCCCAGGTCAGATATAGACGGGGTGGGGATAGAAATAAATAAAGCAGACACTGTCCCTGCCCTCGAGGAGAGTATGGTCTAGTGGGGAGACAGATCAATAAGAATAAACAGCACAAGACTAATGATAGGAGACAGAAATGCTACGAAGAAAAATTGTGAAGTGCTGTGCTGGTATAGAACACATCCCCAGGCTGAAGCACATGGGAACATGGTGTTTAAGCATTGATGTCAAGGGTGTAGGGGAGATGGCAGGAAAGGAGTCGGAGGAAGAGTAAGGACAGCCTATAGGTGGCCGAAGCAAATAGTGACCATCGGTGCTGCAGTCTATGGCATTTATAATCTCCCTGGCAGGACTTTGACCTTTTTTTTTAGTTCCCTTGGGAGTTTGTCATACGCTAATTTGGTTAAATATGGGTCTAATTAATAGTGATAATGCTGACAGCACTAACAAGTATTAAATGCTTATTTACGCAACAGATACTATTAGTGTGAAAGGTCACTTCACTGAGGCTGTCCTGGGCACTCTGGAGAGCAGCCCCCAATCCTGTCTCCTCTCCTCTGTGCTCTCTCCTCTTACAATACTCACCATCATCTGACACTGTACACACCCTTGCTGACTAGTTCATTGTCTGTCTTTCTGGTTGGAATGTAATCTTCATGTGGGCGGGTACTTCTGCCTATTTAGTTCATTTCTGTTTTCCGCAGAACTTAACCCAGTGCCTGACACATGCTTGGTGCTCAAGAAAAGCAGGCAGAGGTCCCCAGGTATCTGCGGGGGTCTGGTTTCAGGACTCCCGTGAACACCAAACGCCATGGATGCTCAAGTCCTTTATATGAAAGTCCATGCACATCCTCCTACATACTTTATTTCTAGATTATTGATAATACCTAACACAGTGCAAGTGCTATGTAAATAGTTTAATAACTAGTTCTCAGAGTATTTAAATCTTGCTTTTTAGAACTTCCTGGTATTTTTTTTAAAGTTGTTTTTTTTTTAATGTGGACCATTTCCAAGGTCTTTATTGAGTCGGTTACAATATTGCTTCTGCTTTATGTTTTGGTTTTTTTTTGGCTGCGATCTGTGTGGGAGTTTAGCTCCCTGACCAGGTATTGAACCTGGACTACCTGCATTTGAAGGCAAAGTCTTAACCACTGGACCACCAGGGAAGTCCCCAGTGATTCTTTTTTTTTCTTTTTTTTTTAAACATTTTTGATCTGTAGCTGGTTGAATCCTCAGGTGTGGAACCCATGGATTTGAAGAGCCAATGGTATTTGTTAAAGAAATAAATGGATAGTATTCATTTAGTCCTTACAGTGTCTCTATGAAATAGGTGCTATTTTCTCCTACTTTGGAGATGAGCACCACGGGCACAGAGAGGTTAAATAACATACCTAAGGTCACACAGCCAGTGGAGCGGTAGGATCAGGATCCAAACCCAGGAGATCTGAAACCAGAGGTTTGTACAACAGAAATAGCCACAAAATAAAAACAGCTGTGGAGACAGTACATCAGTTTGACTTACGGCTTTTCTTTAGTTAAATGGCATTCTGTTTAAAGACTTCGGAAAGGTAATCCAATTCAGTATGTAAGCTCTAGACGCTAGTGGACTACTGGTTTTTATAAAACATGGATCATTGAGCAAGTGGTGTAAAGGACTATCTTGGTTATAAGAAGCCTGTGCCAACCTAGGGAATTTGCAATCCAGATAAGATAAGAAAGTCCTGAGTCATAAAACACTTTCAGATCCTATAATTTAATCTGTACCCAGAGTTCCTGGAATATACCTTACCAGTGACTTCTTAGTAACTCAGTCTGGTTGCCAGTCTGGTTCCACATGAAATATGGAAGCATGATTTACTCTTGACTTGTTCACTTGAATTAAAAACTCAAAGCTTGTTTTTGCTGTGTGTTTAAAAAATCAAGAGCTTGGAGTAAAGAAAATAAAACCTCTCTACCCCATTGGTCCCAGTGTTGACAACAAATTCAGTCTTGAGGACTTGCCTCTCCCCATATCTCCTTGTTTATTTGGGTAGATATTATTTCAGCTTCTGGGATATAAAACTTGCTCCTGGAGCCATTTTGACATTTTCATCCTTCTGATCAATAATTTTTCAGGAATGTATGTCATACAATGCACTGGTTTTTTAGTTTGTTTGTTTTGCTTTGCTTTTTTGTTTTGCTATGAAGCTTGCAGGATCTTACTTCCCCGACCAGGGACTGAACCCATGCCCCCTACATTGGGAGCCCAGAGGCTTAACCACTGGACCACTGGGGAAGTCCAGTTTGCTTTTTCCTTCATAAAAATGATCTTATGTTTGTGTATTCAATGGACATGAATTTGAGCAAACTCTGAGAGACAGTGGAGAACAGAGGAGCCTGGCATGCTGCAGTCCATGGGGTCACAAAGAGTAGGACACGACTTAGTGACTGAACGGCAGCAAAATGTGTATAAGGTTGTCAAAGAAAGGAATTTGCTTTTGATCTTAGAAATTTCAGCTTTTCATTTCTGCCCACACATCTCGGGAGCAGTCAGCAGCCCTGAATCTCTCGTTGGCATTTATTTTGTTATTTCTTTGCCCACTTACCATGTAAGAATTGGTGAACAGTTCAGTCCTTTTTACACATCTGTCTTCATGCTGTCTCTCCAGGTCTATCTTTTTGTGTCTCTATTCCTTTCTGTCTCAAATACAACCTATAATCTCTTGCACACATACACAAATTAAGCTTTACAAGAAGTTATGTATTTACAAAGAGTATGTTTAATTGCCAAAACTCATTGAACTAAAAATTTGTACTTTTTACAGTACATGTAAAATTTCCACCATCAATAAGAAAAAGAAGTTTCATGTTTACAAATTTGTCACTAGCTTTACGCCCTTATTGCTGGTTCTTGGCATCTGATGGTTCGTGGTATGCATCCCTTAGTGCTGGAGAAGTCCTTGTGTGGATTCCCACATCTCAGTACCATGGAGATGCTTAGGATCTTCTTATATCCTCCCAGAGTCTAGTATTAATAGGTAAGGCTGTGCTGTGTGCTCAATCACTCAGTTGTGTCTGACTCTTTGTGACCCCAAGGACTGCAGCACACCAGGCTCCTCTTTCCGGTGCATTTTTCCAGCAAGAATCCTGGAGTGAGTTGCTGTTTCCTCCTCCAGGGGATCTTCCTGATCCAGGGATAGAACCCAAGACTCCTGCATCTCCGGCATTGGCAAGCAGATTCTTTACCACTGAGTCACCTGGGAAGCCCTAATAGCTAAGGACTACATAGCACATGTGGGGAAGGTGGGTAACTCTAGGATGAAAGGGAGTTTAATGTGTTACAAGGTGATGAAAGAACCCTGACCCAGGCACTGAGCAGAGGGAAGCAACAACTTGAAAAGAGAATAAAACATGGTGGATGGTTTGAAATTCCTATTGACCTCTTGCTACACCCCGTTAAATGAAGGGTCTTGCATTCTAATTCCATTTATATATTCTCTTTTCAAGCATCTCCAATATTATTGCTATTATGACATGTACAGAGATCTAGGTAGATTGGGGTTATGCATCTGGGCTGCATTTCTAGCTTCATTGTTCGTGTATTGGGAAGAACACTGGCTTTGGGTTCAGGCAACACTGCCACGATCTAGAGGGGACCATAGTGACTTGTCACCTCGCCTGTTTCGGCCTCAGGCTCCTAACACAGATCATCTCTTTGTTAACTGTAAAACAATATTAACAGAAGAAAACCAAAGACTGGTATATGCAGCTGTATGTCTTTGTGTGGTGGGGTGTTTTGTAAGGGAGGTGATTGGAAGCTTTCTTTTGAAGTTGGAGCCAGTGAGCAAATCTTCTAAGATGAGCTCCAGTTGCCAATATTTTCGCCTTCTGCCCCTTAGGCCATCTACATCCGTTCTGCTTGTTCAAGCAGGGAAAGGTTACTCTGGATCCTGGAGTCTCAGTCAAGGGAGAGCATGAAACTAGTCTCTTGTCCCCACCTTTGATTCAAAGGAGTACACTCCTGAAATCACTGGTCAGAGGAATTGTCTCTTGTCAGTGAAAAGAGGCTTTCCTTGATTGTTTTAAAAAAGATATTCATTCATTCAAAAAAACTCATTAAAAACACCACTATTCATTGAGCCGTCACCATATCCCAAACACTGTAGTAAGCGCTGGTGCCAGCAAGAATGGACACTGTGCTGTAATAACCTCAAGTCCACTCAAGTCCAGACCTTTGTGTTTAAACTTGTGACTATTCCCATACAATTATTTAAAGTTGATATGTTGTATTTTCATTTTTATTCAAGAACTTCTTCTTGTTTTTTTTTTTTTTTTGCAGCATGGCATTCAGGGTCTTAATTCCCCCACCAGGGATCAAACCCATGCCTCCTGTGGTGGATGCATGAAGTTCTAACCACTGGACCGTCAGGGGAGTCCCTCAAGTCCAGTCTTGAAGTCCTCTTTAATAATTTTGTTCTGCCAACACTGCTTTATTTTGTGGTTAGCTAACCACAGCTGTGGAGAAGGAAATGGCAACCCACTCCAGTGTTCTTGCCTGGAGAATCCCAGGGACGGGGGAGCCTGGTGGGCTGCCGTCTATGGGGTCGCACAGAGTCAGACACAACTGAAGCGACTTAGCAGCAGCAGCAGCCACAGCTGTGATCTCCAGTCCCCCTCAGCTGCATTCCCATCTCTCCTCCTCCTAGTGTCTGCCTCGTCTGTTGATCCCCTCTCCTTTCCTTAAAAGTTTTCACCTACTTTTAGAGTTTCATCCTCACGTCGGTACAGGTGGCTGTCAATGGTTCAGAAGCGTTTTCTTCCTGGGGTACTTGCATTACAGCAGGGTTCAATATCCTCCCAACAGCACTTTTCCTGCTAAACCTGGATTTGGTCCTAGAATCCATGTGTCATTATCAGTCAAAGCTGGCAGTTATGTTGAAAACTATTCATTGTGGTTTAAGCCAAGGCTGCAATTTCAAGAATTGGATAGTGAACAATAGTTTGTTTTTTTTTTTTGAAGGGGGGGGTGGTGTGGAATTTTCACGTTTTTTTTTTTTTATTGTTGTTGTTTGTTGGTTCCCGGGGCCCTGAAAAGTTAAGTGACACAGATAAGAGCCTACACCTACTATATATACTCACAGCTTATGGAAAACAGAGCCCAAGGGTGGCAGTTGTCACACAGAAACGCTCTTTACCAAAAAAGAAAACCAGAAATGATATTTCCTGTGCCTGAAAACCTTGTCTTTGTACAAAGTGAAGAGCGTGGCATTTACTAAGACACTCTTATCCCGGGGTTCCGCGTCTGTGGATACCAGAGGGCTTATTGTATGTGTCATTGTATATAAGGGACTCAAATATCTTCAGATTTTGGTATCCTGGTACCAACTCCCCCTGATACGAAGGGGAAATCTGTATATCATTATAGAGTCGCAGACACTCAAAATACCCATAGTAAAGGCAGACCTCAGAGCAGAAGCATTGCGGGTACAGGGGGCCTGGAGGTACTTAAAGGTACCTAAGTGAACAGTTTGCCTCAAGAAGAACATAATTTTAATGTTGTAGAACAACCTTATGAGGAGGTCTGTTCTAGGAAGTTCTAACATCTGAAGCCCCTTGTTTGACAGGGCCTAAAGCCCGAAGAAGAAAAATGAACTCATTCATTAGTGAGGCTTCAATTTGCTGTTGTATGGTCAAGGAGACTCAATACTTTAAATAATATTCTCTAGCTTTAATACTATCTGAATAAAAAAGTAGTCATTTAATAATAAAAGTAGTCATTAAGTTTGGGTACCTGCTGGGTTACAGTAGATCGTAAAAATTTAAGCGTAGTTGTAGAATTTTTAATGCAATATTAAATACTCATGACTACAATAAAATGAGAGCTTAGTTTAAGCAACTGCATTATTGGAGTTGACAAGAGAAGTATAAACACCTCCCTGACTAATAGGAGTGCTCGTGGCTCCTAGGTCCTAAGAGAAAGATAGAACCGTCTATGGTATTATTTTTGTTCTTGGCATAGATGCCAACTTGGTACAGGCTAGGCTTTCTCAAGAAGCTCTCTTCCTGATGAATTAACTACAAATCCCTGAAACTCATCTCAAGTTGTGGAAAGTATTTGAAACACTTGTCTACAGACACATGAGCATGGTGACATAGCCACCTTAATAAACCACAGAAACCAGCATGTTTTAAATATGCACAGTTATATTTTTGCCTGACATCCCATTACCAATATAAGCATATCATCTACTATTTTTGTTATTTGCATTAACAATTAATTAGATGACTTTAAAATTCCCATTTCCCTCAAGGCTACTTTTTATAAATGCTTGATTTTTCTCTGTCAATAATTTCACGAGGGAGTTTTTAGCAAATAAGTATTTTTCTACATATAAATGCACACAGAGATAAAAGTATTAACAGTTAATGGTTTGTAAGATACATCTATTATTTTAATTTTTTAAAATAAGATTTTAAACACAGGCTTATGGACAGGGAGGCCTGGCGTGCTGCAATTCATGGGGTCGCAAAGAGTCGGACACGACTGAGCGACTGAACTGAACTGAACATCATGCATACATCCATCCATGTGTTTGTCTTGATTAGCGAGGTTATCCTTGAACGACTCCTTCAAGGATATTGTCTCGCTAGATGATCGTCCCTATCACCTCATGGAGAAAGACTCCAAACCTCCTTCAACATTTGGAAAACATATTTTCCTCAGATACAATTGTAGTGGAGTAAATAAACAATGAATTTGTAGGCTGGTTTTATGCTTTAACCAGATTACCTGTTAATAAGAGAGCTTTTTGTTTAAGTTTTCAGAGCCTCAATTTTGGCATCCCTGTAAGGGAGATGTAATTCTTATTATGTAGTTCATTTAATTAAATAATATTTAATAATAAAATCTTTGTGAAAAGCACTTGGTAAAGACTTGAACATTTTATTTTAAGACCTGCTGTTGCACTCTATCATACCATGATTTTATTAGTCCCTCTATTCTAACAATGGAGAAGGCAATGGCAACCCACTCCAGCATTCTTGCCTAGAGAATCCCAGGGACGGAGGAGCCCAGTGGGCTGCCTTCTGTGGGGTCGCACAGAGTTGGACATGACTGAAGCGACTTAATATGCATGCGTGCATTGGAGAAGGAAATGGCAACCCACTCCAGTATTCTTGCCTGGAGAATCCCAGGGAAGGAGGAGCCCAGTGGGCTGCCTTCTGTGGGGTCGCAGAGTCGGATGTGACTGATGTGACTTAGCAGCAGCAGCAGCATTCTAACAAAGCCCAAACATTAATGGTCACTGGTCACCTGCAGGCTCAGCTCTGCCCAAAACCAGGCCAGAGAGACTCTGCCTAATAGAATATTAGTTAATCACTCGTTGTAGTGGACATCTTTTCGTTTTGTCTTTCCCCCAACCAGATCTTCTTCTGACAATAGTATGTCGAATTCCCATAGCGAACCACTTCTTTCTACTTTTTAAATTTTATTTATTTTTAATTGGAGGATAATTGCTTTACAACAGTGTTGGTTTCTGCCGTACATCAACATGAATCAGCCACAGACATATGTCCCCTCCCTCTTAAACCTCCCTCCGACCTCCCACCCCATCCTACTCCTCTAGGTTGTCTCAGAGCCCCGTTTGAGCTCCCTGTGTCACACAGAAAATTCCCACTGGCTTTTTACTTTACATATGGTAATGTATATATTTCAAATTTGTCCCACCCTCTCCCTCCCCAACTGCGTCCACAAGGCTGTTGTCTATGCGTCTCCATTGCTGCCCTGAAAATAGGTTCATCAGGACCATCTTTCTAGATTCCACATACATGCGTTAATATCAATGTATGATATTTGTTTTTCTCTTTCTGACTTACTTCACTGTATAATAGGCTCTAGGTTCATCCACCTCATTAGAACTGACTCATATGCATTCCTTCTTATAGCTGAGTAATATTCCATTGTATATATGAACCACAATTTCTTTATCCATCTGTCTGTTGATGGACATCTGGGTTGCTTCCATGTCCTAGCTGTTGTACATAGTGCTGTGATGAACACTGGGGTATATGTGTCTTTTTCAAATTATGGTTTCCTCAGGGTATATGCCAGTAGTGAGACTGTAGAGTCACACGGTAGTTTTATTCCTAGTTTTTTTAAGGAACCTCCATACTGTTCTCAATACTGGCTGTATCAATTTGCATTCCCACCAACAGTGTAGAAGGGCTCCCTTTCTCCACATCCTCTCCCGCATTTATTGTTTGTAGATTTTTTGATGATGGCCATTCTGACCAGTGTGAGGTGATACCTCATTGTAGTTTTGATTTGCATTTCTCTAATAATGAGCAATGTTGAGCATCTTTTCATGTGTTTATTAGCCACCTGTAAGTCTTTGGAGAAAAGTCTGTTTAGGTCTTCTTCCCACTTTTGGATTGGGTTGTTTGTTTTTTCTGGTTTTGAGCTGCCTGAGCTGCTTGTATATTTTGGAGATTAATCCTTTGTCAGTTGTTTCATTTGTTATTCTTTTCTCTCATTCTGAGGGTTGTCTTTTCATCTTGTTTATAGTTTCCTTTGCTGTGCAAAATCTTTTAAGCTTAATTAGGTCCTACTTGTTTCCTTTTGTTATTTCCATTTCTCTAGGAGATGGGTCATAGAGGACCTTGCTGTGATTTATGTCAAGGAGTATACTGCCTCTTTTCTAATTCTTAATCCATGTGGTTCGCCAGAGCTTGCCTAATGTAGTTAAGTGTAGCCAATCACAGTATCATTCCGAACATAATGGTTGGTTCAGGAAAGATTCGAAGATCAAACCAGGCAATAAAAACTGGATTCTGGAATTTACTAGGGCCTCTGTTTCCACTGAAAGAGGGGGTAAGTAAGTTAAGAAGTAAGCCTGGGAGTGTTAATGGTCATCTTATCCATCTGAGCTGTTGAAGCTAACTCTAAGCTAACTATTGAAACTAACGCAGAAGAAAGCAGGAGATGGAGAAGGTCATATCCTAGATTACATCATTTGAGTCCCTGGAGCCAGTCATTCCTGGAGTTGTACTAATGTGCCTTTCGGTTGTCTACTTTAGACTTTAGTTTCTGTCCTTTGCAACGAGAGGAGTCCCGACTAATAGACTTAACTTCTTACCATGAGAGAGGTGCTCTCTAAGGCTAGGCTGTGACTTAAGCTTGCATTGATGGAAACAGATCTAACTGCCAGTGGCAGTGTGTGTGCTGGCCTTCATCCCATCTTCCTGTGCGATTAGCCTGACAAATAGACCTTGAGCCTGGATCAACCCCTAAATCAATCCAGCCAGCAGGTGAGTCTGCCCTTTTGTCAGGTTGATTTCAGTTTTTTAAAAAAGTGTATCTAAGGAAAGATCTGCATCAAAAATTGTAGATACCAGCTTTTAATCCTAGGGCTAGGATGAGCTTCTAATAAATACTCAGAATCTTTTCTGATGTGTCAACTCCTTCTTGATCTATTCAAGATTTCTTATTGACTGCAGAAACTTAACTATTGCCCAGATTTGGCACTCCCACCAGCTTGTCTATCTTGGACTTTAGTATCTGCCGAGACAGGATTTGAGCTTGTTTTGAATAACTCCTGAGCATAACACTGAATTTGAATTCCTGACCATCATTCTCCTATACTCTGAATAGGATCTAGCCTTTCTTTCTTAGTTTCTGCTGGTTCCTACTAGGGCATTTCTTTTTTTTTTTTTTTTAATTTTTTACTGGAATATAGTTGATTCACAATGTTGTGTTAGTTTCAGGTGTACCGCAATCTGAATCAGTTATACATATACATATAGTAACTCTTTCCTTTAGGCTCTTTTCCCATACAGGCCATCACAGAGTATTGAATAGAGTTCCCTGTGCTATCCAACAGGTTCTTATTAGTTATCTATTTTATAGATAGTAGGGTGAATATGTCAATCCCAATCTCTCAATTTATCCCTCCCACTTAGGCAATTCTTGTTTGCCTTTCTGCCATTCTTTGGGAGTGGTAAAAACAATTTCATATATAAACTTCTAAATATCCTGAGTCTATATCAGGACCTTAGAAAGGCATTTTGTAAAACTAAGTGAGGGTCTCACTTTTCCATGTACCCAGTGCCTCTCCCCCATCCACAGCTCTGTAATCACTCTGGAGTTCTCTGATCAGACTCTATTTTGGAAACCAGCCATAGGGAATCTCTGCTTCAGATTGGTCCCATCCCATTTATGGCAGGGCTGTTGGAGAACATGTGACTCCAACAAGACAAGGCCTGCCCAGAGTCATTCAGCACGTCCTCATTCTGGTCTTGCAGAAGCTGAAACAGCAGAGAATGCCCATTAACACAGGAATGACTTGATACGCCACTCCTGGAATTGCCTCTGAACTTGTCCTAGAAGTGGATATTAGGTGCTGATCAAGAGAACTTTGATGATTGTTGGTAAAGCCAGGGCGTCTGAATTCCTTAGTGGGACCCCTCCTCTCATTCCCAAGTTGGTACAGGAGTCTCCCCGACATCTGAAGGGCTGAGTGACGGGTGCCCTGCTTGAAGGTGGGAAGCTGAAGACAGATATTACAGGTATCCCAGACTCTGTCTACTTATCCTGAGGAGCCCTGGGCAAACCACTCAGCCCAGACCACTGAGCCAGCCAAGACTTTCTTATCTCCTGATAGCCTGCCATCATCTCCTTTCCCAATCAGGACCAACTTGTAGAGCTCTTGCATGTCACAGGGCCAGTGGAGAGGACATAGGTTCAAGAGAGAAGTCAAGAATGTCCAACTCAACCTGCACTAGAAGATGTTTAGTCCCAAACCAGAAGTCCTATGAAGGCCCAAACACACAGGTAAACACAAACACAAATTTTTTTCCTTAAGAGCTGACAGAATGGCTGAGCCCCCACGAGGAGCCAAGTTCAAAAAAGACATTGGAAGCCACAGGGGTGATGCTGCTCTTCCCATCATTGTTCTGGTTTTGTCTACATTCGGGAAAAGGGAGCAGGGTGGTGAGTCCCAGCAACTGAGCTATAACCTGAAATGAGGTGACACTTTGCATGCACACAATATGCTGCCTATGCCCTAAGCTAGCTCACAAAAGTCTATCATTAATAACACATAAAATAGGAAACAAAGATGCATGCCTATAAGAAATTTATTCTGTGGAGAAGGAAATGGCAACCCACTCCAGTACTCTTGCCTGGAGAGTCCCATGGAGGGAGGAGCCTGGTGGGCTGCAGTCCATGGAGGAGCCTGGTGGGCTGCAGTCCATGGGGTCACGAAGAGTCAGACATGACTGAGTGACTTCACTTTCCTTGGACTTTCCTATTTGTATTTTCTGAGGGAAGTGGTTTTTTTCCCCCCTCTACCTCTGAAGTTCAAGGACCTTGGCTGTAAAGCATTCCTTCCTTCCTTAGATTTCTGTGTAGATAAAACAAGATAACATAAAAAAAAAAAAAGAAATTTATTCTGAGTTAAAAAAACAAAATACAACCTACCAATGAACTTGGGCACACACCTTCTGTGCAAAGCTGGAGATAACTTGTACTGTGCTTAGGTAAACAGAGGGTGGTTTTGAACATATGGTAAGTGCTTAATGACCACTTTATATTTGATAGGTTTCTTATTCTATTAAAGTTTACCCATGTTGTTTCATTTGTTTTCTTTTTATGTAACTCATTTTCAATCAACTTCAGTGGTTGACACTCAGAATCTTACTAACAGAGACGTCTTTAAAGGGGTGCTATCCATACATCAGTGTGTCTTAAGTCTTCCTGTTCTTAGAATACACTTGCTGCCATATACAGAGTACAAGGCAAAAATGTTTGGGATTTTTGAGTGTTAACTAAAGGCTTGGCTTCTACCATTCATGTAATAGAGTGCAGATTTTCCTTAAAAATGATTTCTCCATTTCAAAAAGGCTGGAGAGAAGGGTAGCAGGTATAAAGAATTTCAACAGTTTAAATTTAAGGTCCTAAGACAAGTCCTCATGGAGAATATTTTCTGATCATGGGAAGATAAAATTTTTATTTGATTATTTTTTGCAGAGTCAGCTGAAACCCAGAGTGTGGTCAGGGGGTTGAGAGGTGACAAGTTCTTCTTGTGTTTTTCCTGTGAAGTAGGTCAGGACACTGTCTCAAGACTCAAGGGCATCATGTGACCAGCTGAGCTCGGCTCAGCTTTGATGAGTCCCACAGATAGTCACCAGTCCCTGTTCTTGGGTTTCAGCTTCTTCTGTTTTTGAAAAGACAAAAACCAATTACTGATAGGTTTGCTGACCTCAGATGCATGGTACGTCTTAGTGAAAGTGAAAGTGTTAGTCACCGACTCTTTGCGACCCCATAGACTGCCTTTGCAACCTCATGGACTGCCAGGCTCCTCTGTCCATGGAATTCCCCAGACAAAAATCCTGGAGTGGATTACCATTCCCTTCTCCAGGGTATCTTCCTCACCCAGGGATCAAACCTGGATCTCCCGCACTGCAGGCAGATTCTTTACCATCTGAGCCACCAGGGAAGCCCAGTCTATCTTAGTGAAATGGTCTTTTCCCACCATTGCCAGTTAAAGGTGACACTGAACTTGTTGACATAAGATCAGTGAAAAAAAATCACAATAACCGTGAAACAGATATTTCCCCCAAGTTTTCTGTTTTGAATCACTAAAGTGGGATTTGATCCTGTTCAAAATGATCCCCTTTGGGACTTCCCTGGGGCACCAGGGGTTAAGACTCCATGCTTCCAAGGGGCATGGGTTCGAATTCCCCTTCAGTTCAGTTCAGTTGCTCAGTCGTGTCCGACTCCTTTCGACCTCATGAATCACAGCACGCCACGCCTCCCTGTCCATCACCAACTTCCAGAGTTCACTCAGACTCACGTCCATGGAGTCAGTGATGCCATCCAGCCATCTCATCCTCTATTGTCCCCTTTTCCTCCTGCCCCCAATCCCTCCCAGCCTCAGAGTCTTTTCTAATGAGTCAACTCTTCGCATGAGGTGGCCAAAGTACTGGAGTTTCAGCTTTAGCATCATTCCTTCCAAAGAACACCCAGGGCTGATCTCCTTTAGAATGGACTGGTTGGATCTCCTTGCAGTCCAAGGGACTCTCAAGAGTCTTCTCCAACACCACAGTTCAAAAGCATCAATTCTTTGGCGCTCAGCCTTCTTCACAGTCCAATTCTCGCGTCCATACATGACCACAGGAAAAACCATAGCCTTCACTATGGACCTTTGTTGGCAAAGTAACGTCTCTGCTTTTGAATATGCTATCTAGGTTGGTCATAACTTTCCTTCCAAGGAGTAAGTGTCTTTTAATTTCATGGCTGCAGTCACCATCTGCAGTGATTTTGGAGCCCAAAAAGATAAAGTCTGACACTGTTTCCACTGTTTCCCCATCTATTTCCCATGAAGTGATGGGACCGGATGCCATGATCTTCGTTTTCTGAATGTTGAGCTTTAAGCTAACTTTTTCACTCTCCTCTTTCACTTTCATCAAGAGGCTGTTTAGTTCCTCTTCACTTTCTGCCATAAGTGTGTGTCATCTGCATATCTGAAGTTATTGATATTTCTCCCGGCAATCTTGATTCCAGCTTGTGCTTCTTCCAGCCCAGCGTTTCTCATGATGTACTCTGCATATAAGTTAAATAAGCAGGGTGACAATATTCAGCCTTGACGTACTCCTTTTCCTATTTGGAACCTGTCTGTTGTTCCATGTCCAGTTCTAACTGTTGCTTCCTGACCTGATTCCACATGGTCATGTGGCTGAGCCAAGAAAATAAAAATTAAAATAAGATAAAATGTGAAAAAGAGCTGTTTATTTTTAAAAAACCAAACAAAAGATCCCCTTTATCCTTTTTGCTAGCCCCACTCTGTCTTTCCAAGGCATCCTACATAAGACCACCCCAACCTTCACTGGGTATGCCTAGTAGAGGGTTATTATACTCTCATAGTTTGCTGTGACCCACCTTCCTGTCTCCTCCAAGGGGTCCTAAGGGGCCTGAGTAATACCTGGCTCACCTCCCCTGCTCAGGGGCCAGCAAGTGCTTTGAACTTATAGACCCTCAACACATACACTCTGAAATTTTGAAGCTGAATGGAAACAGTCCTTGCCATCATCAGTTGATAATTAAAACAAGACTCGGATTAGGATATGCTCCTTTCCAAGCTCACCCCCCACAACCCAACTCCCAGCTTCCTCTGGAAGTCCCTGGGGTCCCCACCCCGTCTCATCTTCCCCAGATTCCCCTCTCCTCCCGCCTCGGATCCTTTCCCAGGCAAGCAGCAGCAGCCACCCGGCCTTTGCTCCTTCCCTCCACCTCTTTTGCCTGCTCAGTCTCTACTGCCCTGGCCTCTGGGCCCTGCTTTTAAGAAGAGTCAAAACCATCGAAGTCAGGGTTTCTGATATTTCATGACATCTATAAATAAGAGTCATTATAATAACTGTTCTTTATGAAGGATTGGCTGAGCTGGACATGTTTAAAGCCTGTGATTTATTTACGTAGCCTCAAGCCAGAAGAGTCATTCTCTTTGCTTATTCATTTGTTTGAAAAATATCTAATGAAGAGGACGGGGAAGATGACTGCTCCAACAGAACTTATGTGCCTATGGCAAGAGAGAGACAGTAAGCAAGTGAGCGAGGGCATTTCAGGTGGTAACTTCATTCTGAAGGAATGGCAGCTGGGTCACGGTGCTGTGAGTACTGGTCTAAGTCTCAAGATCTGGGAAAACCTCCCTAAGAGGTGACATTAATGCTGAAACCTGAGTGAAGTGAAGGAGACTGATGGGGCTTCCCTAGCGGTCCAGAGGTTAGGAATCTGCCTTGCAGTGCAGGGGACACAGGTTCAATCCCTGCTCTGGGAAAGACCTCACATCCCACATGCTCTGGAGCAACACAGCCTGTGTACCACAACTACTGAGCCTGTGTTCTAGAGCCTGGGAGCCGCAGCTACTGAGCCCCTGCACCCTAGAGCCTATGCTCCACAACTAGAGAAAGCCCGTGTGCAGCTAAAAGCAATTAAATAAAATAATTTTTAAAAAGGAGACTGATGATGTAAAGAACATTCCTGCATGGGGGCTAACATGGGCAAAGGCCCTGTGGAGGGTATGAGCTTATCACACCACTGAGTCATCCTGTGGGCCTGTTTTCTCTGCTAGAATCTGAGCAAAACCCTTGTTCTCTTACACACCGACTACACGAAGGACTACCTTGTCCTTGCTCGTGATGGGGCTTTCCAACCTAGCATTCTCCTGGCTCAGCTGGGACACTCTATGATGCCCATACACATGTTCTCTACCTTTCATGATATAGTCTAAACCCCACCTCTGTCTGACTCATCTTGGTGTCCAGTAGATTCACTTTATATTTGCTATCTCCTGGCTTATTTATTTTGCCATATGAAACACGGTTATCGCATTTGCCCAGGCAGCTCCTGGCACTTCTGAGGCTCAAATGAGATCATTCATTCAATAGATTCCGAGCATCAACCTTGTGCGAGGCACTAGGTTAGGACTTGAGCCCTGAAGATGGGCAAGAGTTGATCGCTGTTCTTGAAGCTTATCTGTTATGATAACTGGACTTGCATTTTAGAGAGCTCTTTCCAATAAAATGGTGGAAAATTGCCAAAGAGCAACCAGACAGAATATGGGGAAACTGACATGTGTGTCTGTCTATATTAGACAGCTGCTATTTCTGAAAGGCTAGTACCCCTTTTTTTTCCCCTGGAAAGAACACCTAAGTTCTCATTGATTAATCCTCTCCCACTCTTCTTCCAAGTGATTGGGTGGGATTGATTCCATCCCTAGGTTTAAGAGTGGCCATGAAAGAGGTGCTGCCCACTCATACCAAATGATCCTGAGATTTTGCCAGAAAAAAAATGAGATAAGAGTTCTCTTTCTTCTAGGGTAGTGGATAGCATAGGATGCCAGATGGCTTCCCTGATGGTTCAGAGGGTAAAGAATCTGCCTGCAATGCAGGAAACACAGAAGACACAGGAGTTGCAGGTTCAATCCCTGGGTCAGGAAGACCCCCTGGAGAAGGAAGTGGCAACTCACTCTAGCATGCTTGCCTGGGAAATCCCATGGACAGAGGGGCCTGGCAGGCTACAGTCCATGGGGTCGCAAAGAGTTGGACACGACTGAACGACTAAGCATGCATGCAAGGACAGTGCAAGACTGGGCCTGCAGAAGAGACCTGGCCACCACAAGGAAGAAACCTATGTAAGAGTGGAACTCCAACATGGAGGAAATCAGCCCTAAGAAACAGAAGCAGCAGCACTGTAAGCTCTGGGATCTGATTGGACACCCTTGGCCCCCTTCGATGACCCACAAAACTCTCTTTTTGTTGAAGCCACTTTGAGTTGGGTTTTCTGTTACATGCAATCCAAATATTCCTAAATAATACAGTAGAGAAGGCTGAGGCACATCTAAATAAGTTGCCCAAGGTCCCATAGCTAGTAAGTAGCAGTGCTTATTTTATTTAAAAAAAAAACACTTATTTGGCTGCATTGGGTCTTAGTTGCAGCACTCAGAAGGTTGGTTGGGTCAGGCAGGATTTTTTGTTGCAGTGCTCGGACTCTCTGTGGCATATGGGCTCTGCAGTGCCTGGGCTCAGTAGTTGCGGCACGTGGGCTTAGGTGCCTCCTGGCGTGTGGTATCTTAGTTCCCCGACCAGGGATTGAACTCATGCCCCCTGCATTGGGCGTGAGGAGTGTTAACCACTGGACAGCCAGGAAAGTTCTATTTTTCTTGATTTACACATAGACATTCACACAATAAAGTCACGTTCTTTGCATGATGGCTTAACTGAAAGCAAGGAGAGGTAGATGGCATCTACGTCCACCATTCTTTCTCTGCCCACTCAGAACGCCCTCGGATGTCTTCCATTTTCCTTATGCAAAGCACTATCACACCCAAGGATTTACAAATGCTTTGGGGTTTCACTTTGGAGTTTATTCATTTCTTAGCATTCTGATTAAGGGCGATCTCTTCTCTAGTCTCTACTGGGGAGAGAGATGGTTTTACTTAGATACAGATAGACTATGGATATGAATAAAAACATGTTTTTACACAAACAAATATATGTAAAAACATTGCTAGTTAAAAAATGACATTACGCTCTGTACTTTTTATGGCCTACTCTTCTTCCATCATAAATATATTTAAAGCATTTTCAGTGCCAATAAGTCTGTTAGAACATGCTTTTTAATGGTTACTTATTATTCCAGCTTATGGCTATAACACAATTTTCAGATGTAGTTTTGACATTTATGTTTTTTTTTTTTTTAATGTTTCACCAGCATAAATAATTCAGTAGAGTCTATACACTGCCGTACCCCTGACACCTATGACAGTTTCTGGCACTTGGTAAATGCTCAATAAAATATTTGTTGAGTGATTGAGTGGATGTGTCCAATCAATTTCTGTTCTGAGCACTAGCATTTGTTTTCATAATCTGTATTATGTTTTTAATGTGTTTTTAATGACTGCAGTTATTAAAAATCAAGGTCACGGTTCCAGCGTGCAGAGTTTCGGTTAATGTGATGCTGCGCAAGGCAAAGACTGCTTTGTTTCCTGAGTTCAAAAGCAATGCATGTTGACTGCAGAGGATTTGGGAAGCACAGCTGAAGAAAGGAAGAAAGGTAAAATTACCTTGTAATTACAACACAAGTCAGAGCTGACATTTTGATATCCATCCCGTTAGTCCTTTTTTCTGTGCAAATACATGCTTTGAATTTTTTTTTAACAAAAAGGGGAATAATACTGAATATACTGTTTTGTTATCTGCTGTTTCTTATTAATAAATGTCTTGTGAACATTTCCTTATGTAATTAAATGTTTTTCTTTTACATGGTTTCTTTCTTTTTTTCTACATATTTTTTTAATTGGAGGATAATTGCTTTACAGTGTTTTGTTGCTTTTTGCCATACAACAATGAGAATCAGTCATGACTATACATATATATATATATCGGAGAAGGCAATGGCACCCCACTCCAGTACTCTTGCTTGGAAAATCCCATGGATGGAGGAGCCTGGTAGGCTGCAATCCATGGGGTCGCACAGAGTCGGACACGACTGAAGTGACTTAGCATAGTATATATATATGTATATATATATCTCCTCCTTCTTGAGCTTCCCTCCCTTTCCACCCCTCTAAATTATCACCGAGTGCCAGGCTGGACTCCCCGTGTGATACGGTAGCGCCCTGTTCCATCTGTTTTATGCAGGGTGGTGTATGTGTATCAATGCTACTTTCTCAGTCCGTCTCACCCTCTCCTTCCCCCGCTGTGTCCACAAGTTCGTTCTCCACATCTGAGTCTCCATTCCTTCCCTGCAGATAGGAATTTACATGGTTTTCGTTGTGTTCTTAGGATTACATTTTATGGATGGACTGCAGTATTTTTAACTAAATCCCCCATTGGTTGGTGAAGTATGACATTTCTAATTTCCCTCATTATAAATACAAGTATTAAAAAATCCTATTAATTTAGATAGTTTAGCAGTTTTCAAATCTTGTCCTATAAATATATACTAATTTATAAATTTTTTAAAAACCAGGAATATACTCCATACTATAGTTTTGAAAAGTAAATTAGGAAAAACTTAGGTGGGACTTTTTATGTCTTACTTGATACATTTCTGTACTGCTTGAAAATTTTTCCAACAATTTTATAATTTTATAATGAAATTATTATATTAATTTTATAATGAAAAACACTAAAAGTGTTTTTATTTATTTATTTATTTTTCGTCTCTTCTTGTGGCTTGCAGAATCTTAGTACCCCAACCAGAGACTGAAGCCATGCCCTTGGCAGTGAAAGTGAGGAGTCCTAACCCATGGATTGCCAAGGAATTCCTTAAAAAGTGTCTTAAAATTCTAAATAATTTTCATTCAATGACCAGACCTTGGTTTCGAATACCATTCTCCAACAAAAGGAACCAGGGAGCCTTGGGAAAATAGCCAATTCTAGGCCTGGGACAAGGAAAATTCTAGATGAGCCTGCAGTATCTTGTGATGCTAGAAAATAAGAAAAAGTTCAAAAAATAAAAGGATAGGGCAGAGGCTTCCCTGGTGCCTCAGCGATAAGAAACCTGCCTGCCAAGACAGGAGCCACAGGAGCTGTGGGTTCTACCCCTGGTTCTGGAAAGATTCCTTGGAGGAGGAAGTGGCAACCCACTCCTGAAAAATCCCATGGATAGAGGAGCCTGGCAGGCTACAGTCCATGGGATTGCAAAGAGTCAGACAAGACTGAGCGACTGAGCGTGTATCATATGTGTGTCTATCTAGCTAGATATCTATTATTTATCTACCTTAGTGTGTATATGTATTTGTCTATATAAATAAAATATATAGAACAAAATATATGAACATTTTTTAAAAAAGAATAGGGCGTGTCAAAGTGACAGAAATGCCCATCTTAAAGAACTTGCAGTGACCAAAGCTGGAATAATGAGTGGCAACATAGATAGTAGTGGATATAACCCAAACTATGAAGTAAATATCCATGAATCTATTTTACTATAAATAGGTGGTTGAAGAAATAAACAAATGAGGAAGAGGGAGAAGAGGCAAGGCCCCCTTCCAGATGAATTCCAAATAATTCACACAGCTACTCCCCCCTCCAGGAGGTGGAGCTTAAACCCACCCCAACCCCTAACACACACTACACTTTCAGTGTGGAGAAAGACCTGTCCTTAGCGACTTGATTCCAAAATATATAGCACAGAAAGAGAAGAAAAGTAACTTTATGGTGGAGAAGTCTAGCAAGTACTACCTCCAGAAGGCAACCAGGGTTGACTGGCATAAACGATGATAAGTTGGGACTTCCCTGATGGCCCAGTGGCTAAGACTGTGCTCCCAGTGCAGAGGGCCGGGTTCGTTCCCTGGACAGGGAGCTGGATCCCACATGCTGCAACTAAGACCCCGTGCAGCCAAATAAATAAATATGTAAAGGCAAACAAACAATAAGAACTCATGTTGATAGCATGTACCCTTGACAGATGTGATGAAAATAGTACTTCCCGTCTGTGGGCTTCCTCCCCAGACACACTCATTAGATTATAGATTCCTATAATCCAGTCTAATCACGAGAAAGCATCAGACAAACCCCACCTGAGGGACTTTTTATGAATCACCTGACCAGGCCTTCCCAAAACTATTAAGGTTGTCAAAAACAAGGAAAATCTAAAAAACAGTCATGGATCAGAAGAGACCAAAGAGATGTCACATCTAAACACAATATGAAATCCTGAATTAGATCTGGATCAGAAAAAGGACATTCATGGAGAAACTGGTGGAATCTGAATAAAGCCCGGAGTTTAGTATTGAGCCAACATTGATTTCTTATGTTTGATAAATGTGGCTAAGTTTAGCAAGAATGATATTAGGGGCAAGCAGGTCAGGGGTCTACAGGAACCCTCTGGACTGTTTTTGTAACTTTTCTGTAAATATAAAGCTGTCATAAAATAAAAGTTTATTTTAAAAAATGAAAAATGTTTCCATCAATAAAAATGCCTATCAGCAAATATCTTTACATATTAAAAAATACTTTTAAGCCTTTAGATGATATTTAATCATGGTGTTATAAACACTACAAATTAGAATCATTTCTTTAGGCCTACATAGTTCAGAGCCTACATTTTTAATACTATATTTTTATCCTTTATCCTTTTCCAATAGGGTTGCCTCAGGCATGCCTGTGAGATCAAGGCTTTGTTTTTAATCCTGCCCTACAACCAGTTGAGACTTCTGTGCAGCATCTTTGCTGCCTTGACTCCCAAGGGCTAGAGTTAAGCCTAGTGGATTTTTACTGGACAAGCAATGATACTATGGATGTTTTGCATTTCAATCTACCTTCTCTCAGAGTCAATCAAGGTCTTGTAAGGAAAAGAGCTGGTTTTGTTAAGGATCTTTGACTGTACTCTAAGAGCAACAAGAAGCTTTGGAAGGTTTTAAGTGAGAGGGTCGCATTATCAGCAGAGTATGAGATGAAAGGTGAAGGAGGGAAGAGCTTGTTCAGAAGGAAGTATTAGAGTCACCCAGGCAAGAGATACAGTCGATTAGACTACGGTGCTGGCATCATGGGTAGGGACTTATATTAATACCATGACAGCTAATAATTCTTGTACTTTCTTGCATGCTCAGTCATGTCCAACTCTTTGCAATCCCATGGACTGTAGCCTGCCAGGTTCCTCTGTCTGTGGGAATTTTTAGGCAAGAATACTGGAGTGGGTAGCCATTTTTTCCTGCAGGGGATCCTCCCGATCCAAGGATCAAACCTGTGTCAGCTTCTTTGGCAGATGGATTATTTACCACTATGCCATCTGGGAAACTCCATGATAATAATAAAAAATCATTTGTACCAATCCTGTAGAGTTTACTTTGCAAATGCTTTGACATTCTTTGTCTATTAATATTTACAACTCAGGGTAGAATTTTTATTTTGCAAATGAGGAAAATTGGAGCTGTAAGAAATTAAGTGAATTGCTCAAGGCTAAGTAGCCTAACTTTAACCCAAGCATTTTGAGTCCAAATGTGATGTGCTTTACCGTGAAGTGAAGTGAAAGTCGCTCAGCTGTGTCTGACTCTTTGCAACCCCATGGGCTACCCTGTCCATGGGATTCTTCAGGACACAGTAATGGAGTAGGTAGCCTTTCCCTTCTCCTGGAGATCTTCCCAACCCAGGGATCAAACTCAGGTCTCCCGCATTGCGGGTAGATTCTTTACCAGATGAGCCACCAGGGAAGCCCAAGAATCCTGGAGTGGGTAGCCTATCCCTCCTGCGGCAGATCTTCCGATCCCAGGAATCGAACCAGGGTCTCCTGCATTTCAGGCAGATTCTTTACAAGCTGAGCTATGCCTGACTGCAAATTGCATGTGGTGGTGGGGGAGTGATATATGTTAAGAATTTCTTTTTTTACCCTTTCGGGTTAATGGTTTTCAAAATTACTTAAACAAACTTTAAAAATACAGATTTCTGGGCCCTGCTCTCAGAGATTCTGACTCAGTAGTTCTGAGCAGGGCCCGGAACTCTGTGGCACCCTTGAGTCAAGGGAAAAGCTTTGTGGACTGCACTTTGAAAACCAGCACAGCTGTGGGTCTCTGCTCGTTTTCTCAATTCCCACACACAGCGACATTGAACCTGGGCAATTGTTCTCCAAGCACACGTTTTGATGATTTGAAAGTGGGTATCAGGCTTCCCTGGTGGCTTAGTGGTAAAGAATCCACCAGCCAATGCAGGAGACACGGGTTCCGTCCTTGACACGGAAAGACCCCACGTGCTATGCAGGAGCCAAACCCGTGTGCCTGTGCTTTAGAGCGTGGGAGCCGCAGCTACTGAGTCCACGTGCCACATCTGCTAAAGTCTGAGGGCCCTAGAGCCCGTGTTCCATAACAAAAGAAACCACAGCCGTGAGAAACCCACACACCACAAACAGAGTCGCCCCTGCTCGCCGCAACTAGAGAAAAGCCCGAGCAGCAATGAAGACCCAACACACCCATAAATAAATAAATAAAATTATTTTTTAAAAGCAGATGTCGATTTTGAAAAACTATTGTTTGAGCAAGTCATCTTTTCTCATCTGGACAGCATTTGCAAACTTTGCTTTGAAACGATCTTTGCTGTTTCATAATTACCTCGTTCCTTTCGCTTCTGCCTCCTATCAAGTCTCTCCCGTGGTCACTGTCCGCGTGGCCTCAGCCCTTCCCTCTGTGGTTTCCGGGCAGCAGGCCTGTAACCCACAGGGCTGGCCATGGCGCCAGGGCCTCCCTAGCCTCAGCCCAGCATCACCTACCCAGCAGTCACTTTTTCACAGCAGAAACCTCAGCCCGTAAGAGTCAGTGCTTGAGTCTTTTCGGTCACCACAGGGGAAAGGGGATGGAAAAGGCCGGTTTGGGTGTTCTCCAATCTTAAAGCCCTCCGGCCAAACAGCAGGTTATGACTTCAGTGTATCTGTTATTCTTCTTTTAATAAAAATAACTCGCCTGTCCATAATCACTCCCTGTCTTATTTTGCCTGAAAAATGGATTTCCTTTCTATTTTGTTTAGCTTTCCAGCACATCTAAAATCAAATGAAGTACTTTATGTAATGACTTTTTTTTCACTGCTCTCCTGGAAGGGAGGCACACAGCGCACCATTGATGAATTTTATCTGCTTTTCCATCACTACGCGGAAATAAATTCCCATACATTTCCAATTGAGGTTACAAAAGAGGGGCCCATCTCATGCCGTTTAGATGCTCTGAAAGAACAAGACTGCGGTGACAGTCACTGTTTTATTCTCTCACCATATGCCTCGGCCTCCGTTGGCTCGCTTCCCCTTTGTGGCCCATAGGAATGTTTTCCTGGAAGGCAGAGTTGGGGAGAAGTAAGAACCCTGAGAAAACTATTCTGCGTGGCGATGGCTTTTCAGAGTCTCTCCCAGAGCCATGGCCTCAGCAGGGGTGTAAAGGGGCATAGTTCCACCTTACCCCGAGGAGCCCTGGGTGCCATATGTGCGTGTGCAAACTCAGGGGGCGTTTCCCTCTTTCCACCGCAGCCCCTCAGCTTCGGGTGGGTGGTAGTTGTGAATGTACTGAATGCCCTCTGTGGACTGAGCGAGGCTTCCCTGGTGGCTTAGTGGTGAAGAATCCTCCTGCCAATGCAGGAGATTCGGGTTCGATCCCTGGGTCGGGAAAATCCCCTGGAGGAGGGTATGGCAGCCCACTCCAGTATTCTTGCCTGGAGAAGAATGGGGTCACACAGAGTCAGTTCATGGGGTCGCACAGAGTCAGACATGACTGAGTGACTCAACAACAGCAAAATGGACCAGGCACTGTAGACCTGCTTTGATCAGATACAGACATCTCTTTCAAGCAGATGGGGCTCAAGCTGTGTTGGTTGTTGGTTCTCTGGGATGCTTCAGCCCCAGGGAGCACACAACTCCTCACCTGGGCTTGGCAGGATTCCCCGATGGGATCCCAAAGATCACATCTCCTGGTCACGTCCGTGGCTGGGGGTGCCTGTAGCCTTTACTTCAGAACATAATTGGCCCTTATAGTCCCACAGTTCCCCTGCCCCCAGCCTTGGATTTAGCTAAAAACCCACCACAAAGTGTTTTCCTCTTATAGAAAGTCCCTCAGGGTCCAGAAATATCTCATCTCTTCCTCTGGCTCTTCTTTACCCTAAATGGTGCAACAGGAGGGCACCTTTTCCCTGTATTTCCCTCCAAAGAGTGGTCCCAGGGACACAGCCTCAGTCTCTCCATGGCAGCCTGGCCAGGAGAAGTCAGCAAACCGTGTCCACTCCAATGCAATGTGTAATTTTGGACACTTTTCAATCCCTCCTACCTGCTCATCAGGTTGAATAACAGCCCCCCACAAACACCCTGCTTGTCTGGAGGCCTGGACACACCCTCTCTGTGGGCTACTCTCTAGGAAAGATGAGACCTCCATCGGCTGTCATAACCTTTTTAAAAAATATATTTATTTCTTTATTTGACGGCACCTAGTTGCAGGTGCTAGTTGCAGCTCCCAGGGTCTTCGATCTTTGTTGCCGCATGTGGTATCTTTAGTTGCGGCACACAAACTCTGAGTTGCAGCATGAACGGTCTAGTTCCCCGACCAGGGATCGAACCTGGGCCCCCTGCATTGGGAGCGTGGATCCGCTGGACCCCCAGGGAAGTCCCTGCTGTCATAACCTGTTTAAGAAATGACTCAGTGGGGAGAGGGGAGGAGCCAGGGGTTGAGCTGGGCTGACCTCTTAGGGGGACGGGCTGAAATCGACATCTGATTCCCCAAGGGGTTTGGTGAAGAGGAGGGTGTAACCTTCCAGGGTATTAGAACAAAGATGTGGAGGCGTGGGATGGGTAGGGTTTCCCGGCTGGGGAACATTCGTGACAGGTAAGTGGCTTGATGGGGGAAGAATGTCAGGGCCACGAGGATAGAAGCAGGACCCCTGGGAGCAGCGGAGGAAAGGGTGTGATGACATCTCCAGCCCTTCGGAGAGAGAGAGACTACTCTGGAAAGGAGTGGGCAGACTGTCAGGCCCTATGCCAGGCAGCTGTGGTTTGGGGCAGGGTTCCAGGGCTGGCAGGCAGTGGCGGTGCCAAGTGGGAGCTGAGCAGGCGCCCAGTCATATGCCAGGCTTGGCCCATGGGGTGCATTCAGACACAGATGCTCTGGGTGCCAACGAGCTTTCCTGAGGCACCTGGATCCTGGCCGTAGGGCAGCAAGGCTGACCACTGCCCCTTCCCCCACTAGTGGCCAAAGGTCCTGGATTATGTAACAGTAGGCTTGTGTAGGGGCTTCCCTGGTGGCTCAGTGGTAAAGAATCCGTCTGCAATTCAAGAGCCGCTGGAGACACAGCTTCTGTCTCTGGGTCGGGAAGATCCCCTGGAGAAGGGTATGGCAGCCCACTCCAGTATTCTTGCCTGGAGAATCTTGGAGCCTGGCAGGCTACAGTTCATAAGACTGAAGCGGCTTAGCAAGAACTCAGGCTTGTGTAGGATCGGCTCAACTGCCTAACAGGACAGAGGAAGTGTGCAGGTGTCCTGGGGCTGCAGCACAGCATTGCCCCCATCCTTCCCACCAGTCTCTTTCTCATGACAGGCAGCCATTTCTACAAACTGAAACAGATGAAGCCTTGCAAAGGCTCCTGACAGATTTTTTTTTAATCAACTAAATACACAGACACACAAAAAGCTGAAGGGTGATGGACAGACAGATATATACATCCATACACACACAGAGACACTTGCATGTGCAGATAGGTCTCAAACACATAGTAGATGAATTCCTAAAAAGCCGCGTTTAAATTCAGTTTTTGCAAATAACCCCTTGCTTGAAATTTATCATGACAACATCTCCTAATGAGTGTATATGTTCTCTTTAATTAAATAATGGAACTGACGCAGCCGAACTTCCTTTTTTTTATTTTATTTTTATTTTCCTTTTATTTTCCTTTTCTCTTTCATTGCCAGGAAGCCAGAGCTAAACTTCACTTTTAATTTCATTACTTTCTTAGCTTAAATCTCCTAGTATAATTGCTTTCTTCTTTCAACCCATTTTATCGCTTGACTTCTTTATTTAGGTCCTTGATGCAATAATCTCATGGCTATTTGTCAGATGTAATTTTTGATGGTTTCAAAAGTGAATAATGAGTAAGTAATGTGCCTCTGTGCGTGCTCAGTCGTGTCTGACTCTTTGTGACCCTTATGGACTGTAGCCTGCCAGACTCCTCTGTCCATGGGATTCTCCAGGCAAGAACACTGGAGTGGGTTGCCATTTTCTGCTCCAGGGATCTTCCCGACCCAGGGATCGAACCTGCCTCTTCTGTGTCTCCTGCATTGGCAGGCGGATTCTTTACCACTGAGCCACTTGGGAAGCCCAAGTAATAGAGACATGAGATGAATTTTTTAGAATCTGAAAAATACATATCAGGGAAATTTGTCCATTGATAGCTTTCTAAGTTCTGGAAAAGCAGAGTTCTGTTGTAACAGACAATATCCTATTAGAGAGCCCACCCTGATAAGAGTTTGGAGTGTAGGATCCTTTTCGCCCTGGAGTGTGAAATGCATGTCCATCTGGGTTGGAAGGATACATCAGAAGTACCTGTGGCGGGAGGGCGGGACTGGGCTCCGGATATGGGCGCGCTCTGCCAGCATTGCTGTCCTGACACCTCTTCTCTGGGCCACATTTGCAAACAAACCTAGGAATGTTGGCCACATCCTCCCTCGGCAGTTCGGACAAAGCTTTTTGCAGCCCTGCACCTGACCCGTTTGGTCACTGCGGCGCCTGGACTCCAAGATAGCAGAGAAGAGAAAGGCCCGCAGTGTCACTGAGTCCATTCCTCGGGGTGGGGCAGGAGTGGGGAGCAACCTGATCGCCGCCGCCTCCTCTGGGGAGAAGCGTGTGGTGACGTCTCCTCTTTCTACCAGGAGCAAGCCACCGGCACCGGCCGTTCCGGGAGTAACCCATTCAGTTTCTCACTCTGGCATCTGTCCTTTACGTCTCTGCACCCTTACTGTAATCTTGGAGATAATTTGCGGAGGCGTGAATGGATGTTCAGAAACCTTTCATAGGGCCAGTGGGTGGTGGGAGCCCAGCTGGTTTTCCACCGGTTGGGGAGATAGGTGGAAACTGTACCTGGCTGGGGGGTGGAGGAGTGAATATCTGGGAGATTCTGCTGACCCTCTATGCTTTGGGGTGAGTGCGGTAGACAGGACACTGTGAAATGAGTCACCCCCTTGAGCAGCTCCCCAGGCAGGGGGCCCTTGATGTGGGATGATGGGCTGAAGATCCCCCATCCTCGGGGCAGAGAATGAATGGGCGGAGGTGTCTCCCTCTGAAGCAGCTCCTCCAGCTGGGTGTTTGTTCTCAGGCCTCATCTCGTAGATCATAGAATCAACTTGGCTTTGTTTTAAGGTAATAGAGGAGTGACACGGAGAAGGGGATTCACCTTATATTGTGTAAGGTTGAGAGCCAGAGCTAGGATCTGTGAACACAGGTTAGAAGGAAACAGAATTGGATTCAAAAGGAGGAAGGGTTTTCTAACCTGGAGAGGTGTTCAAAAGTGGGTTGGGTCCATGCACAGATGGATGAATTTAAAAAGTGTGTACATATAACCGAATATTATTCAGTCTTAAAAAGGAAGGGAATTCTGACACATGCTTTAATGTGGATTAACCTTGTGACATCATGCAAATGAAATAAGTCACAGATTATTTCCACTCAAATGAGGTGTTTGAAGTAATCAGATTCATAGAGACAGAAAGTAAGATGGTGGCTTTTCGGGTTTAGGGCGTTTGGGGTGTGGGCTGATACTGTTTAATGGGTACAGTAAAGCTTCAGTTTGGGCAGTCTTATGGGGGGGCATCGGATAAGGCAATGGCACCCCATTCCAGTACTCTTGCCTGGAAAATCCCACGGATGGAGGAGCCTGATGGGCTGCAGTCCATGGGGTCGCTAGGTGTCGGACATGACTGAGCGACTTCACTTTCACTTTCCACTTTTATGCACTGGAGAAAGAAATGGCAACCCACTCCAGTGCTCTTGCCTAGAGAATCCCAGGGACGGGGGAGCCTGGTGGGCTGCTGTCTATGGTGTCGCACAGAGTCGGACACGACTGAAGCGACTTGGCTGCAGCAGCAGCGTGGGGGGGCATAAATTGGGAGACGGGCATTGACACACACACTACTATATATAAAATACACGACTAACAAGGACCTACCGTACAGCACGGGAACTCTATTCAGTACTCTGTAATGGTCCATATGTGAAAATAATCTAATAAAGACAGGATATATGTATGTGTATAACTGGTTTACTTTGCTTTATAGCAGAAACTAACACAGCATTGTAAATCAACTACACTCCAAGAATAATTAAAAAATAAAACAAAACATCAGTTTGGGAAGATGAAAAAGCTGGATAAATGGTGAAGATGGCTGCACAACAGCGTCGACATGCTCAGTACACTGGATGGTACACTTGGAAAATGTTTAAAGGGAAATTTGTCTTTTTTAATTGGCTGTGCTGGGTCTTTGTTGCTGCACGGGTTTTTCTAGTTGCTGCAGGTGGGGGCTACTCTCTAGATGCAGGGCGCAAGCCTCCCACTGCAGTGTCTTCTCTTGCTGTGGAGTGTGGGCTCGAGGACTCATAGGCTTCAGTAGCTGCAGTTCCCAGGCTCTGGAGCACAGGCTTGGTAATCATGGCACACGGACTTAGTTGTTCCGCAGCGTGTGGGATCTTCCCAGACCAGGGATCGAACCCATGTTTCTTGCATTGGCAGGCAGATTCTCTACCACTGAGCCACCAGGGAAGCCCTAAAAGGGAAAATTTTTATGTTACATATATTTTATCACAGTAAAAAACTTAAGCGATTGGCGATTAAAGGGCCCCGTGATACTGAAAGAAAAGTGGTTATTAGCCAGCTTATCTCGTTGTCATGAATGTGCCTCTTTGGTACTTTCCACTGGTTTGGTTTTGGTGAAACAGTGAAGATACCACAACCTAATATGGAGAGGAAGAGGCCCTTTGTTCAGAGTTTTAAAGACAATTAGAAAGTAGAGTCAGAAGGCCAAATTCCTACAGTAAAGGTGTCTCAGTTGCTTTCCTTAAGTGCACGTGTGTGAGTGGCAGCAGTGGGGTGGTCATTAGCCTTTGAAAGGTAGCATGGTAGAGTGATGGAAGGTAGCAGGCACTATGATGATGAAGAAAGATTCTTCCTGGGCATTCTAAGTGCTAGTTTTGTGGTTTTTCCACCTCTTTGAGCCTCACTTTCTATCTGTAAAATGGGAATAATAGCTTTTTTTTTTTGCAGAAATAAAGTACTCTGTGAAAGAATTTGCCATGTAGTGATTTCCCACAAAAAGGGTCACTATTATTGGTCTCTCTATAATATTCATTTTTAAATATTTTACATTGATTTGTCTGTCAGTGATGCGGTTCTTGCCAAATTCATCAACCAGGAAATGAAGCTGATACTGCAAAATATATTTTCCTTGCTCTGTATTGACCTGTCACTGTCACTTTGCATTGTTTTGGACACCCTGGAGTGTTTCACAAAAGGAAAGGTGATTTCTTCTTGCTTTGGTTTCATTGAGACTCCCCCTAGGGGTCCATCAGCTGCAGAGCTACAACATGGTCTCTTGACCCAGGAGACCCTTGGCACCACTGCAGGGCTCACTACCGTGTGCTCCAGCTCTCACCTAATTGCCTTAATTAGAGACTCTTCTGGCAGGAGTCCAAGTGCTACCTCATCAGCATTCAGCATCTCTGCCAAAGTACAAGTGGGAAAGAGAGTCCAAAGCCAGCCAGGGGAAGTGAAGGCAGCAGCAGTTTTCCCTAATTAACCCAGAAGCAGCTTGAGGCTGTGGGGTGCTCCCATGTCGTAACCAGTCTCTGTATATACCCGCTGGTAGTTACCCAGGGCTTGAACTGGTAAACTGGTAGGTCACAGTGAAACTTCCACAAGGACTGGAGGAATGGAAACACTGTGAAGCGTGAAGCCACCACCTCTGCCTTTTCTACAGCACCTTGCAGCCATGGCGGTACTTGCCACCAAGGCACAGGAAAGGAGATTTTGGTTTGTGTTCAGGACAGCATGAAGTATCTCTGCCCATTTCCCTGCCTCCACTGACATACATTTGGCAGCTCATGGAAATGATAGAAGCCCGTAGGTAGGGTTGTCCAGCTGTGGCCCACCAGTGTTCCTGGCTTGAATTTTGCCAGGTCCTTACCATCTGAGGCTCAGGTCCACTTGCCATCTCTCAGATGAGTGTAGCAGCAAGCTGTGGGGGAGCAACATCTTTAAAGTGATGAAAGAAAAACTGTCAATCTTGGATATAATACCTAGTGAACATGTTTCAGATATAAAAGCGAGAAAAAGGCTTCTCAAAGGTGAAAAAATTCATCACTAGAAGTTCTTTGCTGCATGAAATATTAATGGAAGTTTTTCAGGTAGGATACCAGACAAGAGTCTAGAATGTGGCTGAGTCCAGAAACGGTAAATAGATAGGTAATTTCTTTAAATAGTGATTGGCTATTTAAAGCAAAAATAGTCAGAGTGTATATAGAATTCATAACATATGTTGAGGCAAATATATGAAAAAAGCACAAAGGCAAGAAGGAAGAAATAGAAACACACTGTTATAAGATTTTTATACTATACTTAACGTGGAATGATATTATTTGAAGTTAGACTGTGATAGTTAAAAAGCATAACTATAGAGGACCAAATTATATTATACAGATTGAGTCCTGTTAAACTCCAAAGTGCTATTTCAATGACTTTGTCATTCTCAAATTGGTGTCTTTCATTCGGATTTAATTAGTTATAATAACATGTGTAATTTCAAAATTTAACCTGCCTCTGTAGTTCAACATCTGCCCCACTTTTATTAACATCGCCAAGCAACAGCAGAGGAAGTATTTTCAGCATTGTGCTGGCCTCACCAAGCTAAATTTGGTATTGCAGAATTTATTGGTGAGGATAAACTATGTGAGAATTGCTATGCTTGAAGTAATACTGGCTTTGGGCCATTTCTATTTAAACGATGGACTTGGAGAAAAAAGTGTGTTTTCAAACAGATTCTGCCATTTACAAACTGCACTACCTTCTGTTGGGGAAAATATGTAAAGTCTCTGTGACTTGGAGGTCCCGTGTATTTCACATAGCTAAGAAAAGAACATACACTTCTCTGGTGCCCTTCTTTTATTCATTGTGAAATGAATAAGACTTTTGGATACCACGACGGAAAACTTGATTACTTAATAAGTAACCATTCTTGTCAGATGAGTAGAAGGCAATACTGACCTCATTGATTTTTTCTACCAATTTTTCTCCCTCTTCAGGGCTACAAGTGGATCATATTTGGAACTATGAGCTTTAAACAAAGACTATTACTTAGTGGCTGGATGGTTTGATAATGGCATGACATGGTAAATGCTAGTAAAGAGCTTAGAGAAATAAGGTATATAATTAACAAGTGCATCTAGATAGAGGCTCAGGCAGCCTGGCTTACTGATAAGAACAAATAAGGGATTCAGGAGAGCCAAAGAATGTCCTAGTTCTGCCTCTTGTTTGACCTAAAGCACGTAACCTCCCTGGACCTTAGTTTCTACTTTAGACCAGAGTAATGTTTCCATATGTAGAGTAAACATCACTGGTGGTATACCAGATTTAAAAAAAAATATATATGTAAGTGTATTTTAGGAAATCTATTTTAGAAAATATAATTATACCCAATCATAATTTCATGAATATTATTCAATAGGATGAATTAAAATACAGAAATCAAGTCAATGTAAAGAAAGCTACTAAGGAAGCAATAGTCCAAACAATTTCCACTGGGAAAAAATAGAAAAGACTTTTCAGTTTAAAATGATGTATTTATTCTACTCTATACAAAATAAATAACTAATAAGGACCTACTGTATAGCATAGGAACTCTACTCAGTACTCTGTAGTGACCTATTTGGGAAAATCACCTTTAAAAAAAGTAGATACATGTATAACCGACTCATTTTGCAAATCAACTACACTCCAGTAAAAATGTTTTTTAATGCTTAGAAAAAGGTAAAACAAAATAAAATGACATGCTTAGAAGGATTTAGTTTAAAAAATTTTTACTTCTGGTGTAAAGTGATTCCGTTATATATATTCTTTTTTTACATTCTGTTTCATTACTGGTTATTAAGAGATGTTAAGTATAGTTCCTTGTGCTATACAGTAGGTCCTTGTTGGTCATCTATTTTATATAAGGCAGTGTGTATATGTTAATCCCAAGCTCCTAATTTATCCCTCCCTCCCTTTCCCCACTGGCTAACCATAATTTTGTTTCCTATGGTTGTGAGTCTGTTTCGTTTTGTAAATAAGTTCAATTGTATTATATTTTGGATTCCACATATGGGTGATAGCATACGATATATGTGTTTCTCTGATTTACTTAACGTAGTATGATAACCTCTAGACCCATCTATGTTGCTGCAAATGGCATTATTTCATTCCTTCTTCTGGCTGAGTAATAATCCATTGTGTGTGTGTGTGTGTGTTCACACACTGCATCTTCTTTATCCATTCATCTGTCTGTGGACACAGGTTGCTTTCATGTCTTGCATACTGTAAAGAGTGCTCTATGAACACTGGGGTGCATGTGTTTTTGAACTATGGTTTTCTCCAGATACATGCCCAGGAGTGGGACCGCTGGATCATACACACACAGGCAAAGTTGTGTCTGACTCTGTGACCCCACGGACTGTAGCCTGCCAGGCTCCTCTGTCCATGGAATTCTCTAGGCAAGAATACTGGAGTGGGTTGGCATTCCCTTCTCCAGGGGATTTTCCCAATCCAGGAATCGAACCCAGGTCACTGGATTTTGTAACTGTTTTCAGTTTTTTAAGGAACTTCTATACTGTTTTCCATAATGGCTGTACCAATTTACATTCCTACCAACAGTGTAAAAAGATTTAGAAGGATTTGTTTTAAAGCATACACAGTAGCACAAAATTTGCACCTAATGATACAAATAAAATGAGAGAGATATTATGGCAACAAAATCTTAGAAACTAGACATCCAAGATGGACATGGGGTAATTGATGAGCTGATCTGGGAAAGCTGACTCCCAGGCCAGCAGTGGGTGAAGTTGACAGGCAACCTGATTTGCATCTCAGAACCTCTGAAAGGCCTAGGGATTTGTACGATCAATTACCTCTGGAAGCAGAGGCGGGGAGGTAAGATGAAAAGCGTTTAAAAGTCTGCTTAGATCTCTCTTGGTAAATGTCACATTGCACTTGAAAATATGTGGGTTATTTTCAAGTATCTTTTGATATTGATTTCTAACATAATTCCACAGTGATAGGAGAACAGACTGTGTGATTTCAATACCTTTAGGCCATGAAATTTTTGCATCTTCTTTTTATGTTCCAGTGTCTCCTAGTTTATAGTCTATGGGAACTTGAATAGAATTTGTACCCTACTGTCCTGTGAAAATTATATCAATCTTAGTTATCTTGGATTGGTTCTTAGTGCTTTCTAGGTCTACCATATCCATCTACTTCTCTGTACATTCATTCTATTAATTTTTGAGAGCTTGATATTGAAACTCTAACCAAAAAGCTTAATTTATCTACTTAAAAAATAATTGTGATATATAGTGTAACTATGTGTAATCTTGTTCTGTATTTTCCAAGTCTCCAGTAAATATGTTATCATACTTTCATAATTTAATTTTTTAAATTAATTAATTTTAAACAAAAGAAAAAAAAAATCTGTTTAGGAAGAAGTAGAATTCCAAAGGGCCAGAAAACTGCCCCCCCTCATCCAGCTGTTCAGAAGACTCCAGAAGAGAAGTCTTCAAGAAGATCAAACTGGTGTGATGCCAAGAATATGAATGCAGAGAGAAGATTTATGCAACTAAGGGAAAGTCTGGAGGTGTATTAGGGAAAACTGTATAAGAAATCTTATCCAACTCTGGTACTGTTATCAACACTGCAAAAGGTTTCCCAAGGAAAACAAAAATTTGTCCAGAAAAGGAAAAGGAAACACACTTTACTACATAGCTCAGAGGTCAATAGTGTTTTCCTCCTTAAAGTAATGTCAGCTGAATATTGATTTTATCCAAATGCTTCTATTGAAAGAAGAGGGAAGGTTGGAAAGTGGGGGTGGCAGTTGGGTAAGGGATATTGAAATTAAGCTTGATCTGAATCTGCCACAGAAGTCAATCAATAAATAATGCTAACATTAAAAAAAATCAAGGAGTAACATCAGGACTTGTCATAAAAAATAAAGAAATGGAGGCAAACAGGACACTAACTTAGAAGTGCTAAAAGTGATAACTTCTAGATACATAGAATTAGTCAGACATGACAAATACAGAAATCTTTCACTGTTTGCAATATCATTTTGATACAATTTTCAAAATTCCATTTAAAAAGGCATGAAGATTTATGCACATGACTGAGCTTTGAAAAATGTTAGCCTGGAAGGCTGAAGTTCCAACAGTCTGTGAGCCGATCTGAAGAAACAGTGAGTAAACACTCTATCGCTGTGTGTGTTGTCATAACACTCAGACAGTTTCTCACGTGCATTTGTCATTTAAATGATGGTGAATTGTTTTGGAGATGGTGGTACAGAGGATTATAATCTGGAGACATCACAGAGTTTCACAGACCAGGGCTGAAAGATCCCTGGGACATTGGAAAAACCTCGAGTGGTCGTTTGTCACGGTGTATTTATATGTTTTTGCCCGTGTGTTTGTGTGCCCAGTTGCTCAGTCGTGTCTTTTGCAACCCCACGGACTGCAGCCTGTCAGGCTCCTGTATCCATGGGATTTTCCAGGCAAGAATACCTGAGTGGGTTGCCATTTTCTACTCCAGGGGACATTCCCGACCCAGGAATCCAACTTGAGTCTCCTGCATCTCCTGCATTGCAGGCAGATTCTTTACCACTGAGCCACCTGGGAAGCCCACATTTTTGCCTAGTAAATACTATTTCACACCCCATTTCTTCCCCACGCCTTGAAGTTAGAGATGATTTCTGGAATGGTGAGGACCAGGATATACACACCATAGATACAAGTCTTTAACAGTTTCATTTCATGACATTTGTTACATTGAAAATATAAGAGGAGTGGGTGGGCATCTATTATCAAATGAGATAAAGCATGTGAAATATCAGTTACTGAAAGAACTTTTGCTACCCTCTTTCTCTCTCACCTCCTGGGAAAGGAGTTTAGCTGGCAACCACTTAAATTATGACACATCTCTCCTTGGGTTCCTGGAATCTGGGACCAGAGCGATGGTTAGGATGTGAGGAACTTCTTCCATAAAGCAGAGTCTAATGGCTGGGAGAATCTAGAACCATATCCAAAGACAGGAAAATTTAATGAGAAATGGCTAGACTTTACATCTGATGGTTTGGAACATTCCAGAGCCAAGAAAAGTCCTTCTTGTCACCCATGACCTCATAATAATTAGGGCAAGCTGTGCCTGGGCAATTCAGGTCAAACCAGATGCCAAACTCTAACTCAAGTACTTACATAAAGATCCTCAATGTCAAAAGCCGCCAAACATTCAGTAGATAATCAAAAGAAGGGGAGTTATGTTATCTCTTCGCATTCCGTCAAAATATTTTCCTCCTAAGTACTGGTAACCTCTATGTTTTTTCCTTGTGCTTCCTATCAGGGGATGATGCTACTGATTGTGCATGCATGAAACAATCCTTAAAAAAAGTGCTTCTTTAACAACTTTTCATTTCTACTAGAATTTGTTCTTGGATTACTGCCTGTTCTCATAAGCCAGACCAATTCACCCATAAGTCACACATTTGTTGGCCAATAAAGATGAACGGGGATGACAGGATTAGATGGTTAGATAGCATCACCAACTCAATGAACAGGAGTTGGAATAAACTCTGGGAGATAGGGAAGGACAGGGAAGCCTGGTAAGCTATGGTCCACGGGGTCGAAAAGCGTCAGACACAACTTAGCAACGGAACAACAACGTCACCAAAAGACGAACTGTCTCAGCATCTCTGAATTGGAGAGGAATTAAGTGGCTGGGAGGATGGGTTGTCAGAAGGGAGACTTTTATTAGGCTCTGTTGCAAGTTGTGGATTTAAATGAAAATGTGTACAAGAATTTCTCATTCCAAATATTAAGCCCTATTAAAAAAGTTTTTTAGTAGAGTATGTGTATTTTTTTGCTGACTGACTCACCTTAGCTGTCGAAGTTCTAGTGGACATGAACTCTACTTTAGAAACTAAAAATGTCCTTTCCTCCAGGTCATTTAAATTATAGTCTTGCCATTGAATTGTGGATTTCATGGAGTACTTTAAATTGTAGGCCTTTTCATCATATATTTCTTTTACTTCTCCTATTGTAAGACAATTTTTTTTTAAGCAACAGCTGAGAGAGACACCCAATAAAGCCATGCAGCATTTTGCCTCAGTGTTGGGGGATTGCTTGGTCCCAGGGCTCCCCACTTAACTCATGTTAGCCTGCTCCTTCTCCAACCCCTGTTTTCACCAGTCACTTTGTTGCAGCTGAAAAGGAGGTTGAACAAAAGCCATGGCTCTACCGCTTTTTGCCATGAGGACTAATTTGGGGCTAAATGTAGAATTCACTGCATTCCTAAAGTTGACTCACTTTCATTCCAAGCCCTTGGGTTAGAGTTAGAAGTCAGCTCAGGCTCTCCAAGGGGCTGCTCCTGTAAGCTGGCCTTAACTTATCTTACCTGGACCAGTCTGGGGTTTTTCTCTACCTTGGGGACCTGACTCCAGCTTGTTCTAGGGCAGATTGATTTTTAAAAGGTTTAGATATTCTGAGATGGGAAAGAGAATTCAGAGAAGGAGACTCTGAATGGGTCATAGGCTCATCTGAGTTCCTTGACCAGAAGAAACGTCAACAAAGTAGCCTCCTCCATCTTCCAGTGTCAAAGGTACAGCAGGAAGCAGGCCATCTTCAGAAGTGCAGGACTCACATTTAATGTGAGCCCCAGTTTCTGTTAACATCATCCTCCCCCTTAGATGTCCTCAATTCCTGCAGCAAAATTAGTTTAGAGATGCGATAATATTTTTCTTAAAGGCATTTTAGCCCTTTCTCTGAATAATTCAACAACGTTTAATGGAACTCATACCATTGACCCCTAGGTTTTCTCTGCTTGGAGGGAACACGGACTCATTTTATAGATCAGTGGGCCCTAAAATGAAGTCTTTGTACCTGGTAGGCATGCAAGACAATGCTTTTGAGCCAAATAAGAAAATATTCCAGCTTAGATTTATTTTTATCTAAAACAAACAAAAATTAAGCTTTAACTAGTACTTAATAAATGAGTTGACACAGGTCTCCTCTCTCAGCCCTTCTGTCAGAAGGCCAGGTGTTCTGGACGACAGAGGAGAAAACCTGAGGGAATCCCATAATTTGGAGATATTAATAGCATCCCTGTAACATATTTGTTTTTATTGTGGGACACACTGCAGTTTATGTGTGGCAGTTTGCATGGATTTATAGATTTCTAAGCTAGTTTTGATAAAACTAACCCTGATAAAAATAGGTTAAAGGCTTAAAATTATTTCTCTAATGGAATCAGAGAGTAAAGCTAATAAGAGATGCAAACAGAAGTAAACAGCAGGAATACGGCAGAGCAGGCACCTCGATTCCTCATTTGTCACATGAGGTGAAAACAAGAACAATCTAATACATCACATGGTCCCAAGTAAAAACACTAGTGAGGGCAGTCTCTCATCTTTTTGAAATTTCTATTTTAGTAAATGTTTTAAAAACATACATAAATGTTAGTGGAGCTTTATAGGTATATAATTTTATAAATAGATAAATACTTTATAAGCAAGCATGCCATAACTTTTTTTTTTTTTTTTTAAAACCAATGAGATGTGCAATAAAAACAGTTTGGAGACCACAGATCAAGAGAGGCAAACCAGAGCAAAATAATGTTGGATTACTTCTCCAAATTCACACAGCAAATGAGTAAAGGCCAGAAATAAGTTCTGTCCCAGCCATAGCCAGCTCCCACCTCTCAGGGTCTCTGTGATTCTCTAAATTGCCACTTTCTTAAAATACTATTTCTAATATTACTAATTTCTAATATTATTTCTAATACTAATTTCTAAAAAGAAATTTATAATATTTCTAGTATTAGATCCCTGAGGCAGTAAAATAAAACTGTGGAGAGAGTTGAAAGCCCTGGAGTCTGAGCCCAGGGCTGTAGGCCAGGCCCTGGAATTTCAGTCTTCTCATTTGCCAGCTGGGAGTAAATGACCTCTCAGAATTGTGAGGATTAAATGAATGAATGAATACCAAGTCTCTGGCACAGGGGAGCCTGCCTTCCCTCCTCATTTTATTTTAATTATAATTCATGACATTTCACTGTAGAGTGTGAGGTTGATCCAAACACTTTTAAAAAAAAAATATTTATTCGACTGCACCATATCTTAGCTGTGGCATGTAGGGCCTTCAATCTTTATTGTGGCATGTGGGGTCTTAAAGTTGCAGCATTTGGGATCTCGTTCCCTGACCAGAGATCAAACTCAGGCCCCTTGCACTGGGAGCTTGGAGTCTTACCCACTAGACCACCAGGGAAGTCCCTAAATACTATTTAAAGTCAGGAAACCTATGGAAATAAATCATTCCCTTCATCCTAAACATACTTACATATTGACCATCTGCTCTACCTGAGGAACCTTTATGGAAATCCTCCCAGCACCCAACATTAAGTCCCTTGAAGATGCTTCACTCTGCTGAAGGGCATGTCCAATTTCCATTATGTCTCTTGACAACACTAATGGGCCATGTCACTGGGAGACAGGTGCTGGAACAATATCCCTGAGGGACTCATGTCAGAATCTTAGGAGTGGTGGTTTGACAAAGTAGACCAATATGAAAGTATAGTTTTACAGCTGCAAATTTAAAATGCTTGCATAGTACATACCACAGAGTAAAATTCACCAAACCATTTGGCCGATGGGGGGATACAAAAAGAATCTGTGATTACAATGGGGGAAAGGTAGAGAGAGGACAGCCCCCATGGGTGGGGATGAAGAGAGACAGAAGTAGGGGTGAGAGTTTCAGGTCCATAAGGTGATGAGGAAATGGACAGACAAAAGATTTGAACAGACATTTCACCAAAAAGCCATTCAGGTGGCAAATAGCCTGTGTGTGTGTGCTCCATTCCTTCAGTTGTGTCCAACTCTTTGCGACTCCATGGACTGTAGCGTGCCAGGCTCCTCTGTCCATGGGATTCTCCAGGCAAGAATGCTGGAGTGGATTGCCATGCCCTCCTCCAGGGCATCCTTCCAACCCAGGGATCGAACCCGTGTCTCCTGCATTGCAGGCGGATTCTTTACTGCTGAGCCATCGGGGAAGCCGGCTAATAAACATGATTGTTGAAACATGCTCAATATCATTAGTCATTAGAGATGGGCAAATTAAAATCACAATGAGAATTACTACATGTTTTTAGAGTGGTTTTAAAAAGAACAAGAAAAAAACTGACACCGTTATGTGCTGATAAGGATGAACTCTTATACTTCATTGGTAGAAATTCACAATGGTGCAGTCACTTTGGAAGACAGTTTGCCAGTTTCTTATGAAGTTAAATATATACTTACCATACAACCCAGCAAGCCCACTCCTAGACATTCACTCATGACTGGAACCTTAATGCTTCCACAAAACCTATACGTGGATATTTGCACAGCAGTTTTACTCATAATTTCCCTAAACGAAACATCTGATTGATGTTCTTCAACTGGTGAATAGATAAACGAACTGTGATATATCAATATGTGGAATACTACTCAGTAGTTAAAAGGAACAAACTTGTGGTCCATATAAGAACATGGATGAATCTTTTTATTATTTTTGTTGGACTATAATTGCTTTACCACTTTGTTAGTTTCTGCTGTACAACGAAGTGAACCAGCCATATGTATACATATATCCCCTCCCTCTTGAGCCTCTCTCCCAGCCTCCCAATCCATCTAGGTCACCACATGGGCATCCCAGGTGGCCCTAGGCACTCCGTTGATTTCAGGAGTGGAGCAGTGATGGTACAAAACGAGCCTGAAACATCTCGTAGGGCTATAAAATAAGGAAGTGCTCAAACACCAGGGTTGGGGGCTTGTTGAAACCTGAAAGTGCTTCCAATAGCCAAAGCTGAAACAATTTGAACAACAAAATAAATGACAATAACATGGGATTACAATGCAAAGAACAAAGTAAATATCCATGAGTTTATAGTGTTGTAAATGAATAAAGGAAAGAGAAAAGGTAACTCTTCCTTCCAGAATTTAAATTTATAAATTCAAAATTTTTCCTTCCTATGAATCTGTAAGTTTTCTTTTTAAAACTTACTCAGAAACATGTATACACTCCAGTAAGATATTCAGTTCAGTCGCTCAGTCGTGTCCAACTCTTTGTGACCCCATGAACCCTGTCCATCACCAACTCCTGGAGTCTACCCAAACCCATGTCCATCGAGTCGGTGATGCCATCCAACCATCTCATCTTCTGTCGTCCCCTTCTCCTCCTGCCCTCCATCTTTCCCAGCATCAGAGTCTTTTCAGATGAGTCAGCTCTTCGCATCAGGTGGCCAAAGTATTGGAGTTTCAGCTTCAACATCAGTCCTTCCAAATTAGTACCTATTAAATTTTACAGGTTGATCACCAATAGAGAAATGACCATTAAGAGAGCATTTTTACAAAGCTGAGATTTTTGTAATTCTAGAAGCAAGTATAATTTCCTTATCAAGTATCCAGCTGTTTCAAATGTCAAGGGCTTGAAGCAATGATCTGCTGGAAACTTTATAACTAAAGATAAACCATCAATGAAGAGAGGTAGCTTCTAATAACAAATACTTAATTTTTGTTGTTAAACTAATGTTTGTTTTTATTTGCTTACAGATTTTAAGTTTATTAGTTCAAGGCCAGTTTTGGTTGTTAAAAATTATTTATCAGAAAGAGACTCACAGACTTAGAAAACAAATTTATGGTGGCTGGGTGGAAAGGATAGTTATGGAGTTTGGGAAGGTCATGTACACACTGATGTATTTAAAATGGGTAACCAACAAGGACCTACTGTGGAGCACAGGGAACTCTGCTCAATGTTACGTGGCAGCCTGAAGGGAAGTGGGGTTTGGGGGAGAATGGATACGTGCATATGTGCGGCTGAGTCCCTTCCTGTTCACCTGAAACTGTCACAGCGTTGGTAATGGGCTATACCCCAACACAGAATTAAAAATTCAAAAAAAGTTATTTATCATTTTGAAGTCTTAAAAATATCATTTTGTCAGTTTTCGATTTTCACTTTCCTGGTTAAGGCTACTTCAGATAGGATCATTTGAACACCACAGAAATAACTGCAACAGGCACAAACCACTTACGGATGCTAAAATTAGTGAGTGAAAGTTTGAGGAGAAACAGATAGTAGAGAACCCTGGCAGACAAATGATAAGGGGTAACATCACTGGGAATTAAGATATACCAATAATATCTAGTCCCTGACACGGTACAGTGAGAAGGGCACATCTCATGGTGTGTTCTTCCCCCAAATTTATAACCTTAAGCTACTCAGGAAGCATCAGAAAAACCCCAATTAAAGGACATTTTACAACATACTTAACTAGTATAGTTCAAAACTGTTAAGATCACAAAAGATAAGGAAACATCAAGAAATTGTGACAGATTGGAAGAGACTAAGGAGCATCACAACTAAATGTGATGTGGCGTCCTGGACTAGAAAAAGGATGTAAATGGAAAAATTGGGGAAATTTGATTCAAGTCTGTGCGTTAGTCACTCAGTCCCATCCAACTCTGTGGTCCCATGAACACCACTGTCCGTGGGATTCTCCAGGCAAGGTTACTGGAGTGGGTTGCCATTCCCTTCCTTAGGGGATATTCCTGATCCAGGGATTAAACCCAGGTCTCCTGCATGGCAGGCAGATGCTTTACCACATGAGCCACTTGGGAATAAAGTCTACAGCTAAGTTAACAGTATTATAATTATATCAATGTTTAGACGACATTGTTAGTCACATCTTGATTATGTAAAGTGTTAATATTAGAGGAAACTGATTGAAGTTTATATGGGAACTTGCTGGATGGACTTTTGGGAACATTTTTTGTCAGTCTGAAATTATACAGAAAGAATAAGCCTTTTTAAAAGATGAGAATCTTGGAAGTATTCCTCTGCTTGATTCCTCAGTCCAATCAAAACACCTAAATTACATTCCACATGCTATTCACTAGCCCTGAAAATGAGTACATCTTCTAGAAATGGCTCCTCCAAAGGTCCATGGAGGTAGCTAAGTGACTCTGGGGGGTAACCCCTGTGCACCATATATTCTTTGGTGTCAATTACGTCTAAGGAATTGAATGTTCCATCTGATTTCTTATAGATCTATAAAGCATACCATAATTTTCCTATAAACTGAGAGCTTGATATAACCTCAAAAAGAGGATGTGGCACCAAAGGTGTGGATAGACTCATTTTGAGTGAAAACGAAAAGAGATGGACAATGTGGTTCTTTTTCCTGGTAAACCCACTTCTCCTCCTCCTCCTGTATTTTTTATCAGGTTTGCACATGGTCCACTGGAAATATGCAACATTGCCAGAGGACACATGGGACAGGGGACCTGGAACTAGCAGACGAGCAGGGAAGAGGGTCAGAGACAGAGGAGTGGAGGACTGGGGAGAAGAACAGCCCTCTTCTCAGTTCGCTTCTGCAGAGCACCCACCTCTCCAGACACTGCACAGGGAGCTCTATGCCCATTTCACCCTTATTCCTCACTATGGGGACTTACCTGGTGGTCCAGTGGCTAAGACTCCTTGCTCCCAATGCAGCAGGTTTGGGTTCAACCCCTGGTTGGGGAACTAAGATCCCACGTGCCATGTGGTATGGCCTAAAAATAAAATAAAGGTGTTCCTCATAACAGCCCAGGAGGTGCTATTGGTATTGTCCCAGTTTGGTAGACAAGAAACTGCTTTCTGGGTGGGGCTAGTGGTAAAGAACCTGCCTGCCAGTTTCAGGAGACTTGAGACTTGGGCTCGATCCCTGGGTCTGGAAGATCCCCTGGAAGAGAGCATGGCAACCCACCCCAGTATTCTTGCCTGAGAAAAGCCGTGGACAGAGGAGCCTGGCAGGCTAGAATCCATAGGGTTGCAAAGAGAAGGACACGACTGAAGAGCTTTAGCACTCAGAAGAGCTAAGTGACTTGCCCAGGGCCACACAGCTATGAGCAACAGAGCCATGTCTTAAGACCAAACAGTGTCAAGCCACAATGAACAGCATCGCCACTTTTCCTCAAGTCCCGCAAGAGGTCATGGAGATTAAATAATCTAAGGCCAGAAGCTAGAAAGTAATTCTAGAAGCTGAGTGAGTGTCTGGCCATTAGGCTCAGAAGTAAGGCAAGGATCAGAAGTCACATGAGACAGGAAGAGGCAAGGCTGGCAGAGGTCCTGGAGCTCAGAGGTCAAGAGAACGACTCCAGGGGCTTCCCTGGCGGTCCAGTGGCTAAGACGCCTCACTTCCAATACAGGGGTCCCGGCTTCTATCCTGATCAGGGAAGTAGATCCTGCATGTTGCAACTGAGAGTTCGCGTGCCACAAGCAAGACCTAGTGCGGCCAAACAAATAAACACTTTAAAGTTTAAAAAAATAAGAGAGAGAGAGAATGACTCCAGTGGCAGGGTGCAAGAATGGGTCTTCTCTTCAGGCCGGGAACACGTGCTCCAGGGACTTTTTTTCCTGCTGGCAGCAGACTCTGCTGCTAGGTGCAAGTGTGAGCTATGCTCACACTGTAGTTGTGTAAGGAAGGAGGTAGGAAGGCAGATGATCAGGAGCATAGGGCTGCACTTATGTTGACATGATGGAGCTCAGGGTCTGAGATTTCCAGCTGTGTGACATGGGGCAACTTCCTTACCTCTCTGAGCCTCAGATTTCCCATCTGTAACACCAGGATCATAATTGTGAGCCAGACCGTCACTCCTCTACCCCAAACTCCCTTTAGATGTCTGATCACACCCAGAAAAAAACCTCTAATACTCTAAGACCCCCATATGACTGGCCCCTGGGTCCTTCCCACCCTCTCATCCTACTTCTTGCTCATGTTGTTCCAGCCGTGCCAGCCTCCTTGCTTTTCCTCCTACCCTTGGTAGGCATTCTTGGAAGTCTCACCTTGGTAGACAGGTTAGAAGACTACTATTCAGGTGGTCTTGTGCAGGAGACTAACAGACATGGATTTGATCCCTGGGTTGGGAAGATCCCTGGAGGAAGGCATGGCAACCCACCCCCATATTGTTGCCTGGAGAATCCCATGGACAGAGGAGCTGGTGGGCTACAGTCCATGGGGTCACAAAGAGTAGGACACTACTGAAGCAGCTTAGCACACACAGCATGCACGCAGGCCATAGGTGTTACCTCTGAGAGGAAGGCATGGTTCATTTCTTCATTCATCCAGGATCAGTTCAGAGGGTCCTTCCCAGCCCACTTTTACCCATCGTTCTACTGTCTCCCCTTCATCCCCTTCCTCTACTTTATACTTATCTCTTCATTTGGTACAGCAAGCTACTTAACTAGTCCAGAACTGAAATGCAATCATTTATATCAGGACTGAGATATGGAAGTGAATTTATATAACTGAGCTCAAAGCAGAGCTCAGTGGGAGAAAGAATAATTAAGAAAGCTACCTGGCGAGTTCCCAGGTGGTCCAGAGGTTAAGAATCCACCTGCCGATGCAGAGGACACGGGATGGATCCCTGGTCTGAGAAGATCCCACGTGCCTTGGGTCGACTAAGCCTGTGAGCCACAATTGAGCCTGCACGCCTAGAGCCTCGGCTCGGCAACAAGAGATTCCACCTCAGTGAGAAGCCCATACACGGCAGCCTGACAAAGAGTAGCCCCCTGGTCGTCACACTAAGACCCCGCGTGCCTGCGAGCAGCGAACCTCATGGACTGCAACTTCTGAGCTCCTGTGCTCGGAAGCCCGATCACCACAACTTGTGAGAAGCCCTCAAAGACCCAACACAGCCAAATAAATAAATACGTGCAAATAAAAGATAAATAAAAAAGGACAATATTTTTTTAAAAAGAAAGTTACCTAATGCTAACTGGATGTTCTTTATAAAAGAAAAGAATTGGAAGCAACCTAAATTTCACCAACTGGGTCCTGATTAAATAGACTGGAGTATATCCATACTTTGCGACACATGGCACCATCATGGGAAAATCTGCAAAATAAGTAGTTTAGAGAAAAGGGCAAGTTACAAAACAAAACATGATGTGATACAATTTATGTTGGAAAAAAATTCTGTATATGTGCATATAAATGTAAGTTAAAAGTATTAATTGGGTATACAGAGACACACACATATATATACAACATTTTTTTTCTTGAAAGAATATATATATTTTTCATATACTTTATTTTCATTGATGTCAGATAACTACCCCAAACTGAAATCGTAGGTTTGAAACCTGGAGAGAGGAGGGGTCAGTGGACACAACGAGAGCTGAAGCCACTGTCCTTAGAATCTCCCCCTCCTGCCCGGGAAGGTGAGCTCGTCACCGGTGACCCCACGGTAATGTAATCCCAGGGAGGAACCTGAGTGTTCACCTGCCGGTCACCTTTGTTCCTAAATTGGGGACGAATGGTCTTCTCTCCTGTTGGAAATATTTTCAGGAGAGACTCTGAGGGTCCACTTGGGAGGGCAGGCTGGAATTCACCCACTATTCCTCCCCTTGTCTAATCCAGGTCACTCTGCCTGGATTTCAGTGTGTTCAATTCACACTGAAGCCTCGAGAAGGGACATCTAATCAAGACTTTTCAAAAGAAGCATTCATAAACAATTGAGAAAGATATCTCCTTAAGTTACTGTTTGGTCTTCTGTGTTTTAGGTAAAGCTGTCTTGATTCATCTTTCCTCCTAACACACATCTATTGACTCTCAAGCTGTTTCTGCTCAAAGCAAAAGTTTGTCAGTCGTATTGTGTGAAGTTGGTGCAGGAGTCTGAGCCCTGAAGGCTGACTGTGCCCAGAGTCTTCAGGACGACCATGAATAGAGCTGTTTTCTTCTCTGGCCTTCAGTTCTTTTCTGTTACACGAAAGAATTGTACTGGGTGATTTCCAGCATCTCTGTAAGAGCCGACATTTATATTCCAGCCTATGAACCTTTGAGTGAACATATACCCACTGCCAGACTGTGTGGGACACCATGAACCCATAAGTTTATAGGATAAATGAAGTTTCAACTCTTTTTCTTTTGACTGCTCCCCTGTAGTTAAGAATCTGCCTGCAATGTAGGAGACCTGGATTCGATCCCTGGGTTGGGAAGATCCCCAGGAGAAGGGAATGGCAACCCACTCCTGTATTCTTGCCTGGAGAATTCCATGGACAGAGGAGCCTGCTGGGCCACACTCCATGGGGTCACAAAGAGTCGGACATGACTGAGCACACACACGTGTGCACATATTAGTGCATAAATGACATCACTAGCTGAGAGACAGGCCAGTGTGATTAGAGAAAAGGCTAGCTGCCTGATGGATTTTGCGGGCCATCTCCAAGGCTCTCTTGAAGCCCACGGCTCTCTGATGGCCTTGAATTGCCTCCTCCTCATAGAAGTTCTCCCAGATTGACTGAGAGTTTCCTAAGGTGCAGGAAGTGAGAAAAAGAACACTTGCCATCCTCTGAGTTGGCTATACCCCTCCATAGAATGCTCTCTAAGAGAGGCAGTTTTAACCCACCCTGAAATAGAGCCCTTTATTTTTAAATTATGGTTGGGAGGTAAAGGAATGCTACTGAAAGATGCAAATGAAGGTTTTTCTGGGTCTATTTTAACAAGTAGAAGTTACTCATTTAAAGGCAGTACATTGCATTTTATAAAAGCTTAAACAATACTTGAAAGCTATTTTGTTAGATTTAAGCAGGTTAAACTAATTTTTCTGTATTTTGTTCACCCTTTAGTTGGTTTAATAAGTTCTCTCTTCAAAGACAACACAAAGATAAATTTCAGTCAACGTAAATTTTTTTTAATTGAAGTATAATAGGAAATAATAGTACGTCAAGGCTGTATATTGTCACCTTGCTTATTAACTTATATGCAGAGTACATCATGAGAAACACTGGGCTGGAAGAAACACAAGCTGGAATCAAGATTTCTGGGAGAAATATCAATATATGCAGATGACACCACCCTTATGGCAGAAAGTGAAGAAGAACTAAAGAGCCTCTTGATGAAAGTGAAAGAAGAGAGTGAAAAAGTTGGCAAAAAGCTCAACATTCAGAAAACTAAGATCATGGCATCTGGTCCCATCACTTCATGGGAAATAGATGGGGAAACAGTGGAAACAGTGGCTGACTTTATTTTTTGGGGCTCTAAAATCACTGCAGATGGTGACTGCAGCCATGAAATTAAGACACTTACTCCTTGGAAGAAAAGTTATGACCAACCTAGATAGCATATTCAAAAGCAGAGACATTACTTTGCCAACAAAGGTCCGTCTAGTCAAGGCTATGGTTTTTCCTGTGGTCATGTATGGATGTGAGAGGTGGACTGTGAAGAAGGGTGAGTGCCGAAGAATTGATGCTTTTGAACTGTGGTGTTGGAGAAGACTCTTGAGAGTCCCTTGGACTGCAAGGAGATTCAGCCAGTCCATCCTAAAGGAGATCAGTCCTGGGTGTTCATTGGGAGGACTGATGTTGAAGCTGAAACTCCAATACTTTGGCCAACTGATACAAAGAGCTGACTCATTTGAAAACACCGTGATGCTGGGAAAGATTGAGGGCAGGAGAAGAAGGGGACGACAGAGGATGAGATGGTTGGATGACATCACTGACTCGATGGACATGAGTTTGGGTGGACTCCGGGAGTTGGTGATGACAGTGAGGCCTGGTGTGCTGTGGCTCTTGCAGTTGCAAAGAGTCAGACATGACTGAGTGACTGAACTGAACTGAACTGATAGTTGGTTTACAATGCTATGTTAGTTTCTGGTGTACAATAAAATGATTCATATATATCAATGTATATATTCTTTACATATATACAAATAGTATATCCCTTTTCAAATTCTTTTCCATTGTAGGTTATTACAAGATATGGAATATAGTTCCCTGTGCTATATAGTAGGTCCTTTGGTTATCTATTTTATATACAGTAGTGTGTATATTTTAATCTCTTAAGTGAAGTGAAATCACTCAGTCATGTCTGACTCTTTGCGACCCCATGGGCTATAGTGTACCAGGCTCCTCCGTCCATGGGATTTTCAGGAAAGGATACTGGAGTAGGTTGCCATTTCCTTTTCCAGGGCATCTTCCTGACCCAGGGATTGAGCCCAAGTCTCCCTTGTTGCAGGCAGACAGAAGCTTTACTGACTGGGCCACCAGGGAAACCCATAAACATTGAAGTTCATGGAGAAAGAGCAACAACCTTGAATACATATCAACATGATATGTATTCTATTACTGTGAGTGTGTTACTTTCTCAGTCATGTCTGACTTTTTGCATCCCCATGGACTGTAACCTCTCAGGCTCCTCTGTCTATGGGATTCTCCAGGCAAGAACATTGGAATGGACTGCCATTCCTTTCTTCAGAGGATCTTCCTGACCCAGGGATCAAACACTGGTCTCACGCATTGCAGACAGATTCTTTACCATTTGAGCTACAGGGAAGTCTCTTTAATCCCCTACTCCTAATTTATTCCTTCTTCTTTCCCCCTTAGGTAACCATAAAATTGTTTTCTATGTCTGTGAATCTATTTCTACTTTATAAATAAGTTCATTTGTATCACTTTTTTAGATTCCACACATAAGTGATAACGTGATATTTGTCTTTGTCTGATACTTCACTTAGTATGATACTCTCCAGATCCATCCATTTTGCTGCAAATTCATCCTTATTGAGTAATATTCCATTGCATAGATGTACCGCATCTTCTTTATCCATTCATCTATCGATGGACACCTAGGTTGCTTCCGTGTCTTGGCTGTGGTAAATAGTTCTGCCAACTTTAATGATCACAAACCCTTACATTTAGTCATTCAAATAAACCTGTTAGAATCATTATTAGCTTTCACATTTGATTCTTCTAGAAGCTCCTACTGATTTGTGACATCAGTCTGTGTCAACTCATATTTTACTGGAAACTCTGATTTCATTTATTTTCTTTTCCTGCTAATCTTTGTTCTTGCTAGATTTTCTAGTTTTAACTTCTAATATTTCATTGGCAAGCAGCACCAAGCTTCTATGCTCCTGGTATTTCTGAAACATGAAGTCCCCCCTCCTCACTACATTTGTGTGCTCCCAGAAAATCAAGACACATGAAGAAGGATCAAAGGTAGTTTGGTCTCTTTTGAATGCCTCTTTGGGTCATGGTCAAAGTGAGAAAGAACTGAGCAACAAGGTAGGGCAGCCTAGAGGGGAACAAGCTTGACCAGTGGTCACTAGAGCAGGCTTACGCTTTTTTTTTTTTGCTGAGTTGTGGCATGTGGGATGTTAGCTCCCTGACCAGGGATCGAACGCATGCCCCCTTCAGTGCTGTAGAGTTCCAACCACTGGACCACCAGCAAAGTTCCAGGCCTGTGCTTTAAGGACATGGGTTCACCTTTCCAAGTCTCACTTTCCCATTGGCAAAAAAAAAAAAAGGCTATTGAAACTGACTGGTCACCTTGTTTTCAGTTCTGACTTTCCACTGTGTTGAGAGAGGCAGCATTTGGAAGTAGTTGGTATGATTTATAAGCCATTTTAGGTCAATCAGAAAGAGATCATGTAAATCTTGAGAAGTACAATGACCAGGGTGCCCATGAGACTCTTGTAATCATGTCTTTTCCTGGAGAGATTAGGAAATTGTGGTTGAAAACCAAAAAGCCCTAAGTTGCAGTCCTGCTGTCATGGATTTGCCAAAGAAAAAAGCTGTCAGTATTTTCATTTTCAAAAAAGAGTATAAACAGCATGTTTTGAAGTGAAAGAAAACAAGCATAAAAAAATGTTTATTAACATTAAAAAAATTTTCAGTCCCATGATTGTTCCAGAACACAAAAGCCTTCTCTGTTTTTGTTACTAAGTGGCCTGTGATTTAAAGCTGCTGACAACACCAGCCGCTCACAATGCCCCGGTCCCCCTTTTCTTCCCTGTGCAGCCCTAGCAGACACTCATTTGTATGTATGGGTTCAGCCTGTCTGCAGCGTCTGGCCAAAGGGACAGATACTAATGGCATATGTTAATTACTATCCAACAACTTCCTTTCATTAGAGTGTTTATTAACATTCTCACTTCTGCCCATTGAACCAGCTGGCACGAGGCTACGCTGGCAGCCCCAAGTTCACGGGCTGGTTTCATTCAGGGCTTATAAAATAGAATAGATGTTTCCTTTTGGATAACAAAACCTTTCCTGTTCCTTTCTCAGTCGAGAGCTTTCTGAGATGACACCAAAATAGCAACTTGGGGAAAAAAATGTCTTGTTGTTTTGCTGCTGTAATTTGATAGTTATCCATCTGTTTAGACATCTTTGTTTTTAAAAAACATCATTAATGGGCACTAAATAACCCTCATTCCAATCGTGGACACTCAGAAGGTATGAAATAATTTATGTATGAGTGAGACAGTATGAACTATCTTAGGAGGAGTACTCAACTTCTCTAAATACATTTCTAGGCTACATTTCTCAATAGCATGACCGGATGCAGTTCACTAACATTTAGGCCGTTGGGGAGTGTAGGCAAAGTACAATAGCTGAGGAAATGATCTGAAAAGCCAGAACTTTGGATAGAATGATGAACTATGAAGGGACATACATATCTTTTCTTTTTTTTAAATAAATTTTTTAAAAAACTTTTTTTTTGTATTGGAGTATAGCTGATTAACAATGTCGTGATAGTTTCAGGGGAAGGGACTCTGCCATACATATACACGTATCCATTCTCCCCCAAACGCCCCTCCCATTCACATGCCATTGAGCAGAGTTCCACGTGCTATACAGTAGGTCCTTGTTAGTGATCCGTTTTAAATATAGCGGTGTGTGCATGCCCATGAAGGGACATATTTTTATATTGAGCAGTGACAACACCATTCACCATGCAGAACTCTAGATCTGGGATTTCCTTTGCAGTCCAATGGTTAAGACTTCGCCTTCCAGTGCAGGAGATACCTGTTTAACCCCTGATCGGGGAACCGAGATCCCACATGCTGCAGGGTGTAGCCAATAAATAATGAATAAATAAGCAAACACAACATTGTAAATCAATTTTACTTCATTTTTTAAAAATCTTTGAAAAAGAACTCTAGATCTTTCTGTTTCATTGGTTGCTCATGTCCCTTTAAGGTGACCCGAGGTGGGAAGTGGACTAGTCCCCATGAGGATGATGAAGCAAGAACGACATGGTAAACAAGCATTTTCCAGTGTTCTCACCCAGTGACACCCCCGCCCCCAAACAAAAATCACCTGTAGAAGATCAAATGTAGGAAGAAAGAGCAGAAAGCCAAATAGAAAGTTCTTAGTCGCTTTGTCGGGAAATTACAGTAGATTCTGCTTTCAAGGGGATCAGAAGTTTTGTTGACATCTGATCAGGTCATATATGTTAGACTAATGGGCTTTTTTGCTTTTGTATTAGAGCATAGCTTTTGAATATCACACAAAGAACAGGGGTTTTGCCAGGGAGTTTCACAGCTGCAAAAGATATGAGCCTCTGTAACTTATTTTTTTATCAGCTTTTTTTTTTATGTGGAGCATTTTAAAAATCTTTATTGAATTTGTTACAATATTGCTTCTGTTTTTATGTTCTGTTTTTTAATGGAGTCTTACCTCCTTGACCAGGGATCAAACCCTTACCTCCTGCATTGAAAGGCAGAGTCTTAACCACTGGACTCTCAGGGAAGTCCCTATAATCTCTTTTTTGAAATTTATTTATTTATTTTTGGCTACACTGGGTCTTCACTGCTGCGTGAGCTTTCTTGAGTTGTGGCAAGCAGGGGCTGCTCTCGAGTTGCGACGATTGGGCTTCTCATTGTGGTGGGTTAGGTAGTTGTGACATGCAGGCTTAGGTGCCCATGGCTTGTGGGATCTTCTGAGAGCTGCTTCTGCTGCTGCTAAGTCATTTCAGTTGTGTCCGACTCTGTGCAACCCCACAGACGGCAGCCCACCAGGCCAGGGACTGGGAATTCCCTGGCTTCCCAGTGGTTAGGACTCTGTGTTGTCACTGCAGAGGGCCCAGGCTCAATCTTTGGTTAGGGAACTAAGAGCCTGCAAGCCGCTTGGTGCAGTCAATAAGTCAATAAATTTATTGACCTAATAAGTCAATAAATCAGTAATTAAACCAGAGCAGGTATTGAACCTGTGTCCCTGCAGTGGCGGTGCATTCTCAACCCCGGACCACCAGGGGAGGCCCCTATAACTTCTTTTTAAATTAAAGGGAGAGCAGGGCTCCTTCCTCTTCTGCCCCCTCACATCCCAGTCACCAGACCAATCAGCTCCTGAGGTTATGTGACCTGAGGCTAAGACCATGCTTACTCACTCTGCACGGGTCCAATGTCAAGGAGCTCTGGGAAGCAAAGTCTTTGGCATTTGCTGGGGGGTTGGGGGGAGCAGATAATGGAGTACCAACCACCACGAGAAGGATGCTTTAGTGAAAGGCGTTCATTTCATCAGCAAATATTTGTTATTTACAAACAAGGCTGCTATTTAGCTGTTCAGCACCAGGATGGCTGCATGTACCAGTTTTCAAAATATCAAAGTACTTCCATACTGATTGGTAAAATGTCACTACCCTAAACCTCCCCAGTGTCCCCCTCTGCCCCAGACATGCCAAGACCCCTATACCTCCTGAATTCCCTAAGACCAAGCACCCCCAGGATTCTGTAAGATCAAGGACCAGTGAGATTCACACCTGGCCCCACAGGGACCTTCAGGACTCTGCTCCAGCATCAAGACTCATATTATGTGGAAAGGACAGTGCCATGGACATGGGTGTAAATATTTAGACTATCACCCTTGCCTATAATATCCCAGGGCTTTCTTGGTGGCTCAGATGGTAAAGAATCTGCCTGCAGTGCAGGAGACCCAGGTTCAATCCCTGGGTTGGGAAGAACCCCTGGAGAAGAAATGGCTACCCACTCCAGTATTCATGCCTGGAGAATCCCATGGACAGAGGAGCCTGGTGGGCTACAGTCCCTGGGGTTGCAAAGAGTGGGACACGACTGAGTGACTAACACTTTCACTTTTCACCATAATGTCCCAGCACTGAGCTGGGTATAGAGAATACACAGAAGAAGACAATATTGATCTCTGTCTTCCAGGATCACCTGGTGGAGATTATCATGAAAAAGGTTCTAGGGACTTCCCTAGTGGTCTAGTAGTTAAGAATATGCCTTCCAACTCAGGGGACACAGGTTTGATCCCTGGTAAGACATGTAAGATCCCAGATGCCTTGGGGCAATTAAGTGTGTGTACTACAACTACCGAGATTTTGAGCTCTGGAGCCCCCGTGCCACAAATAGAGGGACGCTCATGCATTGCAGTGAAAGATCCCTTGTGCTGCAACTAAGACCTGTACATATATATATATATATATATATTTTTTTTTTTTTTTTTTTAAGTTCTCTGCTAAGCAATAGGAATTTTGAGGTGGTGTCGCTTTGGTGCATTGATTTGCAGACTTATTAACCAGCGAGAGCGGATCTCAGGGACAGATACACATAAGTCAAATCTTTGAGAGGCAGCCATATGAACCCAAGTCACAATTTATTACTTTGCAGTGAGAAACAAGCACATCTAAGCAGAGTGGACATTTGTATCACCTTGACTCACACGTTCTCTCCCAGCAGGAAGCTAAATAGGAAGGCAAGTGGTAATGAGAACGCAGCCTGAGTACACAGCCTGAGCAGGGATATTAGAGGGATGGTTGTCATGTCAAAGGTGTCAAATGTTCTTAAGCTCATGCTCTCACTCATTCTTTGGAGATGGACCTGCCAAACGGAAAGGACTGGATGTTCCCGTCAGCTCACCCGTGCCCTCTCCCCTTGGCGAGTCCTTCCCCCTGACTCCCAGTTTCTCTCTCCATGCAGACAGCCCCCTCTGGTTGACACCTTCTATCTTTAGATTTGTTAATACCTCCCAGAAAGCTCCAGCCAGACTCTGCTGCTTTCCTGGCCCTGGCTTGGAAGACATTCTACCTTTCGGGTGCCCTATACAGACCCTTGGTGTTTGGGTTGTGCCACGGGCGGAGTACTAAAATATTTAAATAAATAGGTCGCTGACGGATCAGCCGGGGCTGGACCCCGGCAGGGTTGGATTGTTATTGTTTAATTTATTGGTTCTCAGATTTGGCTTTGGAAGCATCTGGGAAATCTGAAAAATACCCGTGCCTGGTTCCCTCTCCCAAAAATTCTAATTTAGTGGATACGGGGTGCAATCCAGGCATTGTTAATTTTGCTTTTTTCCATTTTTAATTGGAGGGTAATTGCTTTACAATGTTGTGTTGGTTTCTTCCAGATATCAATATGAATTAGCCATAGGTATATGAGTGTCCGTCCCTCCTGAACCTCCTTCCCACCTCCAACCCCATCCCACCCCTCTAGGTTGTCACAGAGCACCAGCTGAGCTCTCTGTGCTATAGGGCAACTTCCCATTAGCTATCTATTTTACACATGGTAATGTACATATTTCAGTTCTACTGTCTGGATTCATCCCCCACCCCCAGCTCCTTCCCCCACTGGGCCCACAAGTCTGTTCTCTATGTCTGCTCTGTAAATAGGATCATCAGTACCATTTTTCTAGATTCCATATATATGCATTGAGTGATAGTTGCTCAGTCATACCTGATTCTTTGCAACCCCGTGGACTGTAGCCTGCCAGGCTCCTCTGTCCATGGGGTTCTCCAGGTAAGAATACTGGAGTGGGTTGCCATTTCCTTTCCCAGGGAATCTTCCCTACCCAGCGATCAAACATGGGTCTCCTGCATTCAGGTAATTCTTTACCAACTGAGCTACAAGGGAAGCCCGAACACTGGGGTACATGTGTCTTTTTCAATTATGGGCAATGGGTTTTGTTAAACCTCCCTAAGCTATGCAACTGAATCTGGGGCTCCTAAAGAGTTGAAATTCAAAGAAAAGAGCTTTGAAGTTGAGCCAAATTTGAGAATCACTGATTTCACTCAGAGTTGCAGGCTGCCTCGAACTTCTCTAGCTTTTAACGCCTGTCCGTGCTGTTTCCAGCCTGGGATGATGATTTATCTGGTCTGAAGTGGGGTGGGACATGGGCATTTTTACAAAGCTCCCCAGATGATTCCATTGTGCAGTCAAGAGTTGAGATTCAATGGTCTAAGCATTCACTTGACTGAGTTTTTGTTATCAATTAGTCCTTGGACAAGGCATTGTACAGAAGGGAACACAGAAGAAAAATTGAAGGAAAGGTCCATAGGGGTGAGGTTTCCCAGAGAAAGAGCCGGAGACTAAACCCAAGAGCAAGCCCTGTGGCATCAGTAGGGGAACCATGTGGGCGGGACGGATTCGGATGGACAATCTTTGAGCCATTTTCTACCATATCTTAGAGTAACTTCAACAGAAGCCAAAGAAGTCACTGAGCATGGATTGGTCTGTTGCATGCTTTTCAACAAGAAATCTGACTCCTTGTCTTCTCTGAGTGGTCTTTTGGCTTGCTCCTCCTACCCTCCACCTGAGTCCCCTGCTGT